>NC_142008.1:128010140-128372640 GCF_049901715.1 Pseudonaja textilis | reverse complement strand
GTCATATTGTCACGTACGTGTCATCATTTGTCCCTGTCCTCTTCTTTTGGGCTCTAAGAACATCTTTTCTGGTAAGGAAGAACTTAAGTGAAGGGTACTTGGTGCTCTTTGGCCTTGGTTGTTTTCTTTTAGAAGTTTCATTACCAAACTGGTAACATTTTTAGTATTAATAGGGAGAGTCAGAGAGTATAGAGAGTGCAAAGCCCACTCCCTATTAGCAGTGATGATGTTACCTAGTTTGGATAATGAAACATCTACAAGAAAGCCACCAAATTCAGAGAGAACCAAGGACCCCCCCTCTCCAGTTCAGAGATGCACACAATTCAGAGAAGAGGGTTGGCTGGTGAGTTGTTTTAAATGGATAGTTGCTCACCTGCTGGCAACCAGACAATATTTCTGTAGAGGAAAAAAAAAAGCAGAAGTTAGCAAAGTTCATGTAGTTTTCCATCATTAGAGCAGATTTTGACAACTAGTGCCCTTCCGTTTGTAGGGTCATGACTTCTTGAATTCCTACCGACATGGTTAGGAAATGAAAAACTGAAATACAAATACAGATAACCCTTGGCTTACAACCACAATTGAAACCCAAATTTATAATTTCTAAGCGAGACATGTGTTAAATGAATTTTGTCCCATTTTACGCCATGATTATTAAGTGGATCACTGCAGTTGTTAAGTTAGTAACATGGTTGCTAAGTGAATCCAGCTTCCCGTGAATCCGGCTGACCAGCATTGACTTCACTGGTCAGAAGGTCACAAAAGGGGGATGATGTGACCCTGAGACACTGCCACCATCCTAATTATGAGACAATTGCCAAGCATCCAGATTTTGATTATGTGACCATGGGGATACTGCAATGGTTTTAAGTGTGAAAAACGGTCATAAGCCACCTGTTGTAATTTTGAACGGTCACTAAATAAATGGTTGTAAGTCGAGGACTATTTGTACACCGCGTATGCCTACAATAAGGTTGAGCATACAATTCAGAAGCGTAACAGGCTTTGGTTTGGTTTTTAGTGTCATCGAGACTGGAAAAAACAAACAAAATGGAGGTGGCCTCACCCTCAGGAACTCAGTCTGTGGCTCGTCTTGCACTTCGCCCAGGACCATCTCCATCTGCTTGAGCTGGTCCAGGTAGCGGGCCATGGTCTTGCGTTCATTTTGCAAGGCCTCAGAGGCCTGTTGTTGCACCTTCTCGGCCTCCTGGCCCAGGGAAGATTCCAGCGCTCCCAGATAAGACCGCATGACCCCCAGCTGCTCTGCTACTTGGTGTTTGAACCGTGATACCGTTTCCTAGTGTGGGAAGATCATATAAAGTTATGTAATTGTGTCAGAAATATTGTGTTGGGAGAAATGTCCTTCTAGGTTCAGTTCCAAGTGGTGGAAAAAACACTGAAAACATGGAGGCTGTTTGGAAAGATGCTTTAATGGTGGACAGGACCACATGGCTTGGGCAAAGAAAAAAGGGGAGAAGTACTGAGAATCCCTGGGTTTTATGCCCTCTCTGGATTTTGAATTTGAGCCTGTGTTCTGATTGGTTGTCAGACTGCCATGGGCTATGCAGGGGTAACTTGGTAGGTTGTCTTTTGAGTCCCAGGCTTGGTTGACTCTTGCTGGGTAATGAAAGGGCTTTGGGCAATTCCTACTATAGCTCTGCTCGAAGGAGGTACATCTTTGTTATATAGAATAGACTGGCCCAGGCCTTAATGGCCCATTGACAAAGGTGGGGGGGGGGGGTGCGTTTCTGCCTGATTCTACTCTTTTATGGGAAATATTCTGCCTTTTTAATAGATCCTAAAATATTTCATTTTTCTAGGAGAGGGGTAGGTTTTAACTTCCAACAATGGTATAGCAAGGAATCCCAAACCTCCGAGCCTTAACCACTACTCATTCGGAACTGGCCTGTACATGCAGTGGGTGAGTGTGCGCATGCACTCAGCTCCACTTGTGCAAGTGGCAGGCACATGTGCCGACTGCTTGCGCAAATGGAGTTGTGCACATTCACACACGCACCTGCCACACATAGAGAACTATCCCTTCACTTCATGGCCAATCCACCAAGCCAAAAAGATTCTGACCATTGGTGTGTACAGAATCAAATTTTAACTAAGCAAGGTCCCCAACAAAGTTATTTATTAACAGCCTCTAAAATCCTTTAAGATTATAGCAAACATAAGAATTAATTAAACATTTGTTTCAAATTGTAAACACACATAAGCAAACACACAAAACTAAATTAACACAGTGTAAACATAATTATAACGCTCACAGTTCAAATGAAGAAATGCAATCCACATCATTTGATTTAATCAACACCTCCTCTGGATCAACATGTACACCCACCCACATTCCTCAAGCCATTCTGAGGACAAATTTCCCTATAAAACAGCCCTTTGTACCCCATGTTCTCTGTAGCTACTCCCACAGGTGAACCTCTTTGCTTTGGGGAATAAACACATTTCCTTTCCTCACAGTTGTCTGGATTTCATTATGATTTATTCTTGAACAACGCCTGCTTGAGTTGGAAGCTGAAATTATTCTTCTGACTCTAGCAACACAAGGGAAGGACAAGTGGGAAGGGTTCTTCGTTTGCTTGTGTGGCCTGATCCTTAAACAGTACACAGATGAGTTGATGAAAAATGTTTATCTGTAATCAGTGTTTCTAAAACTTGCTTATACCCACCTAGAGAGCATCTCCATTATATGAATTTAATCTGGTTTTAGAGTAATTTTCTCTTATGAAGGAGTCCGGTGTGAAATATCACAACAGTCACAGATTTACACTAAACTACAGTTCCTAAATAGTATTAAGAAAAAAAAATGTAATTAATCTAGCAATCACTGTAATCCTACTGAGCATATGCTTGAAATATTTCGTGTGCACATCCCTATGTTTGTGCAATATGTATATTTAATTTATATGCCACCCTCTCATTTTTTTAACAACTGGGTGGCTTATAAAATAATAAAAAGGTAAATACAGAACTATTAAAATTAAGATCAAGTAGGAAAAACTAAGAGAACAGGCAACATAGGATAAGAATATTCTCCCTAAATATAAAGTTTGTAGAATATAAGTTCTACACTATAAACTAGATGTAGGTCCGTACAATACCTGTGTCATGTGTTTGTGTATGTTGTTTGTATACATGTACATGTAAGATAGGCGTGTGTTTACTTAGCATGGAGCAATGCAATTGGTGAGCCAACGTTTTAATGTTGTATCTTTATAGATCTTGTACGTTGTAAATCACCACGTGGTCTTTCTACTACCTACCTATCGGAGTGTCTCTCACACAGGGACAAACAAACATCCAGGACTGATACCTCAACTTCTGCTATTTGCCGATTCAGCAAAGCAATTGTCTTCTCCTTGCGTATTTGGGCTTCTTGGAGCTGGACCTGCTGCTGGGGAAGCTGCTTCTGCAATTAGGCCAGATGGTAAGCAAGGAGAGACGAAACACAGAAATTTCATTTGACAAGTAATTTGGAGCAAATATTCCGGGAGATTCATAATCCCCTGTTTTATCTTCAGGGAAACAGTGCAGTTGGTCCTCAACTTACAACAGCTCATTTAGTGACCGTTGGCACTGAGAAAAGTGAGCCATGACCATTTTTCACACTTACAACTGTTGTAGCATCCCCATGTTCACGTGCTATACATTTGGATGCTTGACAACTGAATCACATTATGACGGTTGCAGTGTCCTGGAGTCATGTGATTCCCTTCCAACAAGCAAAGTCAATGGGGAAGTCAGATTCACATAACAACTGTGTTATTAATTTAACAGCTGCAGTGATTCACCTATGGACTACCGGTAGTTTCATTCATTCATTCATTCACTCTTTTACTCACTCTTTCATCCATCCATCCACCCATCTGCCCACCCACCCATCCATCCAGATGAACCTTGCCAAGGTGACTCAGAGTAACAAACAAGTTTAAAGTGTTTGGCAACTGGCATGTATTTATGACGTTTAACTGTCCAGGGGTCATGTGATCACCATTTGTAACCTGCCCAACCGACTTCCGACAAGCAGAGTCAATGGGAGAAGCCAGATTCACTGAAGGACCACTCAACAAATTGCAGTGATTTGCTCAACAAACAAGGCAAAAAAGGTCATAAAATCTGGCCAAACTCACTTAACAACTGCCTTCCAATGGAAGTTTTGGGCTCAGTTGTGATCATAAGTTGAGTATTAACTACACAGGGCTTCATAAGTGACAGCCACACCTTAGTCACACTGGAAGCTTATTGGAAGCTAATGTAATTTTCTTGTAAATTTTCATAAAATGTCAGAGCTTGAGAGAATCAATCAATAACATGCCCAACCATCAGGGGTGGGATTCTACCGGTTCAGCCCGGTTCTCGGAAGAACAGCCGAGACCAAACTGATTTGCTGCTATGATCTTCTGATCTTCTGTTCGGCCCATCCACCCGCCTGGGCTTTAGGCTGTGCTTTATTCCCTGTTTTTTCCACCTCAGCTGCTTTGCGTGGCACAACCGAGTGCCACGTATCAACAGGAGAAGGTGAATCCTTGCAGGAGCCAGTGATTTGTAAACACACACGCAGCAACAAAGCGCACGCTTACCAAACCAGTTATTATGCCAGTAGGATCCCATCCCTGAGATCCATACTTTAGGACAAGGGTCTTCAAACTTGGCGAATTTCAGACTTATGGACTTCAACTCCCAGAATTCCTGAGTTAATATGACTGGAGAAGGAATTCTGGGAGTTGAAGTCCATAAGTCTTAAAGCTGTCATGTTTGAAGATCCCTGCTTTAGGACAAAGACTTTAGCTCAGAGGGAAGGCATATATTTTGCAGGAATGGTACCAGGTTTAACCCTTGGTATTTCTTCAACCGGCAAAATTCTTGCTTGCAATCCCACTGTAGCCTGTTCTTGCTGGGTTGACCAATGGCCTGACTGAATCCACGTTAGGTGTGCCTGTTGGACTGACACTGATGGAGGAACAAGACACCAAGCCCTTAGGACTGTGTTCCATCTCAACCTCTTACCTTCATCCTCTGGTGGGCCTCAGCAGCAGTAATGATGTTGTGCCCCTTATGCTTGCCTAGAGAGGCACAAACCCCACAGATCACCTGCCGGTCCTGTTCGCAGTAAACACTGAGCGGGTCGAGGTGTTCTTCACAGTGATCACGAGGCACCTGCCGGAAGGACTGCACCAAATGCTCCATCTGCTGGTTGATCCGCAGCTGCTCCACCTTGGTGAGGGCTTGGCAGGTGGGACACGAGGGAGCAGTTTTGCCCTCAGACTCTTCGGTGGCCACACGGGCCAAGCAGGCCTGGCAGAAGGTGTGCCCGCACTCTGTCGTCACAGGGGACTGGAAGAGCTGGAGACAGATGGGGCAGCTGAGGTCCTGGTGCATGCCCTGTATGAGGCGTTGTTTAGAGCTGGACATGGTGATGATGGAGAGACAGGAACCTGGCAACCAAGAATGACAATGGGAACCCAGAATCTCATTTGCTTGGACTTCTACTACTGCCCCCATTAAACACCAGGGTCGCCTTATTTTCTGCAGCGCAACCAACACCAAACATAGAAAATATGAATAAAGAGCTCAATGCATGATGACCTCGTGGTTACTTCCTCACAATATTCTTGACAATTGAAGAAGCTTCTTCGGGTTTCAGAAAAGAACTTCTTGGATAAGAAGCTAAATGTCTTCAAGGAAAAACAAAGGAAGTCCAGTTGCCTTTGAAAAAGCACCTATGGGACAACCATGATCTGGATGACTGAGAATCTCCATAGAGATTAGGCAGTGTTAACTATGCCACCCCCTATCAAGAAAGATGTAGAAGATAATAGTAATGTGAAATTTAGACCCCACCCATCTTGTGTAACATTTTGGCCCTGTTGGGATACAAGGGTAGAGAATGTTTTGTTTGAGGAAAGAGATATGTGGGTTTCCAAAGAGAGTAGAGCTATCAAAACTGGCCTGCAAATATCCAAATGGCCATTAGAGGGCAGGAAAGTGTTGTTCTCAGCACTTTAAGGGTGCCATCTAATGGTGGTCTGGAACTTTGCATTCTACATCTGGTAGTTATAACATAAAGTTGTCCTAACTCCAGGCCTTCTCCAAAATCTAGATCTCCTCAAGCTTTTGAGATCACTGGCCAAAATTGAAATTATGAAATTACAGTAAAAAAACGGGGGGAGGCACATGTCCCAATAAGATGATGTATGTTTTCAATATTGGTTATAACTTTTTAAAGAAACTTTCTAACTTTGTGGTTCCCTTTTAGCATGAGATTCAGGTTAAGTGAACTTCCAGCTCTGCCAAATTTCGGTTGGTTCTACCTAGCACTATTGGTCCTTCTGTACTTTCCCTCCTGCTAAGAAAAGCAGCAGTGAACAAATACAGGAGGTTTATCAGAAGAAGACAAGAACATTTCTGAGTCTCCATCAGCGAAGTTGGAGATCCATATCTTCATCCCAGAATCATGTAGCCAGAAACAGGCCTACTATGAAATTTCATCCCTCTTTATAGATCTTGTTAAATTATCTCAACCTCACCCCCACCCCTCAGTTGTTCCCACTGTTAACTTTCAAGAAATGTAGGGGTTAGTAGACTGAAAATAATGCATAGAATAGTATTTTTGACCTTCCACCAAAAATTCTTTCTCCTTATCTCCAGATTTCTATTGGGGTCAAGTTCCTTAATTCCTTCCCTGAAGAGGGCTTCCTGACAGGGCTAATGATGACTCTCATATTGGTGCTATAAAATCTGGCAAGCTACCACAATGACAGTACAGGTAGTCCTCAACTTACAACAGTTCATTTAGTGATTGTTCAAAATTCCAACGGTACTGAAAAAAGTGACTTAAGGCCGTTTTTCACCATTGTAGCATCCCCATGGTCACATGATCAAAACTCCGATGCTTGACAACCAGTTCATGTTGCAGCGTCCTGAGGCGACATGATCCCCTTTTGCGACCTTCTGACAAGCAAGGACAATGGGGAAGCCAGATTCACTTAACAACCATGTTACTACCTGTAACAACTGTAACGGTAACAACAGTGGCAAGAAAAGTCGTAAAATGGGACAAAACTCACTTAACAAATGTCTCGCTTAGCAACAGAAATGTTGGGCTCAATTGTGGTTGTAAGTTAAGGACTATCTGTAGTGGGTTAGTTTTCTGAATCTCTTCAGTGTTACCTTGGGAAGGCTCAGATTTTTTTCAGCCCAGATATGGCAGCCGTAACTACAGATAGTCTTCAAGGTCAAGTTACTGATTGTTCAAAGTTACAACATCACTGAAAAAACTGATTTATGATCATTTTTCACACGGTTGTAACGTCCCCATCATCAAAATTCAGGCACTTGGCAACTGACTCATACTTATGACTTTTCCAGTGTCCTGAGGGTCATGTGATCCCCTTTTGCAACCTTCCGACAAGCGAAGTCAATGGAGAAGCCAGATTCCCTAAACAACCATGGTAGGAATTTAACAACTGCAGTGATTCACTTAACATCTGTGGCCAAAAAATGGTTGTGAAATGGGGCAAAGCTCACTTAACAAATGTCTCACTTAGCAACAGAAATGTTGGGCTCAATTGTGGTTGTAAATCGAGAACTGTATATTCAACTTTTAAATATTGTGTCTAGTATTATCTGTCTGTCAAATCTGTAACAGCTTAGAGAGTCCCAATTAATGCTGTTATCCTATTATTTCCACTTTGACAGACCTCCTCCTCCTCCTTTGAAATGTGGATTTACAGGCGGATGTTACCTACAAGTTGGGTTGACAAAATCAGAAATGAGGAGGTGATAAGCCACTTGGGAAAGTCAAGGAAAATCATCAAAACTATAAAAAAGCGGAAGTTAAGAGTATTTTGGACGTGTGATGTGACACCCAGAAAAATACGACATACTTCGCTTAATCCTCCAAGGAAAGATTGAAGGCAAAGGAGGTCCAGGCAGAAGAACAACATCATGGGTTCAAAATCTAGGGGACCGTTTTGGACAAAACTCAACAGCACTTTTTCGTACGGCTATTGATAAGAATAGCATCGCCAACATGATCACCAACATCCGATGACGGATATGAAACAAGAAGAAGAAAAAAGTAACATTATCTGAGTAGCTGGAAATTAAAAACTGAAGGATAAAGTAGAACTGTTTCAAGCAAATCTTGTTAAAATCAATCCTCAGTAGAGTTTTCACAATAGAAAACAGTGAAAATTTTAAGAAAATATACATTTTGAAAATGCATATATTGGCTTTTAATAAAACTGTTCTCAAACACCTTAGAAAATGTTGAAACAACACAACAGCCTTTAGCACTGAGTCAGTAGATAAGGCAGAATGTGTCTTTCTTACAATCAGAGGTCAACTCGCAACTGTTCCAGCAGAGTTCTCTTTCTGGCCAAGATTATGATGTAGACTCTACTGCAGCTGCTTCTCCTTTGACTGATGGATGGCGCCAGGTTGGTTTCCCCTTGATGTGGCATTCTTGTTGTGAAACAAGGGTTGTGCTACAAGCTTAAATTGTTGACCAAAGCAAAAATTATGCTTCCATTCCACCCTGCACCAGATTCTGATCAGCAAGGCTTTACTCGCATAGTTTATTGGTATAAAAATAATTAGATACGTTTTGGTGCCTCAAAAAAGTCCTGAGCACACAGTTGTTTGCCCCTACAGATTAATGTGAATACACAATTTTTTTAAAAAAGCTGCTAAGAGTTTTAGGATAGGAACCACATTATGCCAGGAATGGAAGATTCAGCCTCGGGTTATGGTGAATCCAACTGCCTAAATTATTTCCAGTGAGATAATCCTCAACCTACAACCACAATTGAGCCCAACATTTCTGTTGTTAAGCAAGACATTTGTTAACTGAGTTTTGCCATTTTACAACCTTTCCAGCCACCGTTGTCAAGTGAACCACGCAGTTATTAAATTAGTAAAATGGTTGTTTGATGAATCTGGCTTCCCCATTGACTTTGCTTGTCAGAAGGTCACAAAAAGTGATCACATGATCCCCAGGATACTGCAACTGTCATAAATATGAGTCAGTTGCCAAGCATCTGAATTTTGATCACATCGCTGGGGTGATGCTGCAACTGTTGTAAGCCTGAAGAAAGGTCAAGTCCCTTTTCTCAGTGCTATTGTAACTTCAAGTGGACAGCTGTAAATCGAGGATTACCTGTACATTGTTCCCTTGCAATAAACTGAGATGGCCAAGAACATCTTTGCTGCATGGCTCCCATCAATTTGAAGCAGCTTTCCTTCATTTGCTGGTCTTCAGTTCTTTCACTTCAGTTCCTAGAATTCCTTTACAGAGGACCAGATTCGGGGAGTCTGGCTAAAATGGGGGGAATCTACCTTTGAAACAAGGTTTCCAGAGAACTCAAGGCAAAATTTATTTAAGATCTTGATCTCTTGGTCCTTCTCTGTTCCATGTCTGCCTGTCGTCATGTGGAAGGGTGTGACGTGAGTGAGATGAGCTCTCTAGGGATGATCCTTGTGACACCTCCACCATTTCTGTTAACTGGGATTTCTCTGAACATGGATCTACCAAACCTCTGGAAAACCAATCAAGCTATGTCCCAGAATAATTTCTATGACAGGATTAGAGGACAGTGCCAAGAAGGAATAGGAAGGAGGCAGGGGTGGGCTTCAAAAATTTTAGCAAGGAGTTCTCTGCCTGGTTGCTAGGTGAGTGTGGCCATGGTGGGCATGGTCTAGTCAGCCTCCTGCACCACGGCAGGGGATTGTTTTTACCCTCCCCGGGCTCCGGAGGCTTACCTTGAGCCTCCGAGAGGGCGAAAATGGCCTCCCTGGGCTCTGGAGGCTCTCCAGAAGCTATCTCATCCCGTGCTGAGAATGACAAATAGAAGTTTTTTTGTGCCAAAAAGATAGTAGACTTGGAAGGGACCTTGGAGGTCTTCTTGTCTAACCCTCTGTTCAAGCAAAAGATTATACCCAGGGGTGGGATTCAAATTTTTTAACAACCAGTTCTGTGGGCATGACTTATTTGGTGGGCGTGGCTTGGTGGTCATGTGACCAGGTGGACATGGCTTGGTGGTCATGTTATTGACATTTCCTCGCCTGGCCTCTCATGACTGTGGGGATGCTGCAACAGTCGTAAGTGTGAAAAATGGTCATGAGTCACTTTTTGCAGTGCCATTGGAACTTTGAATGGTCACTCCACACAAGCAAAGTGCCAGCAAAGGAGGGGAAAAAAAACTCCAGAGAAGTTCCTGAGACAGGAAGTCTAGTCCTGCCAAGAATGTAATAACGGTTAACGGAGAGGCAGTTTCTGTAAGCAACATCAGAATGTTTCCTTCCTGCGTTCCTTATAGGATTAGGCCAGTAATTTCTTCTAACAACCGGTTCTCCGAACTGCTTAGAATGTTAACAACCGGTTCTAGCGAATAGGTGCAAACTGGTGGAATCCCACCCCTGACTATACCATTTCAGGCAAATGGCTGCCCAACCTCATCTTTAAAATCACCAGTGATGGAGCGCTCTCAGCTTCTGAAGGCAAGCATTTCTGAGGGCAAACAATAAGCGTTCCTCAACTTACAATCACAATTGAGTCCAAAATTTCCATTGCTAAATGAGACAGTTGTTAAGGGTCTTTGCCCTATTTTTACAATCTTTCTTACCACAGTGGTTAAGTGAACTGCTGCAGTTAAGTTAGTAACCTGGTTGCTAAGTGAATCTGGCTTCCCTAATAAGGGTCGCAAAAGGTAACCATATTCTGGGATACTTGCAACAGTCATAAGTACATGCCAGTTGCCAAGCATCCAAATTCTGATCAGGTCACCCCCGGGGATGATGCAAAGCTCACAAGGGTGAAAAACGTTCATAACTCGCTTTTTTCACTGCCATTATAACTTCGAACGGTCACTAACAAATGATTGTAAATCGAGGACTGCCTGGATGTATTTGCCAATGGTCTAATTTTTAATGGCACACAAGATGTGGGGATTAAATATGGATTAAGGTATTTATTTTCATTCTTTTTTTTTTTCGTATGGAAGAGGATGGTTGGGTTTTGATGTTTAGTTTGCCTTCTTTTTTTAAAAAAAAAGCTCAGAAGATGGCATTTGAAGCATCATTCCTTCTTAGTCTCCGTGTTTTTGAAGGTTGCCTGCAAGGCAGTGCCATGCTGAAGTCACCCAATGTGCCCAGCCCTCTGACTTTGGGGAGACAGACTTAACCCGCTTTCCTGACCGCTTTCCCTTTGTGCCACAATGGTTGCTTTCATTGCACGAGAAACCGACTTAGTCTGGTTTGCCTTAAGCAAGAGAGGAATGCTAAACTTGCAACGCAGCTGCTGTTTGCAAGAAGGGTGGAAATTTTCTATAAATAGTTCAGAAGGTAATAGCATTGAGATAGCTGAAAAACAGTGCTGTGATCTGGAGAGATGGCTGCCTCTCCTTTCTGTTCATTCTCAGCAATATATGGGTGCATTTTAATCTAATCTGCACCTAAAGAGAGAGGTTTGGAATGTTTTGCACTGCATGAAATTGTAAATTCAACCATAGAATTTATGTGAAGAAATGTTCTATCTTTTCTTATTTCCTTCCTTCTTTTTCTCTTTCTTTCTTTCTCTTCCAGCCTTCCTTTCTTCCTTCTTTTCTTCTCTTTCTCTCTTTTCTTCTCTTTCTTTTCTTGCTCTCCCTTTTTCTTTTTCTTTCCTTCCTTTTCTCTTTCCCCCTTTCTTTCTTTCTTTCTTTCTTTCTTTTTCTTTCTTTTCTCTCTTTTTCTCTTTTTTCTCCCTCTTTCCTTTCTCTCTCTCCCTCTTTCTCTTTCTTTCTTTTCTTTCTCTTTTTCTTTCTATCTCTTTCTTGGTTGTTTGAAGATCACCAGAAAGTTACATGTTTGAATGAAGACTCATATCAGGATGTGAATTTTATTTGCCACATATTTTAAAAGATTTTTACCGTACTCTTTGTCTATAGTATACTAATTAAATTTTTTTTTATTGGCCAAGTGTGACTGGACACACAAGGAATTTGTCTTGGTGCAAATACTTCACGCTTAGAATCGATGTTTATAGTATTAAAGGGAATTTTGTTAACAGAATATTGTATATACTGTATATTAAAGTATTCTTTCTGAAAATCTTTCATTCAATTAATTGAAAAGAACTCCCATAATCATTTCTTTCTCTGTTTAAAAACTTATTTTAAAAAAGAAAGAAAATTGCAATCCACTTTATGCCTGATTAATATCCACATGGGACTCTTTACCCCCAAATATAACACATTAATTATTAATGTATTGTAGAAATTCTACAATAGTTTCTGCTCTTCTGCCTTCCATTCTAGTTATTATAGTATAATATATTGGCTGGATCAACAAGCATTTATGTAGATTAGTTAGAGTTACCAGCCAATTATAGAAATTCTAGGCATTGTGAAAAAAAAAAACCCTTCTTGCAGAGATTTGAAAATCATTTGGGTTGTAACATACCATATATAATTATAATTTACCTATACTTGCATTATGCTGAGCCACATCATACTCATTTCAGGGGTTTCTTGCCTTACAGCAGGGATGTCAAACTCACATCATCATGGCAATGATGTATACGGAACTTTTTCCCCCTTTGCTAAACCGGATGGGGGCAGTGCAAGCACGTGAAGCATCCAGCCCGCAGGCTGCGAGTTTGACACCCCTGCCTTATAGCAATAGCATTTAGACTTATATACCGCTTTACAATACCTTACAGCCCTCTCTAAGCGATTTACAGAGTCAGCCTATTGCCTCCAACAATTTGGGTCCTCATTTTACCCACTTCAGAAGGATGAAAGGCTGAGTCAACCTTGAGCCTGGCGGGGTTTGAACTGCCAAGTTGTAGGCAGTCAGCAAAAGTAGCCTGCAGTGCTGCACTCTAACCACTGCGCCACTGCAACTCATTGTATTTGAATTAAACAGAAAATAAAATGATACTGAATTCTACCTTTATAATCAAGGAAAAACCCTGCAGAACTCAAAATTTTGTAACACAAGCCAACAACAAACTATTAAATACACTATGCTAAACCAAGGTTTGAATAGGATTGAAGCTGCTCGGAATCACCTGAAACACAAGATAGACAGCAAATAAATTTAAGAAAGAAAGAGAGGGGGGAAAGAAAGAAAGAAAGAAAGAAAGAAAGAAAGAAAGAAAGAAAGAAAGAAAGAAAGAAAGAAAGAAAGAAAGAAAGAAAGAAAGAAAGAAAGAAAGAAAGAAAGAAGATATCCTTCATGCTTGATAGACCTTATCTATAAAAGAATAGACCTATTGATTGTTGCTACTCTTCTTGATGGACCTTACTCTCCTCTGATCCACTGGACTGTTTAACAAGAGCCATTCTCTGCAAAATTTGACTTACTTCTATCCTTCCCTCAAGCATTTGCAAAAGATGCATTTTATATATGACTACATGCACAAATCCCTGCAGTTTTCTAGACAACATTTTCAGAAAGCGTTTGCCTCTGCCTTCTTCCTAGACTGAGAGAGAATGACAGGACAGGACAGGACAGGACAGGACAGGACAGGACAGGAAAGGAAAGGAAAGGAAAGGAAAGGAAAGGAAAGGAAAGGAAAGGAAAGGAAAGGAAAGGAAAGGAAAGGAAAGGAAAGGATTCTTACTAGAGCAGAAGATTATTCAAGGTAGAGCAGATTGCCAGGACTGAAAGATCAGTGACCATCCCAGGACAGATGTAGAAGGCAAGTGAGTGGTTCTTGGTTCCACCCCAGATCTTCCTATATATAGCCCAATGATGCATCATATTTCTGGAATGGCATTCAATTTTCTACGTGCATCTCTCAATAGGAGGAGGTAGAGGTGACTATTGCTATGGTAAGGTCATTCCTTACTCCCACCAGACACATTATTGGAATGCTTAGGTTTGGGGATGCACCCTTCTATTTACTCAGATTCTCAAGACCCCTCTAGGAATTAATTTTATACTTCATCCTGTGAAAATCCTGACTCTGTTCCATTGGAAGGCAGCCTTTGGATTTCTGAGTACTTAGAACAGCTGCGGAAGGAAGCTATCCAGTTTCCTAGCCAATGAAATTGCAAGGGACTACCAGCTTGTAACTGGATGTGGGGGGAAGGGCGTAATAACTGGAGAAAAATGAGTAGGTGGCCAAGGATGGGGTGACAGGTGAACAGACTTGGTTTACAAGAAATGATGGGGAGTATTGGAGGGAGACTCATGACTGAAGACTGAATGCTCACCTACAGAGGCAGTCACAGTGCCTGCAGCAAATTGTATCATTCCATACAGATAAACAGATAATCAAAGTGGGAAGGGACTTTGTAGGTCATCTAGTCCAACCCCCACCCAAGAAGGAGACACCACACCATTTCTGACAAATGGCAGTCCAATCTCTTCTTGAAAGTCTCCGGGGATGGCACTTCCACAATTTCCGAGGGCAACTTCTGTTCCATTGGTTGATTGTTCTCACTGTCAGAAAGTTTCTCCTTATTTCCAGGTTAAATCTCTCCTTGTTCATTATTCCTTGTCTGGCCTATAGGCGCTTTAGAAAATAGCTTGACCCCTTCCTCTCTGTGACAGCTCCTCAAATATTGGAAGACTGCTCTCATGCCTTCCCTGGTCCTTCTCTTCACTAGACCAGCCAAGCCCAGTTCCTGCAACCGTCCGTTGTATGTTTTAGCCTCCAGTCCCCTAATCATCCTGGTTGCTCTTCTCTGTACTTTTTCTAGAGTCTCAACATCTTTTTTATAATGCGGTGATCAAAACTGCATGTAGTACTCTAGGTGTGATCTTACTAAGGCTTTACAGAGTGTTATTAATACCTCACTTGATCTTGATTGTATCCCTTTGTTAATGCAACTTAGGATTGCATTAGCTTTTTTGGCGGCTGATGAGGGATGGGATGTAGGTCAGGCCCTGGGAAATTTGGAAGGCATGAATGACCCATGAACACCATGACGGTGCTTTTTTCAAGAGGCAACTAGACCTTGTTTTTTTTTCTTTCTGTTTTTTTCTTTGAAGACATTTCGCTTCTCATCCAAGAAACCTTTTTGGGACAACCATGACTGAATGACTGAGAATAGACCCATGAAGAGTTTTGGGGGGAGGAGAGTTACTTAGCCCTGAGAAAGGAGAAACACGAGAAAGAAACTCAAAATACCCCTGCCTTGATTTTGTTGGGTATAACTAAGTTGTGAGAAATTTTGACAGATTTTCAGAATTTAGTTTATTTTTTGACAAGGCGAATTAATCTGAAGTAGCGGCATAGCGATGTACCGAGTTACAGGGTGGAGGTTATCTGTTCATTGGGAGACTAATCCCTTTTCTTTCTACTTAAGACAGTTCCATCAGTCCTTTTTATAATTTGAAAAACCATCTGCTCTTAGACACTGTTCAGGTGCCATGTAGTCATATAAAGGTTTACATATTATTCCAGTAACAGTCACGGAGTTGGAAGGGACCTTGGAGGTTATCTAGTCCAACCCCCTGCTCTCACAGGTGACCTATTCTAGTTCTGATAAATGGTTGTCCGGTCTTTTCTTAAAACCTTCCAGTGATGAGGCAATCCTCAACTTCCAAAGGCAATGTGTTCCGCTGCGAAATATCCTCACTGTTAGGTGTGATTATAGGAAATACATTTATTTCACTGCATTAATTGTTGCTCCTTTTGGGGAGAACTGGATCAGTAATTTAGCTACTTTAGAGGAAGAAGCAGTTTCGAAACTAAACCCTTTTCCAGTACGTATAGATTGGGGGTGTCAAAAACATGTGGTCAGATCCAGCTCACAGGGCCATCCTGGAAAATGTAAGGGCATGGTCTACCCAATGCGAAGAGGAAACATCGAGCCAGCATGGCTTCGGCCTGGTCTACCCAGTACAAAGAAGAAACATGCCAGCAGTTTGGGGAATGGCGTCAAATTGGCCACGCCCACCTAGTCAGCCACACTCACCCAGTCGGCCATGCCCAGTGAGTGGCGTCAAGCTGGCCATGCCCACCCAGTCAGCCACACCCACTTAGTCTGCCACGTCCACCTGGTCCCCAAGGGGAACCACAGACCTGATGTGGCCCTCAATGAAATTGAGTTTGACACCCCTGCTATAGAGGAATCCTCGTTTCTCACCATCAGCAATTACTGATGGGGAAATTATAGAGCGTGCATAATATTAGAGGTCACCCACAAATGCTATGAATTGCCTACTATAGTGGGATTTGACTGTCTAGTTTTGAAATAAACAATCGCCAGCCAAAACTTCCAAGAGAAAAGAATGGTAATTTTATTTACTGCTTTGCAAAGAAGGTGCCCCCACGCATGTGGGTACAGTGGATATACCTTATATCATCAATATGTTTGCCTTATATTCCCTATTGCCGTTACAAAATTACCCCCAACTTTTTCTCATTGGTGTAATACTCATGCCGTCACAACCTATCCCAAGAATCTAAAGTGAATACATTATCTCCTCCCCTGATTACCTCTCCCATTACTCTAATTCTATCAGCCCCACCTGCCCTTATTTACCTTTTATGGCCCTAGTTCCTAGGGGTTGTCTCTAGAGTAACTATCATATCAGTAAATTCTGGTTAAGATTGGTTTGTGGCATAGCAAAAGCCTCTGATCCTAGTCCCTACACACAATTCTCAAGCTTCAGCCTAGCTCATGAGATTAGAAATGTATGCAATGTATTTTCTTCACAGGACAGCATGTCTTCTTACAATTCTGTAAAAACAGTACACTCTGTTTCCCACACTATCATTTAACACAGCATTTGCAGTATTTGCATTACAATCTCTAGTAGGGGAAGAACTGTGGAATGCAGTATTGCAGGCTGACTCTGCCCTCAGTCAGGAGTTCGATTCTCATTGGCTCAAGGTTGACTCAGCCTTCCATCCTTCTGAGGTCGGTAAAGTGAGGACCCAGTAAAGCACTTGGAGAGAGTTATAAAGCCATGTGAAGCAGTATATAAGTCCAAGTGCTATTGCTATTGCTAATATCATCATGTACAGCTTATGAATCCTGATATCATTGCAATGGGTTCTAGATGCCTGCTATCTAACTGCTAGAAATTTCTATCTCTGCTTTCCAGAGAGTAAGCAATACTCTCTTACCAGAACTATTATTACCAGAACTATTATTGCTAATAGTTACCAGAACTATTATTGCTAAGCAGTGCAGTCATTAAGTGAGTTGTGCTCACTTTTATGACCTTTCCACCATAGTCATTAAGCAAAATACATGAATATTAAGCAAAGGTAGCTTCCTCCATTGATTTAGCTTTTGGAAGTCACCAGGGAAAGTCACAAATGGCAATTGCATAACCCTCGGACACTCTCCTGAAAATATACTGGTAGCCAAATGCCCAAATTTTGATCAGAGGGACCACTGCAATGGTCACATGTGCGAGGACTAATCATGAGTCACTTTTTTCAGCACAGTAGTAACAATGAATGTTCATTAAATGAATGATTGTTAGGGCTTAAAAGATTGATCTCAAGAACTTTAGAGCACTGAAGATCAGGAAAAACTACAGATAGTTTTTGACTTACAACCTCAGTTGAGCCAAAACATCTCTTGTTAACAAGGGAATTGTCAAAGGAGTTTTGCCCCACTTTATGATTTTTCTTGCCGCAGTTGTTAAGTGAATCAATGCAGTTGTTAAGTTAGTAGCACGGTTATTAAATGAGTCTAGCTCCCCCATTGACTTTGCTTGTCAATAGATCACAAAAAGTGATCACATGACTCCAGGACACTACAACCATCATAAACGCAAGTCAATTGCCAAATATTTGATTTTTTTGCTCGTGTGATGACGGGGACGCTGCAATGGTCATAAGTGTGAAACATTGTTGTAAGTCATTTTTTTCAGTGCTGTTGTAACTTTGAATGGTCACTAAATGAATGGTTATAAATTGAGGATCATCTGTAGACTTTGGGGAGCAGTTCTATCATAGAATCATAGAACTGAAGGAATGTCAGAACTCTTCTAGCCCAATGCCCTGCCAAAAACAAGTGTCCTTATACCATCCCAGACAAATGCTTGTCCAATCTGTTCTTGAAAATCTCCAGTGTTGGAGCATCCACAACTTCTGGAGGCAAATCATCCCCCTGATTAATTAATTGATCCGTTAATTGATTCCTCATTCTCACTGTCAGTAAATTCCTCCTTGTTTCCAGGTTGGATCACCCTCTGACAAGTTTTCCCCTATTACTTCTTGTCCTGCTTTCAGCTCCTATGGAGAATAACAGCAATAGCACTTAGACTTATATACCACTTCACAGTGCTTTACAGCCCTCTCTAAGTGGTTTTCAGAGTCAGTGTATTGGCCCCAATAATCTGGGTCCTCATTTTACCAACCTCAGAAGGATGAAAGGATGAATCAACCTTGAATCGGTCAGAATCAAACTGCTGCGAGTGGGCAGAGTTAGCAATAACAATAGCACTTAGACTTACAGCATATACCACTTCACAGGGCTTTACAGCCTTCTCTAGGCGGTTTACAGAATCAGTGTATTGCCCCATCCAAAATCGGGGTCCTCATTTTACTGACCTCGGAAGGATGGAAGGCTGAGTCAACCTTGAGTCACAGAATGTATCTGTACCTCTTTCCTGTTCCATCCTTTCAAGTATAACGCAATCCTAAATTGCATTAACAGAGGGATTGAATCAAGATCACATGAGGCATTAATATCATTCTATAAATCTTAGTAAGACCACACCTAGAATACTGTATCCAGTTCTGATTACCACAGTACGAAAAAGATGTTGAGACTCTAGAAAGAGTACAGAGAAGAGCAACCAAAATTAGGGGACTGAAGGCTAAAACATATGAACTGGGCATGGCTGGTCTAGTAAAGAGAAGGACCAGGGGAGACATGATAGCGGTCTTCTAATATTTGAGGGGCTGCCACAAAAAGGAGGGGGGGGGTCATGCTATTTTCCAAGGCCCCTGGAGGACAGACAAGGAATAATGGATGGAAACTGACAAGGAGAGATTCAGCCTAGAAATAAGGAGAATTTTTCTGACAGTGAGAACAATCAACCAATGGAACAGAAGTTGTCTTTGGAAGTTGTGGGAGCTTCATCACTGGAAGATTTCAAGAGACTGGACTGCCATCTGTCAGAAATGGTGTAGGGTCTCCAGCTTGTGGCCCCTTCCAACTCTGTTATTCTATTCTGTTCTATTAGAAGACTGCTATCAAGTCTCCTCTAAGCCTTCTCTTCGTTACACTAAACATACATACCTAGCTCCCTTAGATGTACAGTTTACAATTTAGCCTCAAGGCCCCTTATCATTTGTGTTGCTCTTCTCTGCACACTTGGTATGGCTTCATTGTCGTTCCATTGCTAATCACTCTGTTTTTGTGCAATCCATTATGACATGATCACCATTTCAAATTCAGTTCCAAAACCTGCCAAGGACCATGTTGAGGGCTAATACATTAACTGCTGGAAATGTCACTTCCTAAACTTAGATTTAAATCCATATTGGCCTCTCTATGGCTGAGACTTCCAGGTGTTGTTGTATCTAACAGGTAACAGCTCAAATAATAATTATGTAGAGATGTTGGGGATATATATCACACTAATCCGGAGTTTATACCACTAGTTTTTTTTTATTATTTTGGAGAAATCACAGAGGTCTGGTTCACACAAAATACTAAACTCCGAGCCATGGGTTACAAACCATGGCTGTCTTCACACTAAGCCACAATGAAATAAAGTGTTTTACAGCTGGCCTTATTCACTTTGAAATCTCATTCTCTAATTTTGTGAGAGTTTGCTGTTCCCTTTAAGGATCCTACAGCGCCATCTAGTGGCTAATTGATAATGCAAAAAAAGGACCCATGTTTCCAGAGGGCTGGAAGGGACCTTCGGAGGTCTTCTAGTCCAACCCCCTGCTTAAAGCAGGAACATTGAAAATATGTTTATTTAACCCATAATTGTAAAGTAACATTGGGAAACAGGCACTATGGACTGTTCCTCATTGACATTGTATAGGTTTATTTTTAACTTAAAGACATAGCCAATCATCAATAGAATGGAATGCATTAGTTTATAACTTAACAATAGGTAAGATAATTAAATGTTTCCTTATCTAAGAGCTAAAACAGATGCCTCCTTATTTATAGTAAACCATATGTCTATATATCTTGGTTAAAACAAATATCCCCTTAAATGAACATTTTATTTTATTCTTTTTTACTTGGATACTAGGCCTTATCTATGGTAACAAAATGAAATTCAGTGTAAAGTAAGGTTATAAACTTAGACAGGAAAAACCAAATACATAGGTACAGATTAGATGAAACCTCTCTCAATAACAGTAACTGCAAGAGGGATCTTGGAATCCTAGAGGACAATCACTTATATATGAGCTAGAAATGTGGGGCGGTAGTTTAAAAAACAAACAAACGCAGTCCTTGCTAGCATTAACAGAAGGAGAGAATCAAGATCACATGAAGTATTAGTACCGCTTTATAAAGTCCTAGTAAGATCACATTTAGAATATTACATCTAGTTTTGGTCACCCTATTATAAAAAAGATGCAAAGACTCTGGAAAGGAAGCAGAAAAGAGCAACAAAGATGATCAGAGAGCTGGGGGCTAAAACATATTTAGGATGGTTGCGGGAATTGGGTTTATCTTGTTGGAAGAATTATCCTTCTGGGTTCAGTTCCCAGTGCAGAAAAAGATACTGGAAACATGGAGGCTGTTTGGGAAGATGGTTTAATGGTGGACAGGACCACATGGCTTGGAGCTCCAAAGTGAAAAGAGAAGATCAAGAAGGGCTGATATGCAGAGAGTGCCTGGGTTTTATAACCTTTGTTGGGATTTGAATTGGAGCTTGCATTCTGATTGGTGGTCAGACTCCCATGGGGCCATGCAGGGGCAACTCTGTAGGCTGCCCTGAGTCCCAGGCTTGGTTGAGCCTTGCTGGATGATGATGCACTGAAAAGGGCTTTGGGCAATTGCTGTAGCTTTACCTGGAGATCTTTGTTATGTAAAGTATTCTGGCCCAGGCCCACCCATTAACAAAGGTGGGAGTGAGTTTCTACTTCTGAGGTGAGTTTCTGTTTCTGAGTTTCTACTCTTTTTAGGGGAAATATTCTGCCCTTTTAATATTTCCCAGGATATTTCAATTTTCTAGGAGAGGGGTGGGTGCTAACTTCCTACAATCTAATCTAGTGAAAGGAACGACTAGAGATGACATGATAATAGTGTTCCAATATTTGTACAAAGAAGTGGGGGGGGTGTGTGTCAACCTATTCTCCAAAGCACCAGAAAGCAAGATAAGAAGAAAGGATAGAAACTAATCAAGAACTATGGAGAAATTTCCTAGCAGTGAAAAAATTTAATCAGTGGAATACCTTGCCTTCAAAAGTTGTAGATGCATCATCACTGGAAGTTTCCAAGAAGCTTCTGAACTTGTCCGGGATGGTATAGACCTCCTGCTTGAGCATGGGGTTGGACAAGAACACCTCCAAGGTCCCTTCCAACTCTGTTATTCTGTGTATGTTTTTCTTTATGTATGATATACGTCTTCTTTTCTATAGGTTTTGTTATATGAGGTACTCATTTGTTTATAATGGCTGGAACCAGTTTTTTTTTCCTAATTGCTTTACTGCTATCCTTGGTGCTCTGTGAACTTGGTTTTTCTTGCTTGCTGATGCTTCATTACCAAATTAGGTAACATCTTCCTTGCTAGTGGGTATGAAGTTTCTTGTTTATATACAGTAGCTTTCCCTGCCAGTGTTGGCAGGGCTGAGGTGTCCTTCTTGTTAATTGCTAGATTAGGGTATTGCATTCTACTTGAACATTTATATTTTATACCTCCATGAGTCACAGCTAATAAAACTGATTGCTTTTAAAGACATTAATTGTACCAAGAGAACACTTGTTTGCATGACAATTGTTTTTAAATTTTGTAGTGAATTGTTCAAAGTATAGGTAGTCCTTGGCTTACAACAATTGAGACCAACATTTCCATTGCTAACTGAGACATTTGCTAAGTGAAGACTGTCCCATTTTACAACCTTTCCTGCCACAGTTGTTAAGTGAATCACTGCAGTTAAATTAGTAACATGATCATTAAGTAAATGTCTTCCCCATTGACTTTGCTTGTCAGGTTGCAAAAAGGAGGGATCATATGACTGCAACCGTCATAAATATGAGTCAATGGTCAATGAATTTTGATCATGTGCCTATGGGGATGCTGCAACCATTGTTAAGTATGAAAAATGGCCATAAATTACTTTCTAAGTGTCACTGTAACTTCGAATGGTCACTAAATGAACTGTTATGAGAGGACTACCTGTGCCTCGAAGTTCCAAGCTAGTGCTTTAAAGTTGCTTAAAGAGACATTAAATCTACTTTATCCAGTCAGGTATCCCACAGATGTAGGAAACGACACCTCTCTGGCCAGGGAGGTTAAGAATTTGTTTGGTTCGTGTTTATAGAGAGAGGCACAATTTGCATTTCTCCGTTGTTAGCCTCATACATCCGAAGATGCCACGTCACGCCAAACGAGGTGCTGCAAATACCAATCACTCGCGCTCTCCTATCCTGAAAAATTCAAGGGTCGCCAAAACTGCACGTCTGAGTCCTTAAACTCCGCGGGACCCTCCTGAAATCCCGCCGCCGCCCCCTCCCCCCAAGCGACAAAGGAGAAAGCGAAAAGCGAAAGTAACGCTTGACGCCCTTCGATGAAGTCCTTCCACTTTGCGCCTCCGGGGCGCGCGGGCGTGCAAACACCAGCCACTTCCTTTTTTTTTGTTTCCCCTGAAATTCAGCCGCCCGGTATTGTCCAGGAGAAGTGCGATGGCCGAGAGCGTCCGTTCCACCATCGAAAATGTCCTGGAGGACTTGACGGAGGACGAGCTCCGAAAATTCAAGGCGAACCTCCACGACTACCAGGTCAAGCCGGGCTACAACAATATCCCCCGAGGGCAGCTGCAGAAGGCCGACGCGCTAGATCTGAGCGACCTCCTGGTCAGTTTCTACAACGAGGACTACGCCGTGGAGGTGGCCGCCGCGGTGTTGATGGCCAGCAACTGCAAGCCTCAAGCTCAGAGGCTTCTCAGAGCCGTCTAGAAAGAGGTAGCATGTGGGATGAGCGGTTTCAGCCACCATAGCAATAGCAATGGCACTTAGACTTACATACCGCTTCACAGTGCTTTTACAGCCCCCTCTAAGCGGTTTACAGAGTCGGCCTTTTGCCCCCAACAATCCGGTTCCTCATTTTACCCACCTGGGAAGGCTGAGTCAACCTTGAGCCGCTCAGGATCAAACTTGTGGCAGTAGGAAGAGTTAGCTATAGCAATAGCACTTAGATTTATATACCGCTTCACAGAGCTTTACAGCCCTCAATAATCTGGGTCCTCATTTTAGGACAGAAGGCTGAGTCAACCTTGAGCCTGGTGAGATTTGAACTGCCAAATGTAACCACTGTGCCACCGCAGCTCCGTGCTCATAGGGGGTTCTTCTCTAACCTAGTAAGCCTCAGATGGACTGGGCCTCAGCCCAAGCTTAAGTCAGTTTGCAAGAATACCTGCTTGCAGTCACTCAAGTCCTGGTCACCTCCTGTCTTGGCTAATGCCAACATGCTCTACATGGGGCTGCTCTTGAAAAGCATCCAGAAGCTCTAATTCGGGGGTCCCCAACCCCCTGGGCCATGGCCCATTACTAGGCCTTAAGCAGTTCGAAACCAATCCATGGAAGTGGCAGGCGAGTGTACATGCACATCCATACTGGCAGCAGTCGAGCGCATGTGTGCTCCATTTGCGCGAATGGTGAGCGTGCACGCTTCATTGGCACGAGCGATAGAGGTGCATGCACAGGTTGGACCACCACTGGCATGGAACTATCCCATCCCACCCCATGGGCCACAAAGCCGGAAAGTTTGGGGAACTCTGCTCTAATTGGTTCAAAATGCAGTGGCTTGTACTGGGTTTTTTTGCTGATACAAGTGTGCACATGTCACTTCTCCTCCCAGAGCTGCATTGGCTGCCAGTTTTCTTCCAGGTACAATTCAAGATGCTGGTTGTCGCTTTGAAAGAACCTTGGTGACTCAGTGATTAGAATGCAGTACTGCAGGGCTAACTCCCTGTTAACTCCAGGAGTTCGATCCTGATGGGGCTCAAGGTTGAGTCAGCCTTCCATCCTTCCGAGGTCAGTAAAATGAGGATCCCGATTGTTGGGGACAATATGCTGACTCTGTAAACCACTTAAAGAGGGCTCTAAAGCTCTGTAAAACAGTTTATAAACCCAAGTGCTATTGCAATTGCTAAAGCCCTACATGGCTTGAGGCCAGGTTATCTGAAGGACCATCTCTTCCCAGTTACATCTACTTGACCAACCGGAGAGGGAGGTAGGGAATGTTGAAGGTACATCTGGCAGGATCCAGAACAGAGGTGGTATTCAGCAGGTTTTTTCAATTTTTTATCCCCTCTTATTTCCATTTTCAGCTTACCACCTATTTTATTTTACATTATACATTATTATCTTCATTAACTTTCTCAAGACCAATATATAGTAAATAATAAAAAAGAGTAAAAATAAAGTAAAATTAATATGTTTAGGATCCACATGGTATATTCCCCAATCTACAATATATTTTATATTTATACCAGCAATATTCACATATCCATTTCATATTTTTTCTTTATTTCCACATAACCAACATTTACCCATGTAATTTAAATAAGTCTTCATTCCCCTATTTTAATTATAGTATAGTATTCTCATTGTAAATATTTAACATTCCAATATGATCTCTTCTAATTCATCATTTTTATTTTCTCATATCCTTTGTTTAATCAATTATATTTTCTAGTTCATGTATAAATCAGAAAAGAAGAAAAACAGAAAATTGATTTTCTCTTTTTACTTCCCTTTAATAAATTTTAATCTATAAAGTTTATATAAGTCACACTTTTTAATCATACCATATTTTCATCCAGTTTATCTCTGTTGTCCTAATTATATTTAAATACTCAATTTCATATTTTAGGATATGCATATAAATAAAAAAACCTGATTAATAATAACAAAACCCTCTTAATATCTCTCACTCCACCTTCACTTTTCTCATATATAGTTATGTAATACTCTTAGGGTAGTTCCCAATACATTTTAAGCTTCAAAACTCCCCATTCTAAATTTCTAATAAAAAATACCAAAATACACTATCCCCCTTTTATACCATTTTAACCCTTATCACGAAATCTCTCGGCCTTGCCATTTCTCTTAGTTTTAACCAACTTTCTCTTTTCTAGGTTTTCCAAATCTTTCTTCTTTATCCCTTGTTTTTCCTCTAACATTATTTTTATTTCCATCTGCCAGTCACCTATCTTTCCCCCGGCCTTTCCTGTTCTCTTTTTTGAAGTTTCTTCTTCTACGATTTCTTCTTCTTTTGTTTAATCCTGGAAAGTTTTTTTCTTTTATGTATTACCTCTGTCATCAATGTCACAATTTTATTTTTTTTTAATGTCTTTTGGCAATGTCACTTGTTCTCCATGTTCATTTGAGTCACTTTTCTCTTCCTTTAACTTCTCCTCTCTGGGTTTCCTTTGTTCTTCTGCGGGCTGCATCGCCATTATTTTTTTTGCCAGTATAGCCAATAATCTCCTTCTTTCTTTTAACATTCCTCTCACAATTTGCAATTCCGACTTGAATTCTTTGCTTATTTCTTCCACTTTTTTAAATCAATTGAGTTATTAAAGTTTTTTATTGCAATCCTTGCCAAAAGTCTCCGTTTGTCTCTATCTCCCGTATTAATCCTCCTATCTCTTTGTTGCAATCAACGCTCAACAGTCCCAAAATATTGTATTCATTTATCCAGATGTGACAAAGAAAGTCGTAAAATGGAACAAAACTCACTTCACAAATTTCTTACTTAGCAACCTAATTTCTGGGCTCAATTGTGGTTGTAAGTCAAGGACTACCAGTAAGGCAACCAAAGCTATCTTAGTATACCATCATCCAACCTGAAGCCTCACAGAAAGGGGTAAAAATTATCTACTTCCCCCAAAGTCCCCTGGAACTGTAGGGTCACATCCTTTCAACCACATGCCCTAAAATGGAAAGATTGATGGAAAGCTGACTTGATTAATAGGCTCCAGCAAGGGAGTTGGGGGGTTGCAGAGGGGACAGGCCCCTGCCTCTTTAAGAGCTGGTAAAAAAAACCCTCTTAAAAAAGCAGGAACCCCTCTGTATATCCATCTGCACGTTCCCCCTCCGGGGCATTTCAACCAACTAGCTATGAGCAGTACCAGGGTCTCCAACCTTAGCAACTTTAAGATTTGTGGACTTCAACTCCCAGAATTCCTCAGCCAGCTTTGCAGGTAGATGTAACCACAACAGGGGGGATCTTTTTACTTCCACCGGACTAATTGGCTCAAATTTCTCCCCGGGTTCTTCCTGATCCAGGAATCACCAGGTTGTCCTGATGAAGTCCTTGGCCAAAGCTCAGAGGACACAATAAGAGCAGAGAAATAAAACATGTTTTGCTGCTCTTATCACCACAATAATAGACACCTGGGTGCCATTTCAGCACCCACTCAAGAAAAGCCGGCAAGTTGCTTGACATCTCCATCAGTAGCTATGAATCAACCGGCATGGCTATTTACTTGCCATATCTTCTCACTTGCAGCCCGAGGTGGTATTCAGCAGGTTCTGACCAGTTCTGGAGAACCAGTAGCAGAAATGCTGAGTAGTTCGGAGAACCAGCAAATACCACCTCTGGCCTGCCTACCTCTATTCCCTGCCAACGGAGCTGGAAAGCAGGCTAGTAGGGGTGGGGAGGGAATGGGGATGTTGCAGTAACCTTCCCCTGCCACACCCACCAAGCCGTGTCCACAGAAGCGGTAGTAAAAAAATTTGAATCCCACCACTGCGTGCAACACATCTCGCTTAGAACACATTTCAATGAAACCTGGCTTTCATGACCTGCTGGTTTCTCCCCAAAGACTCCAAGGAGTTGGTGATTCTTTGGAGTATCGTTTTCTGCCAGATGGTTTATCAAATTGTGTTGATCGTTGCTTACTTGAATGAGGGCTGTCGGAAAGAACACATGTTGCTCTTTTTGTTTTCTTTTTTAGCTTGAGTGCAGGTAGTCCTCGACTTACGACCACTATGTTGCTAAGTGAGAAATTTACGACTTTTCTTGCCACAGTCGTTCAATTAGGAACATGATTGTTCAGTGGAATCTGGTTTCCCCGCTGACTTAGCTTGTCAGAAGATCGCAAAATGGGATTGCACAACCCCAGGATGCTACAAACATCATAAATATGAGTCAGTGGTCAAGCATCTGAATGTAAATCACGTGACCATGGGGATGCTGCAACAGGCATAAGTATGAAAAACAGTCATAAGTCACTTTTTTCAGTTCCATTTTAACTTCAGTCACTAAATGAACTGTTGTAAGTCAAGGACTACCTCTATTGAAAGCTCTATTTCTCCACAAATTATCCATCCCTACCCTGTCACAATGAGTTTTATTTTATCTGCATTTATTTTTAAAGTATGATTACAGGCAGTCCTCGACTAATGGCCACTTTTGAGTCTCAAATTTCTGCTGCTAAGTGAGACAGTTGTTAGTTTTGTCCCATTTTACAACATTTCCTGCCACAGTTGCTAAGTGAATCACTTCAGCTGATAAGCGAGTCACACGGTTGTTAAGTGAATCCCCATTGACTTCACTTGTCAGATGGGCGCAAAAGGTGATCACGTGACTCTGGGACACACAACGGTCATAAGTATGAAACAGTTGCCGAGTGTCTGAATTTTGATCTTGTGATCATGGGGTTGCAGCAACAGTTCTAAATGTGAAAAGGGATCAGGGTCACCTTTCTTTCTTTTTTTTGCCATTGTGACTTCAAATGGTCACTACCTCGACTTTTATAAGTTGAGGGCCACCTGTACTGAATCCTTTGTTCTACTGGATGTAAAATATTTTTGCTTTTTCCTTTAGGACCCAAGAATGAAGTATAAGTCATCCAGAGTCCTGGGGTGGCTGTAATAGATCTGCTAAATAAAAAAATAAAGAAATTCTACATCATTCTTCTTCTTCCATCAATTAGAGTCTTTGACTTCTACTACCGGTACATAACTCTGTTTCCAAGACCTCTGCTTCAACCATGTTCCATTAATTGAATATCAAAAGCTGCTCACCAAGATGTCCACAATTTCAAACCCTCTGAAGACCCTCTTCTTCAAGCAACTCAATCTGGATGGATCCGAAACTTTCTTCAAGTTCTACCATGGCAGAATTTCAAGTTCATGGCCTTCAAATCCTTAAAAACAAGGGAAATGTTGCCATTTTGTTCTAACTCACAACTGAGAGATGAACCAAGGAAATTATTATTATGTGCCATCAAGTTGTTATACGTAATTAATGATCACACAGATCTTCTCCAGATGGTTCCTCCATGGCTATTCAGTTCCTCCAATGAAGCAGCCATCACTGCTTCAACCAATCCATCCATCTTGCTGCTTGTTGTCCTCTTCTTCTTCTTTTTTCCTTGAGGGGTCCTTGGTGCTCTCTGAACTTGATTGCTTTTTTTGCAAACGTTTCATTATCCAAACTAGGTAACATCATCAGTGCTGGCAATGATCATCAGGACTAGCACTGATGATGTTACCCAGTTAGGTAATGAAATGTCTGCAAGAAAACAACCAAGCTAACAGAAGCACCAGGGACTCCTCATTTCAAACCTGAGCTGCAAATACTCTCCTTCACTGGTCTTCTGTCATTCCACAATTTGGTCTTCATTGGTCTTCTGTCATTCCACCATTTGGTCTTCATTGGTCTTCTGTCATTCCACCATACTGCCTTCCCCAGAAAGCTGGGATTTCTCATTGTGTGTTCAGAGTAGGATAATTTGAGCCTGGCCATTTGAGCCTGGCCATTTGACTCAAATCATCTATCCTTACCAAATTCAACTGCCTTCAAAAATGATTAGGGGACTGAAGGCTAAAACATGAAGGAACTGGGCATGGCTAGTATAGTTAAGAGAAGGACCAAAAGAGACATAGCAATAATCCAATATTTGAGGGGCTGCCACAGAGAGGAGGGGGTCAAGCTATTTTCCAAAGCACCTGAAGGCCAAATAAGAAATAATGGATCGAAACTGATCAAGGAGAGATTTAACCTGGAAATATGGAGAACAACCAATGGAACAGAAGTTGCCTTCAGAAGTTATGGGAGCTTCATCACTGGAGGCTTTCAAGAAGAGACTGGACTGCCATCTGTCGGTATAGGGTCTCCTGCTTGGATGGGGGGGTGAGGTTGGAGTAGATCAGGGGTCACCAACCTTTTGGACCTCAGGGACCACCAAACTCATAATTTTAAATCTTGTGGACCATTAATATGAATTTTAACTGATGGTGGCTTGCTGGCATTGGTGGGAAAGTTGATCCCATATTCCAGAGCTGCAGTAGTTACAAGACTGGCCCTTTGGTCATCCCGGAGCAGCTCCTCCAGTCCATGGTAGGCCGGTGCATCCGGGTGGAGGAGCAGCTGCTCCGGGATTCTCCACAAATTCTCTCTCCCCCTCCGCCTTTGACTGTGCCATCACTGTAAAATTTTCTCATATGAATCTTCTTGGCAAGACTTTCTTTAAACATGGTATTCTTTCCTACCATTTCTTTGTCCACTATTGTATTTCCTCAATATTCTGATTCTCAGGAGACCAAATGTTGACTATACAAATGTTGGCTTGTATTATCCATCAAATGAGCCACAACTAACAAAACTGATTGTTTTTAAAACCATTAATTGTACCAAGGGAATAATTGTTGATTACATACCTTTTTTTTTTTTGCAGGCTTTAAGATTTTGTAATGAATTGCTCAAAGTAAACTAAAGTTCCAAGCTGTTCCAAGTTCTTCAAGCTTTACATTAAAAAAAAATTAGGATACAATAAAACTTTGTTATCCAGTCTGGTATCCTACAGATGTGCCAAACTATATCTCTTATCCTCTCCTATATGGCCAGGGAAAGAGGACCTCTTGGGCCAGTGGTGACTTACCTTTTTGGTCTCCTGTGCCAAAAATTGTGCACGCACTCACATGCCAGCACCCAGAAGGCAATGCATGCAACCCCACACCCCACACCCCCTGCACATGTGTGTGCAATCCCCGCCTCCCCTCACACTGCCCCTTTACCTGCACTGCACTTCCCAGCTGATTTTCAGCCTGTTTGAGGCCTTTTTCAGCCTCCCAGAGGCTTGAGGAAAGCCTCTGCAGTTTTTGCAGGCCAAACAATGGGCCCGTTTCATCACTTCTGGTATTTCTGGAAATACAGGTTTTATGCTATAAACACAACTTGTCGAATGTCAGCAGTCATGCTTGATTTGTTTCTGGGTCCCAAGCATCCATTTTATTTCTGTGCAGAAATAAATGATTAAACCTCACTTTTCCTCTCAGCGTGATTATTGGCTCAAATTTTGCAGGATAAAAGGAACACTGTTGGACTGGGCTGAGACAAACAAATTGAATTTATCTGTTAGCATATATAGATAGACCCAATTTGCATTACTCTGTTGCAGCAGCACATGTCTGAGGATGCAATGCGATGCCAAGCAGAGTACCAGAAGTAAAGAGTTAAACCCAGTCGTGGGATTCCAAAAATTTTACAACCAGTTCTGTGGGTGTAGCTTGGTGGGCGTGGCAGGGGAAGGACACTGTAAAATCTCCATTCCCTCCCTACTCCAGGGGGAAGGTTACTGCAAAATCGCCATTCCCTCCCCATCCCACTAATCTGCTTTCCAGCTCCGTTCTCCTGTGCAGGGCAACCAAAGAAGACCCAGCCGATCAGCTGGGACTCAGAGGCAGAGAATAGATGGGGGTGGGACCAGTCAGAGGTGGTATTTGCCGGTTTTCCGAACTACCCAAAATTTCTGCTACTGGTTCCCCAGAACTGGTCAGAATCTGCTGAATGCCACCTCTGGTTAAACCTTAGTTTTATCTCTCAGTGTAATTATTGGCTCAAATTTTGCTGGATAAACACAACGTTAGACTGGGCTGAAACAAGCTAATTGAATTTATTTGTTAGCATTAGGGGTCATGGTGGCGTAATGGTTAGAATTCTGTCCAGAACCAGAAGTTTAATCTTGACCAGCTCAAGGTTGACCCAGCCTTCCATCCATCCATGGTTGGTAAAATGAGGACCCAGATTGTTGGAGGCAATAGGCGGCTCTGTAAACTGCTTAGAGAAAGCTTTAAAGCACTGTGAAGCGGTATATAAGTCTAAGTGCTATTGCTATTTATATATAGACCCAATTTGCATTCCAGGTAATCCTTGGCTTACAACCACAATTGAGGCCAGAATTTATGTTGCTAAGTGAGAAATTTGTTAAGTGCGTTTCACCTCATTTTATGGCCTTTCTTGCCATGTTCGTTAAGGGAATCCCTGCAGTTGTTAACTTAGTAACTCAGTAGCTGAAGTGAATCTGGCTTCCCCATTGACTTTGCTTGTCAGAAGGTTGCAAAAGGGGATCTTCTACCATCATAAGTATGAACCACTTGTCCGGCATCCAAATGTAAATCACACGATCCCTGGGAATGCTGCGATAGTCATAAGTATGAAAAATTAGTCCTAAGTCTCTTTTTTTTCAATGGGTACCCAATGTTATTTATATGCTCCACTGTCACTGTAAAATTCAGGCGTTGCGCAAACTGCACGTCTGAATCCTTAATTCTACCAGATCCTCCGGAAATCTCCAGATTCTCTGCAGCAATAAACACATCAGTCCGGAACGGGAAACAAAAGGCTAAAAAGCGAAAGTAACGGAGACCGAGCTCCCTCCCCCTCCCCCTTGCGCGCCTTTTCCGCTTCGCGCCTTTCTCTCTCTTCCTTCCGAAATTGTCCCTTCCCGTGTTCTCGGAAGGAGGAGAAGGAGCACGATGGCCAAGAGCGTCCGCTGCTGCCTGTCAGAAGCCCTGGAGAACCTAACGGACCCCGAGCTGGAAAAATTCAAGGCGAAGCTCAACGAGTTCCCGGTCAAGGAAGGCTTCAGCAACATCCCCCGAGGACCCCTGCAGAAGGCGGGCGCGCTCCAACTCAGCGACCTCCTGGTCAGTTACTATTGCCAGGACTACGCCGTGGAAGTAGCCGCCAAGGTGCTGTCGGACAGCAATTGCAAGCCCCAAGCGCAGAAGCTTCTCAGGGACACCGGGAAAGGTAGAGATGAGGGGCGGAAGAAAGACTGACCCGGGGCAGCTCCAGCAAGCCCCGGATGGGTGGGATCTTAGTTCCCAAGCCAGAACTTTGGAGGAGGTTGAGCTACTTCAATCTCAACTGACCAGCCAAAGGAAGAAAAAACTTTTCAGCTTCCACAGAGCTGGGATTATGATTTCTTTGAAAAGTTCTCAACTTCAGAAAAGTTTTGAATACTTTTCAGCTTTCTTTGCTGGGATTCTGATTTCTCTTTCCAAAAGTTGGCTATGAAACAGATCTACCCCCTTTGTTCATATGTTATATTTTATATATAATATATTTTATAATATAAAATATATTTTGTAATTTCTATGGAAACCAAGCCCAGTTTTACACACAATTGCTTATCAGTGTTTCAGTGCATGCTAATTTTCCAGGCACAATTATTTATTTAAGCATTTGTCTAATATTTATGAATATTCTATATATTCATATGCACACACACAATATATATATATACACATATATATGCATACACACACAAATACACACACACACATATGTATACGTATATATATGTGTGTGTATATACATACACACATACACACCTGCACAGCCATAAAATCAAAATAATGAAAGCATTAAGCTAAAAGTTGATACCTTTTATAAAAGATATGAGACATTAAAATGCCGTGTATAATAAATATAATGCAATAAAGAGTAACCTAGTAACAGAAAATAAAAGCAGCCCTAAAAAGTTAGAAATATCAGAGCATCACAAACTTATTTCTGTATTAAGGAAGCCTGGAAGAAAAAGGCTTTCTTTGATGCTCCAAAAGCAATAAAGACCACTTTGGGTGTCCCTTGGCAGGTGGGGTACCCAAAGCTTTGAAGATTGTTAGGCCTGCAGTATTTGGATATGGTCAAAGGATAAAGCAATAAAGCTTCTATTGTATTTGCTTAAGGCAGAGGTAAGAATGGAAATGAAGGTGCGTTTTCTTCAGATACAATAATCCCAAACCATAAAGGATTTTATATTTTGACAGTACACATTAAATTGTGTCTGAAAACAATTGAAAAGGGAATAAAGAGGTACTGGTGTGATGCACTCATTTAATCAAACTCCAGTCTCTGTTTTTACCTCAGAAATTGTGCTAGCTGACATTACAAGTCATCTTCAGGGGCAGAAGAACCAGATATAAATTGCCAGGACATAATTTATCATAGCAAGTTTATTCTTATCCAGGTAGGGCTGTTGCCCTGAACAAAGCCTCTGGCCAGCAGTCAGAGGACACAATAAGAGCAGAGAATGAAGCCGGTTTTGCTGCTCTTATCACCACAATAATAAAGACTCTTGCCTGTTTCCAGTCAGTTTCGCTCTTTCTAGGCCTCATTCTCTGGAGGTTCTCCAAAACCCAGAGAGCACAGCAGAGTCTTCACATAAAGAGTGTCTGCATAAATGCAATCAAGTCTAAAGTTGCCAGCACAGCTTCATTCTTGGTGGAGTAGAAGAACTAAATCAAATTGCGTACTACAGCCTCAGGTATAATCCCCAATCGAACTCACCAAGGTCCATCAAGCTGATTCTACAGGACAGACAAAATTCTGTGCAGTGTCTATTTATTGCTGGTTTTGCACAGTAACCATTTTTTCCCCTCCAGATGCCTCCAATTCTGTTCAGGAACCTGTGCCCCAGCTGAGCACCCACTCAAGACAAGCTGGTGAGTTCCTTCTCCATCCATAGATAGGAATTAGCCTGCATGACCATTTATTGACTTGCCGTATCCTCTCACTTGGAACGCATGCGGCTTAGAACAAATTTAAGTGAATTTCAGTTTCACAACCATTTGATTTCTCCCTTAAACTCCAAGGAATGGCAGGGAGATGATATGAAAACCTTGATAAAGAACGTATTTGTGTATACACATGATTAAGACTCTCGCCTCCCACTTGGAAGGTTGAGAGTTCAATCCTAGATAGTGAGCAGATGTTTCTCTCCTAGGGCCAAAGAAAAAATATCTGCTGTGAACTCCACATGGTGCAAGGAAAGGTATCTGGCCAGTAAATGCTTGGTAGCATCCAGTCATCCCAACTCTATCCTGACTTTTTTAAAATATAATATTTTTATTGTACATTTTCCTTTATTATACATCACATTTCCAGTTTTGCAATGGCAGTGTACTGGCTATTCAAGTCCTTTTTAAAATATACATCAGATAATAACCTCTGGTTATAACCATTATTCTCATAGTCATACGGTGTAGTCTCTTTTAAATACCAAGTATTGTACATCATCATTATAACTATTGTTTTCATAGTTGTACCATAACACTCTATTACATTTATCACTCTGTACATTTTAATCTATATTCACGTATAGTCTGATAGTTGCTTACGACATATATTCTTACATATATCTATATACCTGTGTTTATTTTTCTTTCGTTACGGTTACTAATCTCTGCACCTGTTATTTAACCATTTGTACAATCTGTCCCATGTTAAGTAGTAGTTTCTTTCCTCTTTAAGTTCCATCATTAAACTATCCAATTTGGCATATTCTAATTTTTTAAAATTACCTTTTCATCTGTAGGTTTTCCGTTTTTCCAATTTTGTGCATGTGTAATTCTAACTGGTGTTATTACACATTACATAAGTGGTTCTTTTATTATATTTCCCCGGTAATATACCTAATAAGAATGATTCTGGTTTTAGATCTATTTGCTGTACTGTCTTCTAATCATCTTTTTATCTTTGACCAATATTTTTTTGCCGCTGGACAGTCCACTACATATGATAGTAGGATCCTAGGACCTGTTTGCATTTCCAACACTCTGGTGACATATTTGGAAACATTTTTGTCATTCTTGCTGATGGCAAGTACCCTCTATAAAAAAAAAATTGTACAGGTTTTCTTTGTAAGCTGTTGATATTGTTAATTTATAAGTTCTTTCCCACAATTTTTGGCTATTATCTAATTCTACGGTGTATCCAAAAAAAATTGCCTATACTACCATACACATTCTTCTTCCATTTTGAAATTCAATAAGTAATTATAAATTTTCTTTATTAATTTTTCATCTATCCCTAACAATATTTTATCCAGTTCTTGGAGTTCCTTATAGAATATATATTTCTGTATCTTCTTTATCTCTCATTTGAATTTGGATATGTGGCTGCCAGTCAATTCCCTGCTTTTTAATTTCCTGTTTAGATTTTAAATCCCCTTGTTCATTATGTATATCTTTATATCTTACAATTTTATCCGGATCTAAAACATTAGAGTATATTAGCACTTCCATCATAGATAGTCAGACCGGTATTTTCATATAGTGATTCTGTTTGATTTTTTTCCCTATACTGACAACAGAGCACTTCTACTATAGTGCCTTTGGAAGTATCTATGTGGCTTATTTTTCCCATACCATATAGATGCATGCCACCCCAATTGTAGATTATGCTCTTCTATCATCAATATTCTTTTGTTCTTTAAGTTTACCCACTCCTTCACCCATGTGAGCACTTAAGCCTGGTAGTATAGTTCCCAATCCGGGAGCCCAAACCCTCCCTTGTTTTTGGTGTCTTGTAGTATTTTCAATTTGATTCTTGGTTTTTTGCCTTCCTAGATGAACTTTCACATCAGTCTATTTAAGTCCTCAAAAAACTTTTTTCCTAATTTTATCAGGGTTACTTGAAATAAGAATAGCAATTTCGGTAGAGTATTCATTTTTTGTTATAGCTATCCTTCCGACCAATGACAGCTGTAGATTTTTCCATTTATCCAGATCCATCTTTATTTGCTGAATTAATTTAGTATAGTCTTCTTTAATGGATGTATATCTTGCTGTTAGCAAAATTCCCAGGTATTTAACTTTTTTAGTTATCTGCATGTCCATCTTTTCTGTCAGTTCGATTTTCTGTTTATTTGTAAGATTCTTTGTCAATATTTTGGTCTTTTCCTTGTTTATTTTAAGACCTGCCACCGCACCAAACTCTTCCATTTTCTTTATAAATTTGGGTCCTATTTCTAGGAGTTCCTCCAAAATAAACTTTCAAGCTGATTCTACAGGACAGGCCTGGTTTCCTTAGAGTTAGTAACCCAGTTGTTAAGTGAAACTGGCCTTTCCCATTGATTTTACTTGCCAAAAGGAGATCAGATGGCTCTGAGACAATGCAATCATCATAAATATGAATCAGTTGTCAAGCATCCAATGTAAATCACATGACCATGAGGATGCTGCAACTGTCATAAGTGTAAAAAACTCTCATGTCACTTTTTTAATCTGGAGGCTTATCTTTGTCCTCAGGATCACCTGGTTCCCGTAGCCTACATTTTTTTCCCCTCTACTCCCACACGATTCAAAGAGTGTTCATCCCAAATTGGGAATCATCCTCTTAGCTATACAATTTGGGATGAATATCCTTTGAATGGTTTGGGAGTAGAAATGGATGGGGGGGGGCAGAATTGCAGACTATAAGAACCAGGAGTGCCACTCAGGTGACCCTGAGGACACAGATAAACACCCCAGTGCTTCAACCACCCTCTGAAAAGGATGCAAATGACCAGCTATCTGCAAGGAATATAAATCCTTCCATTCCCCACCATCCAGTCAGCTGAAGAAGCTCCTCAGATGAAAAGAAAAAACTCTTCCAAAGAAAAACAAGTCCAGTTGCCTCCTGAAAAAAGCACCTTTTGGACGTTGAAAGAGGCTGATTAATCTGCATTTCCAGGGCAGCGATGGATCCTCCCTTTTCCGGAGGTCGCATCAGGAAGACTCGCTGAACTGCGCGAAACCGAAAATACTTCCTCCCTGTGTTAATTCCCTGCCACCCTCCGAACCACTCGTGGTTTGGGGCTGATCCCGGAAGGGAGCAAATATGCCCAAATCCATCCTTCAACGGCTGGAGAAGACGCTGGAGGATTTGACGGAGGACGAGCTCCGAAAGTTCAAAACGAACCTCCACGAATTCCCGGTCAAACCGGGCTACGACAATATCCCCCGAGGGCAGTTGCAGAAGGCGGACGTGCTGGATTTGAGCGAGCTCCTGCTCGACTCTTACACCCAGGATTACGCCGTAGAGGTGACAGCCGCGGTGTTGAGACGCTGCCACTGCAATCCCCAAGCCGAAAAACTAGCGGCTGCCTCTGGAATCGGTAAAAGCTGAGGGATTGAAGGGGGGAGAGAATTAATCCAGATCTGTTCCGGGTTGGTTGATAGCAGAGGAATCATTTGCAGGATCTTGTCCCCGTGGCCATTCTTGTTGCAAACCGAAGCGCCAAATCTTCCGAAATCACCTTTTGAAAACTTTTTCTGGTAAAGCTTATTCAAAAATGAAACAAGTAAACTTATCAGGCGGTATACTTTGTTTTGGCGCCTAAGGGTTTTTTTTTTTTAGTTCTGCTGTCTTCCTTCTGTTTCTATAGAAAACATTAAAATTATAGGTGTTCAAAAAGTCGTATTTTTTAAAAAAAAGCACAGCAAAAGTATGCATCTTTTTCCTAAAATAACTTTAAAATCATCTTGGCTTCTGCTTACTCTTCTTAAAGTTTGGTGGGCTCCCTTATTCTCACATATTTTATAATATTTTTCCTTAGATGCTTATGGCCCTTGTTATCTTCTGAAGTTCTTGTATAGACATTCTTCGCTAATGTATTCAGTATTACAGTATTATAACCATTCCCTATCATATTTGAAAAACATTTTTTTAAAACTTTTTGTAAAATCTCACCTTCTTATTTTCACTTATTACATCATTTCTTTTCTGTTTATGAACTATGGAACTTTATCTGGCTTTTTATTTTATTTTAATCTGTTCTCCTTCTGGATTACATGTGTGTAATATTTGTGAACAAAATTGCCTCAGAAGGATTTCCCAGATTTCTTGGCAACATCTGCTCTGGATGTGGCATTTAGGATTTTAAAACATTTTTAAAGCATTCTTTTCCTTTTCTGTCACTCGTAGTTCAATTGTCAGAAAAGTGTTCTTTCTTGGAATGGTACCCACGTTAAATCTTACTTATTCACGTACATTCTATGCACTATCTGAACAGAATAGTCCCAATGAAAAATGACCTACATCAGGGGTGTCCAACCTTGGCAACTTTAAGACTTGTGGACTTCAACTTCCAGAATTCCTCAGCCAGCTTTGCTGGCTGAGGAATTCTGGGAGTCGAAGTCAATAAGTCTTAAAGTTGCCAAGGTTGGACACCCCTGACCTACATACTCATTGTGCTTGCTATCACTCATTCATAAATAACTGGTACAATAGTAATGTGAAAGTTTCTTAGAAACTTTAAGAAGTTTTATGTACTATATTTAAAAATGAGAAGTTGCTCTCCTTTAAAAAAAAAAAAAAAAGGTTTACTGCTATAACGGTCAGCTATAGCAAGGGACAAGAGCTGGCATGTTTAGGTAGGAATACCTGGTGTTTCTCCAAGCTAATTTCTATATAACAAAAGTTGGCCAAGGCAGAGCAATTCAGATATGTTTCCACAGGCATTAAGTCAAACTCAAGCAATGAGCCAGCATGTACTAGAATGCTGTTTTGCACAGCCTGTTTCTCCTTGCAGTGACCACTTCCTCTAAAACACTTCCTCTGTATTGGTACATATACTGAAGACATTTGTTTTATGCTTCTTAACATGTTAGAATGTCTTCTCCCAATTCTACGATTTGGGAAGGACCTAAAATGCTGTTAGAAATCATTAACTTGCTCTCCCTGTTCCCAAAGCCTACAGCAGTGTTTCTCAATCTGTGCAACTTCCAGGTGTGTGCACTTCAACATCCCAAATGCCGCCGCCAAGAATGGCCTTCACTGATAATTCTGGGAGTGGATGATCACACATCTGAGAGCTGTTTAGGATGAATGTTAGCCTTGAGGCAAAGAGAAGGAGTTTGCAGCTAGTCTAAGACTATCCTTTGAGCATATTAAGAGTTCTTTTCTTCTTGTCATTTCTTGACAGGGAATCAACCATCTAGTTCTTCTCACCGGCATTTCATCGACCAGTTCAGGGAGCAGCTGATCCAGCGAACTGCCACAGTGGAACAGGTGTTGGATAAGTTGTTGCACAAGTCCATCGTAAATGAAGAACAATACCAAAAAATCTGCTCACAGGAAACTAATCAAGACAAAATGCGAAAGCTTTATAAGTTAGTTCCTAGCTGGAACGACCAGTGCAAAGATCAACTGAAAAATGCACTGAAGGATGTAAATCCGTGTCTCATCAAAGACCTAGAAGGGGAATGAAGCAACAAGGAAGATGGAAAATTAAACCATTTTGTGCTGCCCCCCACCCCCCTCTCTCTCTCTCACAGACACACATAAATGTGGTTTGGAGAGTTTATTAATGTTCCCCAGCAATTTCCTTCACTCAGCTTCAGAACTATCCCAAATAAATCCAGCCACAAGCAGGCTAAGGTTAATCCACAAGGCAATAGCCAATAGTCCATAAAACAGTGGAAAGTCGCTCCAGCAAATAAGTCCACCAAACAAACTTAAATCCACCAGGCCAAACTGAAATACACCCACAGAAGTTCACTTGGCAAGAGAAGTTCAAAGTCTCCAAAGGCCAAAGTACCAGGAACAAACACACCCAGCCAGAAACCTAACACGTTCCTTCTGTCTGCTGTGATAAATAGCTTTCCAGTGCAACCCATGAAAATGGGCAAGGCCTTCTCCTGAGTAATGTGGCAGATCTCCATTGCTCTTATCTTTTCTCTGCCCTGCATGCTCTCAGATCAACCATGGAAGGTAGCTCCTCCTCCTTTTCATTGACCGTCCACCCCTGCAAGGTGTCCCCAGCCAAAGCCCTCTCTTTCAGCCAGCCATTCAGAACCTAGTTCCTGATATGCCAGGAATGAGCTCATCCTCCCTTGGACTGACCTGAGAAGAATCTGAAGAGTCATCCAAGGAAGACATCACACATTTCAGGACTCAAAAAAGATCTATGCGCCATGTAACTCCTTTGATCCACACTAGGATAAGAAACTGGGATCCTCAAATCCATTCAAAACCTAACCAGCTTGCTCAGTTGTAGGAGATCATCTACTACTGCAAAGAAAGATACAGAAAGACTGTCAAACAAATATTAAATCCTACCTTAGGAGCGTCCTCTTCTGGGGGAGAATATTATTGCGTTAAACTTACCTCATTCTATTCCATAGGCAACTGATCAATTATAGAGCAAACTGATAAATCCATATATTTTGACCAGCTTCTCGGTCCTTTGGACTCTCTTGTTTTATGAACATGAAAGTTCAGATATCCTTGAGATGTTTTACATTTTTAAGCAACTTTTTCTTCGAAATCACAAACACAGACTATTTGGGGATCTATATATGGATTCTGGGGTCTAAAAACAAAAATTTATTCCACTTTCCTTTAGCATTTTACTGTTTCTCCTAGAATAAAGCAAAGTATTATTCATCAATCCGGCCTGGATAAAAGAGCTGCACTTACATTTCCTTGGATATGTTCAGTACTGAAATGGATCTCCTGAGGACCTCACCATATTTACAAATGCACAATAAAGCTTCTTAAGGTATGACAAAAGAAAATTCCTGATTCCTTATAGATAATGACTGAAGCTCGGTGACGCAGTGGTTAGAGTGCAGTACTGCAAGCTACTTCTGCTGCAGTCAGCTGCCTGCAGTTTGGCAGTTCAAATCTCATCAGGCTCAAGGTTGACTCAGCCTTCCATCCTTCCAAGGTGGGCAAAATGAGGAGCCATATGCTGACTCTGTAAACTACTTAGAGAGAGCTGTAAAGCACTATAAAGCAGTATATAAGTCTAAGTGCTATTGCTATAACATAGGATGATTTTAGCACTGACTCAGCATTGAGTATGCTTGTTGATCACTTGTAGCAGATCCAAAATTGAGATGATACCACCATCCTGGTTCTCTTTGATCCTTAGCAGCTCTCCATAACATTGATCACTTATGGTTGTTCTGGCTCAGTTTTGGGGAGTGGGTTGTTAGGATGATATTATAGTGTAACAGGGTTCCAAACAGGTGAGAAAGGCTAAGCTTAAAGTCCTTAATTTGCAAAGTGCTTCGGGACTGAGGCTCTAATCCCTCTTATTTAACACCTTCAGGAAGCTGTTGGAAAGGGTCTTTAATTGGTTCAGAGGTCCAAAGCCATGCCATGGAGCTACTGATGGGCTGTCTTCTAAAATAAAGCAAGGCTATGGCATACACTTGAAAGAAAACTGGGAAGCCTATACAGTAGAACCTCCAGTCTCAACCGTAATCTGTTCCATGACTTCGGTCGTAACCCGATTTGGTCGTGACCAAAAGCGAGACTGACTGCGCATGCGCATTTTTTAAAATGCCGTGGAAGGGGAAATTGCCACGGCTGTGTTTGATCGCCACATGATTATTTGTTCATGACCAGATGCAAACATTTTCTGAAATTTTTACTTGTCACCCGATTTGGTCGTGGTCAGAAGCGTTGGTGACCAGAGGTTCTACTGTAATTATGCAGCCTGACAGGCAAGAACAAAGAATGCTTATTCACAGAGAACATGAACGTGTAAAACTTGCAACAACTTTGGGTGGTTAAAGGTCTGATAACAGTACCAAAAGTTAGACATCCTGCATACTACAGCTAGAAGTTAAGAATATGGATAGCCTGGAGGAAATAACATGTATTAGATAACTCCTAGAGAATTAACTAGTCAAGTTTTAGGAATAGAGACGGCTAGAAACCAATAGAACAACAGTTAGATCATTACTAAAATGTTTATTAGATAATATTTCTTATATCCTGCCTCATCCCACCTTCTGCTTTAGTGAAATTGTATAATGCTTTCCTAATTCTATTGTTCAGGGTTCCTAGGCATTTTCTGGCCAGGACCCCTTTTCTTGAAGCGCTTCAATAAAAGGAAACAAAAACTGCACCTCGAGTCTGGAGTTCTTCATCGGCTTCAACACAAGGCTCAGATCCAAATTGGAGACAACACTATGGCTGCCGGTTCCCTTCCCTCCTGGGCAATTCCACTTCTCATTTTCCATGGGAGGGAGGGATAACATGTGGAACTGTGGGGATATTTTTTTCAGGAGTAGAGCAACTCTGATTTCCCACTTCCTGGAAAAGAGAAAAATAAAAACACCTTTGGAGATCTGGGGGCCCTTAGAAAACCAGTATTACCTGGCCAGGATCCTCTCTGGGCTGAAGGCGCCTTGTGGGAAAGGCCTGGAGTCATTTGCATACCTTGCAACCCAGGGTGTCCATGGAGAGAGAGCACCTCTCACTTGGCTTGCCCCGCCGTGTGAAAGGAAAGCCTTCATGCTGCTGTCCTGGGTCCAGGCTGAGATTTCCCGAGAACAGCCTGTGCTGGGTGGACTGACGCATCTCATAGGAGGTTGGGTTATTATTTTGGTAATAAATAAATTATTATTACTTTTTTAATAACCAAACCTAGTTGTCAGAGTAATAACAATTTCCCACGAAAGGATCTGTGTAAGATCTCTACTCAGGCAAGCAAAACACTGCAGCATCCCTGAGCAGCAAAAGGAGGAAACGGACAATCTATACAACATTTTCCAATCAAATTGATTTCCACACAACTTCATCAAAGTTGCCCAGAGACATCTTGTAGGGGAGATGCATGGCATACAAACTTAATAACTAAATAAAAATTTAAAAAGTGCCTGACCACTCAACCCGATATAGCATAACTAACACAAGCTATAAAAAGGATACATCACGGTAACAAAAACATCTCAGAAACCCCCAGCAGACCTTTACAAGCAAATGGAATCATTGCGGCACATAAACCAACTAAAGTCCTCCAAAATATCCTAAGCCAACCAAGAGACCCAGCAGCCCCAGAAGAAAAAACAATGTAATGACCGCAATAGTCGCTACAAGAACAAACAGACAGAAAACCAACAGGATGCATCCCCTGGCACCAATTAGCAGTCAGAACACACGATGAAAACTTTAATTTTGCAAAGTATGGACAGATTTAACTATAGTTTCCAATGGGAAATTTTGATCATCTTAGGCCCAGCCAGATCCAAAAACCCTAGCTAATTCCTTGAAGCCTGGCACGCTGACAAATTGGCCATCAATGGGCAGATAGATGTCAACAACATTTACATACTGCAAAAGAGACAACCAACAAGGGGAAAAAAAGGAACAAAAAGACCAAAACACCTTTCCACCAGCAAACAACACCCACATGAGCATAGATTAACACCAATATTAATATCAGACTTACACTCAAGAGGTCAGCAAATTCCTGTCAAACAAGAGGTGGCATTCTGCAGGTTCTAACCAGTTCTGGAGAACCAGTAATGGAAATTTTGGGTAGCTCGGAGAACCAGCAAATACCACCTCTGACTGGCCCCACCCCCATCTATTCTCTGCCCCCTGAGTCCCAGCTGATCGGTTGGGTCTTCTTTTGTTGCCCTGCACAGAATGAAGATTTTACAGTATCCTTCCCCTGCCATGCCCACCAAGCCATGCCCACCAAGCCACACCATCCCACCTCTGCCAACAGTCCAACCAAAAATCTCAAAGACTATTATAACACTGACAGAACAAGCCTATTCTGTCCTCATGGTCTTTATACTGAGGGAGCCCAGATAAGCACCATCCCTTTACTTGTCTTGGGAATTTGAAAAGATCACCATCCTTTTACTATTCTGTTCTTCATAATTACTGACTGAATGTATAAGGGCAGATAGATAACTCCACAAAGCATCCATACGAAGTCTTTTTATTGGTTCATCAGGCATCCTCAATATAACTTACAGTTACATCAAGATTCATCTCAATGTCCAACTCTTTGCATAGCTGACTTTCTGGTGTAAAAGGATTGTGATCTTTCATCCCATAATAGTGGAGCAAAGGGGAGAGATGCCAGCATGCTGCTGGGGTCTGAGCAAGAGAGAAGGAACCTCCCCCAACCCACCAAGGGTCAATTCAGTGACCAATCAGGATTACAGATGTGGCCACATGACATGGACTACATTTCCCAGGTTACCTTAACTACATTTTCCATGATGCATTCCCTTAAGGGGACAGCTCTCAATTCCTAACTATCTCAATTCCTATTACCTATAAACTGTCTGGACAGCACAAAGCCATTCCCACCAGCACTGATGATGGGCAATGAAACATCTCACCCAAACAAACCCAATAACAGAAAGAACTTTAACTGGAGGTATTTGTTATAAGTCCAGTGTGCCTTAGAATCATTATAGTTGTTAGAAAACAGAAGACAATGGGTTGAAACAATTACTTGGCATTGAAGAAAGATTTGATTACATACATTGGAAAATAGCAGCGTTTAACGTTTTAATTATTGAATCAGATCAAAAAAAGAATTATTCACCTTTAACATTCTGATCAACTATAGTCATTGTAATAGAGGTAAAACTAAATAAAAATGTTCAAGAATTGACTTTATATTACGTCTACTTCCTTGAAATACTGTTTAGCATTTTTGAACATTACTTGGGTTTCTACTCATCCTACCCAAGTACAGGCAGTCCTCTACTTACAACCACAATTCAGCCCAAAACTTCTCTTTGAGACATTTGTTAAATGAGGTTTGTTCCATTTTATGATTTTTCTGCCACAGTTTTAAAATGAATCACTGCAGTTGTTAAATTAGTAACACCGTTGTTAAGTGAATCTGGTTTGCCCATTGATTTTGCTTATCAGAAGGTCCCAAAAGTTGATCACATGACCCTGGGGCACTACAACCATCATAAATATGAGTCAGATGCCAAATTTCTAAATTTTGATCATGTTACCATGGCTATGCTGCAACAATCACACGTGTGAAAAATGGTTATATTTCAATTTTTTTGATGCTGTTGTAATTTCAAACAGTCATTAAACAAAGCATTGTAAGTTGAGGACTACCTATAATTAGGGAGCCACTGCTGAGGGTCCTCATCTACCAGAAGCTACATGGGAGGGGGTCAAACAAGGACTGTTTAGAAAATGTTGGTCTCTGGAGCTGTCTTGAGTAAATTCATTTTCCAGGGGGCGGGAGGGAAGAAATTCCATTAATAAATAAACAACCCTAACCTAGATATTACTGTGCTGTCAACTGGGCAATCTGGTTTTATAAAAGGACAATATTATCACATTATTAGTTGACATTTTAGGTAAGCACTCCGAAAAATCAGTACCAGCAATAGCTGCTATTTATATTATTGTGATACAAACCAGTGTGTCTCAATCTCAACAAGTTGCAATATTTATATTACTTATCTATGTATTTGTATCCCACCTTTATTATTTTTACAAATAAGGCAGTGAACATATCCAGCACATCTTCCTCCTTCTATTTTCCTCACAACAACAATCTTGTGCAGTTGGGATGGGCTGAGAGTGACTGGCCTAAAGTCACCCAGCTGGTTTTCATGGTTAAGGCAGGACTTGAACTCAGTCTCCCACTTTCTAGCCTTGAACCTAAACAGTATAAGGCATAAAAAGAGTTTTGGAGCAACCTTTTGCTAGGTACAGATTTCCTTTTTTTAATTAAGTGGAATGCAATGTGTTATTATAATACATTGCAATATAATAGCCCATTGTAATCTATAGGGTTGCAAATGGGATTATTGCTTCATTTATTTATATGCTTTGTGCAACTCATCAAAGATAACTTTTATCTTTTCATTTCATAATGGGACTACTGGCCTTATTTTATCATGCCAATTTTATATAAAATGGTGGGAGGTCAACATAAATTGTAGTTATATGTGATGATACAATATACAACATCTTATTGACCAATATGTATTAATCAATGTGTATTAATACCCTGATAAATTGACAAATCTGAGAGCCGGTTACAGGTTCTTGTTCTTTTTGGAAGCTGGCTTTGATAAATGAAGAACCAGAACTAATTTGCAGCTCATCTGTCTGGAATCCGCACTGTATATCGGACATTAATACAATTGAGTGAGTCCAGAAGTATTTCATGAGAAGAGTACTATACTCCTCTGCTTGCAACAGAATACCCTATATCACAGACTTGAAATTTTGGGCTTGGACAATCTTGAACTATGCCGCCTATGGTTGGACTTAAGCGTAGTACACAAAATTATCTACTACAATGTCCTACCAGTCAATGATTACATCAGCTTCAACCGCAACAATACAAGAGCACACAACAGATACAAACTAACTACTCCAAACTTGATTGCAGAAAGTACGACTTCAGCAACAGAGTGGACAATGCCTGGAATCCACTACCTGACTCTGTAGCTACATTCTCAAACCCCAAATCCTTTAACCTCAAACTATCCATTATTGACCTCACCCCATTCCTAAGAGGTCTGTAAGGGGAGTGCATAAGTGCACCATCGTGCCTCCCGTCCCTGTCCTAATGTCCCCACTTATTCGTACCTATTTTCTGTATTCTTACTCATGTTTATACTTATACCTATTATCTTGTAAGCAATTGAGAAATCAAATAAATAAATAAATATAACTAAATAAATAAACAAATAAGCTTCCCCTGGTGTGGAACCCAGGCTGGAAATAAGGGACAATCGTATCAATAAGTTGGTATATGCTACTAGAAAGTAATTGTTCCAGAGGTTTATAGCAAACTTATACACTAGGACAAACTTACATACTGGGACAGGGGTATCAAACTGGATTTCTTCGAGGGGTGGATCAATATTGTAGTTGTCTACTGTGGGCTGGCATGGGGAGTGGTGACGGGACTGATGGCAGATGGGATGAACGCCTCCTACACCAGTCCATTGGCCAAAATGGGGCCTGTTTTTGGCTTGGAAGGCCCCCCTACATCCCATTTTAGCTGGCAGAGTGCTGCAGGAGGCCATCCAGTCTGAAAACAGGGCACAAGTAGCCCTGCTGTGCCCTGTTTTTGCTAGCAAAGGCACCGCATACCAGTCCTCTACTATTTCCAGGCCGGCCCTGTGGGCTAGATCCTTGTGTTTGACATCCCTGCGCTAGGATATTTTTTTTAAAAAAAAATAATTCATAGGCGAATAAGGGTGTTGGATATTTTGAACCAGCATTTTACCGGTAATGAGCTGTCTACAACTGTGGAACAGCAACTGTTGAAGAAAAAAACAACAACTCCAGAACTCTTCTTCCTTGAGAGGTCCTTGGTATTCTCTGAGCTTGGTTGTTTTATTGCAGACATTTCATTATCCAAATGAGGTTACATCATCAGTGCAACTGTAGTGTTATTTAATTTCGGTAATGAAATGTCTGCAACAAAACAACCAAGCTCAGAGAGCACCAAGGAAAGAATCGGAATCGGAATCGGAATAGAATAGAATAGAATAGAATAGAATAGAATAGAATAGAATAGAATAGAATAGAATAGAACAGGAGTAGAGTAGAGTAGAGTAGAGTAGAGAAGAGAAGAGAAGAGAAGAGAAGAGAAGAGAAGAGAAGAGAAGAGAAGAGAAGAATATTTTTAATTGGCCAAGTGTGAATGGACACACAATGAATTTGTCTCTGGTGCAGAAGCTCTCCATGTACATAAAAGCAACAAGTCATAAATCATGATCATAATCATAAAATACAATCATCATAAATTATAAGATACAACACTCAGTGATAGTCAGAGATAGTAAATAAAAGCAACCCTGAGTTACAAATATTCTCCTTTACTGATACCCTTCTTCCTTCTGTGCCATGCAGTGCAGAGATTTGGGTCTGTCCATTCCTCTATTCAAGCAAGACACATTAAAGTCTCCAAAACTTTTAAGATTCTGCAGATTCTTAAAATTCCCCCACATTCTAAAAGGACACATTTATTTTTCGATACTTTGTTTCTGACAGCTGCAAAAACAGGCAGGGTATGGAGGTAGGCAGATTTCCTCCACGAAGCTGTGCCGTGTAAATTCTTCTGTTGAATTTCTGCCAGTTGTATGAAAAGAAAAGGAAAAAAAGGGTGGAAGGGAGGGGCTGTTCTCATCCTTCCTAATGTAACCGAAGTAAAGTCCTCGTTTCACCCCTCCCCCTTAGGTCCTTTTCTTGGTATCCTTTGGTATCCTAGCAACTGCCCCCAAGATTCTCCCCCGTCCCTCTCTAATTCCCCCCTGCATCATGGGAACTTCAAGGATATGACGTCATCACTGGGTTCCCTCTTATCCTTCGGCATAACCAATTTGCAAGCCGCAGGATTGTTATAACTGCCTGGTGTTTTGCAACTGCTCTTGATTGCGCCTTAGGAAACGAAAAGCAAAAGTGTAAGGATTTCGCAAAATCCATTTTCTAGGATACGAGGGCGGTCTTAAGATGGAAGAGGAGCCTTTAGGAGGGACGGAGGAAAGGGAGGAATCCAGAGACAAAGGTAGGAAGAAAGATCTCATCTAATGAGCCTGAAGCCATTAGAAGAGGAGCGGAGAAAACAGCCAGAAGCTGCTCATTTTAGACGAAATCGTAACTTCTGAAAATAACAGATCAGTTTTAAGAGCACCTATCTTGTTTTTGCAAGGCAAAAACTCCGAGCAGGCTGGTGCAATTTATTAGTATCTTAATCATGCAAGATTATTATTATTATTATTATTATTATTATTATTATTATTATTATTATTATTATTATTATTATTATTATTATTATTATTATTATTATTTAATATGGGACTCTATTCTTCGGGCTGGTTATGTGCAGCTTGAAAACTTGATGCAGTCTTGAAAAAGTCAGGAAAGTGGAAATCAGAATAATATGCATCTCAGTGTTATCTAGGAGGTTTTAAGCTCTATAGTCGACAGGAACTTCAGGAAGGCATTTTGGGGAGTATTGAGAAATGAGGAAATGAAACAATGGAGATGGAAGAGATATTTTAAAACTTGAGTGTTTTAAACAAAGGCGACAGGCAGCAGATTAATTAATTTATAATATATTTTAAATTTATACTCTTGGTGTGGGGTTAGAATTCTTTCTTTATACAGTCTTTGTACCACAGTGGAAGAGCAATTGGCCAGTTAGAAAACCTGAACACAGGAAAACATTTAAGTAGATTGTTTTGTTGCCCAAGGCTCCAGCATGCCTGGAATTGCAAAGATGCAGCTCTTCAAAATTTGCAAATTTTTCTTTTGAAACCTATCCCTGTTGCTGCACTATGCTAAAAAGATTCAGGAATGGTTCTTAGCATCTGCTTGTTTAATTGCTATACTAAGTGCTTTTTTTCCAAGCCCCATAAATTAAATTCTGCAGGCTCAGTGCTCATCTTGCATTCGCTTTCAACCAACCCAATCAACATCTTAAGGCCAGGTGGCAGCTGCCTTCAGCTACAGATGACCTGAATTTCATAGCTCTTGATAGCATGATGCACTGAGCCACAACATGACATGTCAGCCTGGCATGAAATGCAGCAGTTCACTCTGTTGTACAGGCCCCAAAAATTAGATTGGCTAATATAAGATGGTAGCAAAATGATGCCACACACTGACTTCTGTTTACTGTAGAACACGGGTGTCAAACTTGCGGCATCACATTGCAATTGCACGTATTGCAATATTTTTGCCATTCATGGAGCTGGGATGGTCATGGTCTACACATGACACATCCGGCCACCAGTTTGAGATGTACCTTCCGTAATTCTATTTTCTGCTCCTAATGAAGGATTCCTACATTGGATTCTTAGTTACAAGATTCCCTGTCTGACAGTCTGCAGCCTTGTGCTTTCTACAATTGACAAAAAATATGTAGATTTGTAAAAAGATTATGGGAGCAATAGAAGAGAATTGTCGAGCCCAAAATTGACATGTGTAGCCATTTTATTCAGCTCTATATTTTAATCATATATTCCTTTCCTTTCTCTTTACTTGTGTAACGGGGAGGGGTTTGGGGCTGGCCACATTCTTAAAGTGGGAGGAATGAATAGATAGTGAGGATTGTTTTGATTAAATGATTTTCCTTCCCGTGGGAACGGAGACTTTCCCTGCTGAGAACTGGATGTGGAATTTGAAGACATCAAGCATTGTTGATTTCCTTTTATTGAGGAATGTGACTTTTGTGGGTTGTTTCTAATATTAATATTATGTGATGTAATTCCGGTTTGTGTCAGATCCGGAATTACAACAGACTTTGCCAATTTGATGCTTACCTAAATAAAATAAATTTGTTTTGGAAGATGGACTTTGCATATTTCTTTTTGAATTGTTTCATCATTTGGAAACTTGACAAGAATATTTGTAGCCCAGGATTGAACTGTATGGTCCTTTTTTTGAAAATCAAGGTTATTTTTTTATTTTAATCTGCATATACACATCAATATATAAACAGTGTGGCATCTATGCATCATATATTTTAGTGCAAACAAAAATAATAACATTAATCATATCTCTTGATATATATATTTGCATTAAATTATAATCCTTCATTGTCTAATCATTCAATATTTCAATACTTTCTTCTAGTGCCAATCATCATATTATCTAAACATATATGATAATTTCATTATTCAATTTCTTCTTTTATTTTTTATTTTTTAAATTAAAAAACCCTCTCTTTTGGCAAGCATTGTGGTTCCAGGTTTTTACATCTCAATACAAACATGACCATAGTTACTTATTCATCTTATTTATTCAATTCCCTATCACATTATTACTTATTGATATTAAGTTCATTAAGCTTATTTTATCCAATTTCAGTTCATATCTTATTTCATTTTTCTTAGGATAGTCTCATATCTTACTTTACAATATTATCTAAAATTCTTGTCTCATTTCTATATTCATTACCCATATTACCTTTATCTGTCGTATGTGCAATTTTACCAATCCTTATTCTATTAGTTCTAAAACTTCTCCCATTTAGTTGATAATTCGAGCTTACCACCATTCTACTTTAATAATATTTTCCTATCTACTACATATCAGATATACACATGTTTTAAATCAACTTCCGCATAGTATTTTCTCAATCACCTTATAGATCATCTATACATTGCAAAAATATTAGTCTAATCAATTAATTATAGAAACTGATATTAATATTTCCATAATGATTCCCATAGTTTTATACATTGGTGATTATCAATTAACATATAATATTCTTATTGTTAATTCCCATTTCCATATTTATTTCATTAAATTCCATACCTAATACAGGGATAATCCTTAAAAAGAAGAAGAAAAGAGGGGAAAAAACAATATCAGTTCTAATCTTATCTATTTTCAATACTTATTCTTATATATCACAACAGATTACCTTGCGGAATCTCCTTTCCTATCCTTTTTTACCCATTCTCTCTCAGTGGTGGTATTCTACCAGTTTGGCCTGGTTCTGACAAGCTGGTAGTAGCGATGAGCAGCAGAGACTAAAACAGTTCTCTCTGCTGCTCTGCTGTTGAGCCCACCTGCCCATCTGGGCTCCCATCCTCTGAATTTGAAGTGCAGCTGCTTTGCGCGCCACAGAAAAGTGCCACACGGCAGCTGCTGAAGTGACCAGGATCGTGCAGGCTTGCAGGAGGTGAATCAGAATGCCTCTGCACCTGCACCAAGTACGTGTTTGGCGTGCGCGTGCACGCAAAGTGTGTGCACGCGTGCAAAGCAGGGCCCACCAACCCACACCCACCGAACCGGTGTCAAAAATATTTGAATCTCACCACTGTTTCTCACCCTCTTAACAATGTAATTTTTTGTTTCATTCTTGTCTGCTTCCTGTTTCTCTTTATTTTCTGGTCCTTTCTCTTAATTCCCTTTTTTCCCATTATTATTTCCCTCCATTTTTCATTCCAATTATTCATTTTATCCCCCTCCCTCTCTCGATATTTCTTCTATACTTCCTTCTTCTGCTTTTTCCCTTTCCTTTGTTTCATTTTCCAAACCATTCCCCCTTTCATTGTCACATCAAACCACAAATTTTTAATTTTTAATCTTTTTTCGCCCTGCTTAAATGATCGGTGCTCCCCTTGATCTTCAAAACTGGTTTCCTCTTTGTTTAATTCCTCCCCCTTTGGTTCTCTTTGTTCTTCTTCAAGCTGAATCGCCAATTCTAGTTTCTGTAATATATTGCTGCACATTTCCAGACTCATCATTTCCTTCATATCTTATAAATCCAGTCTTATTTCAACAAATAATTCCCTCATTGTGCCTGCTCCTTTTTTCCCCTTCTTCCTTAATAAATGTACCCAATCCAAAAATCCAGTATGTCATTTCAACCAGCATCTTCTGTATTTATTTTCAGCAATCAAAGTTCATAAGTCTTTGTTTCCAGATCTTCTGTTAGGTCCTTTTCCAACTTTTTGCCAAAGTCATCGGATGGTTTTTTCAAGTATCTTTCCCCTTGTAATATTCTGGTATCACTTTTCAGGATTTTTATTTCATTTTATTATAATGGAGTTTCTCTTATTTTCTTTTAAGTTCCAAAGTCCAATTTTTTAAAAAGACCAAGCACTTTTCAAAGAGTCACAGAATTTTTTCCTGTACCATTAGGTGGCGCTCTTAGTTCTGTTTCCACATTACACTCTTTCTTTCACTCTTTCCTTTTTTTATTATATAACTTTTGTTAAATTCACTAGTTTCAATTATTAGCTATTATTTCTTTTCAACACATTCAATTCCAGCATTTACTTATCCCTATTTAGTGCCAAAAGTCCAATAGTTATCCAACTTAATTTCCAAGCCTTTTGTGGTCAAATATTTTCCTCTGAATTTTCTCCTCCAAGTTAATTGGTTGCAACAGTTCAAGCCAATTTTATAAATTTCAATTTCCTTCCCACTCTCTCTGGTTGCTGCCTCTACACACTTTCCTCCTAAATAGTTCTTTGTTTCTTAATTCCTAGGTACCTTAAAGTCCATGTTTTTCGCCTGGTTCACATTCTGCTCACTACTTCACTGTTCCAGCACAGTCTTAGTTTCCCGGACTGCTTCCCATCTTCATGGTGGCCATTTTAGACCACCGCTGCAACTTGTCTCTGGAAGGGGTTTTTCTTGTCAGGGAGGGGAGATGCGGCTCCCCTTAACCCTCCAAGCAATCCCCCCTTTCTTCACCACCCCTCTAGGGCGGTTCAGGTTCCAATCAGGACCCTCCAACAAGTGAGCTCAGAGTGAAACTGCACAATTGCAGATTCCGCTCCGACTCTGACAACGAGCAACCGGAAGTCGAACTGTGTGGTCCTTAAATGCTCTCTGATCTTGGTGTTTTCTTGCAGACATTTAATTACCTACTTAGATAACATCATTGGTGCAGAATAATAGAATAACAGTTAGAAGGGACCTTGGAGTTCTTCTAGTCTAATCCCATGCTCAAGCAGGAAATCTTGTACCATTTCAGACAAATGGTTGTCCAATCTCTGCTTAAAAACCTCCAGCATTGGAGCATTTACAATTTCTGGAGGCAAGTTGTTCCACTGACTAATTGCTCTAGCTGTCAGGAAATTTCTCCTTAGTTCTAGGTTAGTTTTTTTCCTGGATTAGTTTCCATCCATTGCTTCTTGACCTGCCTTCAGGTGCTTTGAAAAATAGATTGACCCACACTTATTTTTGGCAACTCCTCAGATATTGGAACTCTGCTATGAGGATACTGATAATGAAATGAAATTTCATTTATTTTAATGAAATTTGTAATGAATTGTCTGTAAGAAAGCCACCAAGCTCAAAGAGCACCAAGGACTCCACAGATACAACATCCATAATCTTCAGGCATCTGAGCCACTAGCCATACTGGCTGGTGTTATGGAAATGCAGCCAATCATATCTGGGGACAACAGCTTTCTGAAGGTTGTTCTAGCATTCCTTGTGTCTTAAAAAGAGAGGCCTCAGTCTACCCTCCTCCCAAATAGGCCCCTATTTAGGAACACTATGGGATTTGGCCAATGAATACTGGAGTGGAAGATTTGAATGGCAAGCTCCCTGTGTGTCAAGGCAGCAAGTACATCATAGACACCTGTTTTGGATACGAGATTATTTTCCATGCAAAAAATGGCTCCAGTTAGGAGAAAGGGATATCTATATACCGGTAGCCCTTGACTTACAACAGCAAGACAGGTCATTTTATGACCTTTTTGCCGCAGTTGTTAAAGGGATGTGTGCAGTTGTTAAGTGAATCATGCAGTCACTAAGCCAACCTGGCTTCCCCATTGACTTTGCATGTCAGAAGCCAGCTGACAGAGTTATAAATGGGATCACATGACTCCAGGACAGTGCAACTGACATAAATACAGGTAGTCTGACTTACAACAGTTTGTTTAGTGACCGTTCAAAGTTACAATGGCATTAAAAAAGTGACTGATGACCATTTATCACACTTATGACCATGGCAGCATCCCACAGTTACGTGATTTACATTTGGATGCTTGACAACTGACTTACATTTATGATGGTTGCAGTGTCCTGAGGTCGTGTGATCCACTTTTGTGACCTTCTGACAAGGAAAGTCAATGGGGAAGCAGATTCACTTAACAACCATATTATTAATTTAACAACTGCAATGATTCACTTAACAACTTTGATAAGAAGTCATAAAATGGGGCAAAATTCACTTAACAAATTTCTCACTTTGTAACATAAATGTTGGGCTCAATTGTGGTCATAAGTTTAGGACTACCTGTACATGGCAGTTGCCCAGTATCCGAATTTTGATCACGTCACCAGGGGTGGGATTCATTTTTTTAACAGCTGGTTCTGTGAGCGTGGCTTAGGTGGCAAGTGTAGCTTGGTGGTCATGTGACTAGGTGGGCGTGGCCAACTCAACATCACTCATGTCCTTTCTCCTCGCCTGGCCTCCCATGACAGTGGGGATGCTGCAATGGTCATAAGTATAAAAATGGTCATAAGTCACTTTTTCAGTGCCATTGTACCTTTGAATGGTCACTAAATGAATTGTTGTAAGTCAAGGATTACCTGTACAAAAATACAAAAAGCTTCTTTGCTTGCAAAAAGCTGCCCTAAATACTAGTCATTAGATTAAAAATACCTGCAAGCCGGAGTTACAGATGAGGCAGGGTTCCAGATCACCTTGAGGAATTAAAGTAGTTAAAATGCATTGATAACTATCAGCAGCCAACTCTTGCTCATAAAGTGAAACAATCCTTAGATCCATTTGCACCAATTAAATACACCAGCTGGTCTCACCTCACAAGATATCCTCAGGAAATCATCCAAATTTAAGGAAAGGTCACATGCCCCCCACCCCCGAAAGGCAATAAAAAAAATCAGTGCCAAGCTTACATCCTGCCTCTTGGAAGTACACCCCAAAAGGACAGTGCCAGATACCACTAAAGCAATGAAGGAAGACCCCCTCCCCAGATAGGAAAAGAAACTATGAGGCAGGGAAAAATTCAAACACAATACAAATAATTAAATCACAACAGTAGCTATTGCTTGTTGAAGCTGAATAGAGAAAATTATCCCATCAATAAACATAGGATTAAATGTCGCCAAGCACAGAATTAACCTTCACCAAAAACCAGTTTTAGACCAAAACTCAGAAAGGGTTTATAAACTCACGATTGAATGTTTATCTTTCTAGCTGCCTCGCTGAATGTCATTCATCTTGGTTTCCTGTCATTAAAAGCTTTTTTCTGACAGCTTTGCTTCATTATTCAATTATTTCTTCAAAGTGCTGATTGTCCAGGGAAGCATTTTCTCCCAACAGCAGTGTAAAAATCTTAAAACAACCCTTCCCCTTTAAGAAAGTCAAGCCTCAGAAGATCCGGAGATAAGAAGTCTAGGCATTCTGGCAAGAATGTAATAAGGGTGGAAAAAAAACAAAAGGAAATTGCTTCTAACTACCGGTTCTCCGAACTGCTTAGAAAGTTAACAAGGGGTTCTATAGAACTGGTCAGAACCAGTAGAATTCCACCCTTGCACGTGACCATGGGGATGCTGCAATGGTTATTTAGTGTGAAAACTGGTCGTAAGTCACTTTGTTCTGTGCCGTTGTAATTTCGAACAGTTGCTAAATGAATGTTGCAAGTTGAGAACTACCTGTACTCTTTTTTCCTACTCTCTGCAGGTGTTGGGGTTGGAAGTCTTCTTGAGATGGAAGATCCCAAGAAGGAAGCACCAGAAGGAAGGCTAGAGAAGCAGGACCTAGAAGCCACTCTGAGCCTGGAGCAGAGAGCATTAATGCTGGAGAGCCTAGAGAGAGAAGGGAGACCAAGAGGTGTTCTTAATGCAGGTGAGAAAGAGCAGGCAGAGCTTGATGTCCCCAATAGCTATTCAAGAGCTGAGGATTGCCAAAACCAAGCCAAGGTGGAAGACCAGAGGTGGAGAAGCCAGGTGAGAAGACGCCGGACAAAAGAGGTTTCCCAGGATCCGCCAGGTTTCATCAACCTCCTGGGAATTCTGGAACCGCCACCTCCTCTTCTGCCCTCCCCACCCCAGAAGGTGGTGAACAAGCCCTTCCACTGCACGGAGTGTGGAAAGTGTTTCTCGCAGAGCTCCGTGCTCATTGAGCACCAGAGAATTCACACAGGCGAGAGGCCCTTTGTGTGCAATGTGTGCGGAAAACGATTCTCCCAGAGCTCCACCCTGATGGGCCATCAGAGGATCCACACGGGTGAGAAGCCCTTCGCCTGTCCCGAATGCGGACGGGGCTTCAGCCGCAGCTCTGCCCTGACCGAGCACCAACGCACCCACACAGGAGAGACCCCCTTCCCCTGCCGGGAGTGCGGGAAGGCCTTCAGCCGCACCTCCAACCTGGTGAAGCACTTGCGCACCCACTCCGGCGAGAAACCGTACAGCTGCACCCTCTGCGGGAAGCGCTTCTCGCTCAGCTCCAACCTGCTGAAGCATGAGCGCACACACTCGGGGGAAAAGCCCTTCCCCTGCCCACTCTGCGGGAAGCGCTTCAAGAAGAAGACCCACCTTGTCTCACACAACCGCGTCCACACTGGAGAACGTCCCTACCGGTGTGAGGAGTGCGGGAAGTGCTTCTCCCAAAGCTCGTCTCTGATCGAGCACCAGAGGATCCACACTGGGGAAAAACCCTACAAGTGTCCCCAGTGTGGCCGAGGCTTCTATGTCAACTCCAAACTGGTCAAACACCAGAGGATCCATACAGGGGAGAAGCCTTACGCCTGCTCGGCCTGTGGGAAAACTTTCCGATACAAGCAGCAGTTTCCCCGTCACCTGGCCCACGTCCACCCAGGGGAAGAGCAGGTTTCTGTCCTTAACTTGGGGACCAGTGTTAATATGCTACTCTCCTAGGGTGTAACCCCAGGGCCCAGTGGCTAGCCTTTAAGTCCCAGGGGGCTACTCCCAGTCAGAGGCAGAATCGTTGCCAAATATGGTTGATCCCTAGAATAGCATCTTTTGTTGAATGATTCAAGCAATTTCTGAAGTGCTCCAACTTACAAAGATAGTCCTTGATGTAAAACCACTATCGAGCCCAAAATGACTGTTGCTAAGCAAGACAAGTTAAATGAATTTTGCCCCATTTAATGATCTTGCTCACCACAGTTGTTAAGTGAATCACTGCAGTTGGTAAGTTAGTAACACGGTGGTGTCAACTAAAAAAATACTACTTTGGTCTAGTACTTTGGTCTTGCTACAACAGTCGTAATTGTGAAAAATGGTCACAAGTCAATTTTTTCATGTAATAACTTCAAATGGTCACTAGGCACTTTGAATTTTTACTAAATGCATTGTTGTAAGTCGAGGACTACTTGAATGTCCCTGTGAGAGAGGCCATGTCATTTCGGAAGGCTCCCATTATAGCCAGTTTACAATAGTTGGTAAGAGCTAACAACTTGACATCTTATTCCAGGTAGTCCCTGAAGTTACGATGGTGCTGAATAAAAGATGATTAATTACAGCGTTCCCACAGTGATGTGATTACAACTCAGGTTCTTGGCAACAAGCATTTATTTAACATAGTTGCCGTGTTCCCGGTGTTAAAGTGATTGCCATTCTGCAACTTTCCCAGCTGACTGCTGACGAGTAAAATCAATGAGAGAAGACAGATTTGCCAAATGAATGCATAATTTGCATAACAACTCTGGCAAAAATGGTTGTAAAATGGGGAGTGGTCACATAATTCATTTAACAACTACATTGGTTAAAAATAGAAGTTCCAGTCCCAATTATGGTTGTAAGTCAAGGACTACCTATATATTAACTAACACAACATAAGAATCTGTAGAGATTCTCTGTCATCCAACTTGTGGTTGTCCCAAAGGTGCTTTTTCAGGAGGCAACTGGATTTTTGTTTTTTCTTTTGAAGATGTTTCCCTTCTCATCCAAGAAGGTTCTTCAGCTCTGACTGGATAGTGGGGAATGGAAAGATTTATGTTCCTAACAGACAGCTGGTCATTTGCATCCTTTTAGAGGGTCGTTGAGGCCACTTGGAGGTTTATCAGTGTCCTTATGGCTACTTGAGTAGTGCTCCTGGTTCCTATAGTCCGCATTTTTTTTCTCTGGAAATTCATTGCTACCCCCCACACTATTCAAAGAGTGTTCATCCCAAATTGAGAATCGTCTCTTAGCTATACAATTTGGGATGGACACTCTTTCAATGGTGTGGGAGTACTTCAACAACCATTTAAAAGGATGCAAATGAACAGCTGTCTGTAAGGAATGTAAATCCTTCCATTCCCCATTCTGTCAGAGCTGAAGAAGATTCTTGGATGAAAAGTGAAACCTCTTCAAAGAAAAACAAGAAAATCCAGTTGCCTCCTGAAAAAAGCACCTTTCGGACACAACATGGAGCAAGTTTATTTTATCTGGTATATGAAACTCAAAGCTAATTACTTTGCTTAACTTTGTTTTTTTGCTACCATGCAGCTCATGACGTGGAGTTTCAGTTTCCCATCTGCTCTGAGGAAAAGCAAAAGGATTTTCTAAGGATCTTGGGTTTTTTTGTTTATACTCTATAGCCAAGGAAATCATAGTAGAATTTATTTTCTGGATTATTTTCCTTGGGTTTTTTGTGTTTTTTTAATCCGAAGTAAAGGTAAAATTGTACTTTGATGTTTTTTCATTGAGCTAACCACAGTATTATCTAGAAAACATCTATTAACCCTTTAAAGAAGTTTAATGTTGACATTATTCAGATGATATGTTTATGATAACTACAAGAAAACTACAAAATGATTTAAAACTCCATACTGATGCGTCTACCAGTTCTTATTCAAAGGAATTCCTTTCACTGTCAAGACTGTAAAATTCTATCTGAGAACTGAGACATTTTGACTATTGACTGGATTTTAGAATAATTGTAAAAACTTCTAAATGCCCTTTTATCATTATGGAACAGACCTATCTTTTTAGAGGTGTAACTGCTCAGAATTCTAGGATTGCTCACTTTTTCTGTTGATGACTTGTACCGGATTCATTTCAAGCTCTGTGTACCCTCTACTACAAAAACCATGGACAGGAGGAACCATTGTTAGTGGTGACCTATGACATCTTATGAACTCATCTCAAGAAGTGAACAGTCGATGAAGTACTGAACTCCAAAAGTCACATATGAGTGTCTCATTAATTAAGTCATCAGATCATTGACAAATTTGGGTGGTATTTTTTTAGTCAATATTCCTGAATTAGCTTCAGAACTCCATTTGTAAGAGCCAGGATGAAAACAAAATGAATCTGAATGCTATTCTACAGTTAAATAACCCAGAAGCCTATCTGATACACATACCTGTAATTTAGTCGTTTCCACAGAAACTAGTGTTTCAATCACTGAGACTGAATTTCCCCTATCAGATAACATGTTTGAAAATAGGGTGTGATCTGGTCCTAGTACTATGTGACAATGTTGGAATAGCCCAGTTTTCAGCTTGATTGCTTCATTGTGACAGTTGCATGTTAGGGCAGGAGAATCATACCAGTGGTGAAGTCACACTCTTTTTCGAAACAAAATCGACGGGAGGGATATTTGCAAGGTAGTGTGAATTGTGAGTTTCATGGATTCGGGCAGAAAGAAGGCAGGTAGTCCTCAATTTATGACTGCTTAATGGGCAGGCCCCAGGGGTGCTTATAACCCAGATCTGAAGTTCTGATAGCCAGGCCCTTCATTGCGGTCACATGGCCTGGATTTATAGGGGGGGGGGTGCTAGAAACTGGCATTTACTTCCAGATTTCAGCAAAAAATACTCCCATTGTGGGCAGTGGATTCACTTCACAATAGATGGCTTGCTTTATGACCACCATATCCACTTAACAACCACCTCACAAAAAGTCGTAAAATTGAGCGCAGTCTTGTGACCTTTTAACAACCGGCCAGACTTAAGAGTCATACGTTGAGAACCATCTAAACAGTAGAACAAAAGCCTTGAAAATCCTAGGGGTATGACAAATACAGGTAGTTTTTTATTTATAACTGTTAATTTAGTGACTGGAAAAAGTTACAACAGCACTGGAAAATGTGACTTATGACTGTTTTTCACACAGTCGTTGCAGCATCCCCATGATCACGTGATCAAAGTTCAGATGCTTGGCCACTGGTTCATACTTATGACCGTTGCTGTGTCCTACTGTCACAAGATCCCCTTTTGGGAACTTCTGACAAGCAAAGTCAATAGCGAAACCAGATTCACTTAAAAACCAGGTTACTAATTTTATCAACTGCAGCAATTCAGTTAACATCTGTGTCAAGAAATGTCTTGTTTTCACATGACCATAGGAATGCTGCAACGATCGTAAGTGTGAAAAAAGATGATAAGTCACTTCCTTTTTAGTGTTGTAACTTTGAACAGGCACTAAATGAATTGTAAGTTGAGGACTATCTGTAGATCTCTTTGGATGGTTTCAAAGCTTTAACTAATTCCTCCTGCATTCTTCTATTTCATGAATTATTCGCATCACATCTTGCACAATTCTTAGAAGTCATTCATCCAATTTTTCTATGTCAATCCATTCTCAATTTTTAAGAAAATGTTATTGCCCACAGGGTCAAAACAATAAGTTGATGTAGCCCAGTTATTCCAAAACTCTACATCATGGGAAATACTTTTTTTTTCCTTTCAGTCGTGTCCAATTCTTGGAGACTGGTCAACTCTGTATGGTTTTCTTGGGTTTTTCTGAAGTGATTTACCATTGCCTCCTTCCTAGGGTTGAGAGTAGGTGGCTGGCCCAAGATCATCCAGTTGGCTTTGTATCTAAGGCAGGAGCCATGAAACTAGAACTTAGTCTCAGTAGTGATGCTTTCACTACTATACCAAACTGGCACTCATGGGGAAATAGCATACCAAAAACTGAGTTAGAATCAGAGGTAGTATTCAGCAGGTCCTGACCAGTTCTGGAGAACCGGAAGCAGAAATTTTTAGTAGTTCTGAGAACCAGCAAATACCACTTCTGACTAGAGGTTTTACAGTATCCTTCCCCTGCCACACCCATCAAGCCATGCCCACAAAATCGATAGTAAAAAAAATTGAATCCCACCACTGGTTAGAATATAAGATAAAACAATTTCTACAACAAATTTGAAGAGCAATGTTAAATTTAAAACATTGCTTTACTTGCCATGATAGCTCTTAACTTAAAACTCACCAAATAGGGCATCAAAAAATTGTCTGAAATCAAAGATTGTTTAAAAGCCTTGTTTTCATTTATGCTGGCTCTTTTCATAGAGAACAATAGAAACATTCCTGTCCTTTGTACGTTAAGTAAGTTCCTTAGTGTTACTCTTGAATAACAATTGAGTAAAAGGCTGTGTATAGAATATTTGCCCTAGTGCATTTTATTAATTTTGTACTGATGGTGTTTAAGATTTATTGTTAATCATATGCTTTCATCAGTGTTTCTCAATAACAGCTCATTAAAAATGTAATTTCATACAGCCTCAAGTTTTGTCTGCAGTGCATCAGGTTTATGAAAATTTTAAAAAATATTCTTTTCATCAAAGTTTACAAAAAAAGTTTCAGTGGAAAGTGTTTCAGATAATCAAATGCATTAAATCCTTCTATAGCATCTCTGATGTAGTATTATACAACTTACATTACTTTTCTTTAAAAGCCCCATATTCTCACAAGCCCCAATTCTCATAGGAAGCATGACATTTTTTTTTAATTAAGTTCCTTTGGAACTCCAAATATTTATATTCAGAGGATCCTACATGACCATGAGATTATTATGAGTCTTATCTCCTAATTAATCTTTGTCTTATTTTGTATATCTTGATATGTGGTATCTTTTGATCATTCAGTCCCTTCAATTTAATTATCTTAAATACTTGCAATATAACAAAACAATACAGTTGGAAGGGGACCTTGGAGGTCTTCTAGTCCAACCCCCTGCTCAAGCAGGAAAGCCTATACCATTTCAGGCAAATGCCTGTCCAGTCTCTCCTTAACAGTGATAGAGCACCTAAAGGCAAACCCTTCCACTGATTTTATTGTTCTCCTTACTTCTGGGTTGCTTGTCTCCTTGATTTGTTTCCATCCTTTGTTTCTTGTCTTATTTCTTGTTTTGGTGCTTCAGAAAATAAGTTGATCCCCGCTTCTTTGTGGCAGCCCCTCAAATACTGGAACATTGCTATCATGTCCACCCTAGTCCTTCTTTTCCTCTAGATTGACCATTCCCAATTCTTGCAACCACTCATGTTTTTATCTCCAAGCCCTTAATCGTCTTACTTGTTGTTCTTTGCACTTTTTCCAAAGTCTCAACATCTTTTTTGTAATGTGGTGACCAAAAACTGGATGCGAACTTTGTGGCAGTCCCTCAAATATTGGAACATTGCTATCATGTCCTTTTCACTAGACATGATGCATAATAATAACTATAATGGCCCGTGGCAAAATTAATTATACCCACTTTACTCTTTATTGAGCAGTTTTAACATAAAATAATCCCTATGGCCAACAAAAGGGCATCCCACTTAATTTGGGTAACAGCTGGGGAAGCACAACCTCCACCGTGCTAAACAATGCTGCAGCGATGTTCTTGAACTACAATTCGCATCATTCCTCCTCATTAGCTATAATGGCTGGAACTTCTGAGAATTGTAAATTAATATCTGAAGGTCCATCAGTGTCTGACACGGTATCCCTGGAAAAGAAAGCACAGGTTTCTCCACCTTAATATCACTGTGAATCAAATGTCAGGGAACTCATCCCAAAAGTGCTTTTTTTTCCAGAAGGCAACTGGACTTTAGCAAAAAAAAAAAAAGGCCAGTTGCCTTTAAAAACAAAGCACCTTTGAGACAACCATGAGATAGACCGCCAGGAAACTCGGTCTCCCAGCAGTACAGTTCAAGAGGAAGGAGTGGCATCATGTGACCAGGGCTGGTTGACGTCACACGTATGCGCCCTCGCCTGGAAGTTTTATCTATGATGACCTAGGGAAAGCACTTCCGGTTTGGGCCTGTAAGGTGGTTGTGTGGGGAGAGCCGTTAGATGCGATTGGGGTGTTTTCCTCGCGCCTGAGTTGTTGTCGCTGTGGCGGTTGTCATGGCAGCGGCGGGCGGGCCCGGAGGAGGCAACACGGCATCCGCTGCGGACGAAGGCGGAGGGGACCGGGGTAGCCCCCCCGGCTCGGACTCACGACGCCTGGGGCCGGGGGGGCGAGAGGAAGAGGAGGCGCCGAGGCAAGGCAGCGCGGGAGGCCTGGGCCACCAGAGCCGCCCGTCCTCGTCGCCGCCCTCTCGCGAGGCTGAAGTCACCGTGGAGATCGGAGAGACCTACCTATGTCGGCGAGGGGACGGGACGTGGCGTAAGTGCCCCCTCCCCGCCCTCCCTTTTGTGTTTCAGCGCTCTGTTTGCGTGCGTTTGTGTATTCCACGTCGGAGAGGACTCGCGTCGTCTTAACGCTTGCCGCACTGCGCTTTGATCGACGATTAGGACGTCCCGGGGTTTGAAGCAGAGGAAGTCCTCCCGTTACGGAGCCCAAAACTTACGTTGCTAAGTTGTTTAAGTGAGTTTGCCCCACTTTACGACTTTCTGGCCATGGTTGTTAAGTGAATCTGGCTTCCCCATTGACTTTGCTTGTCAGGAGGTTGCAAAAATGTATATGACCAGGGGATTCGAAAAACTAATTATGTGACTCCAGAACACTGCAACGGTCGTAAATTTGAACCACTTGCCAAGCATCTGAATATTGATCACATGATCATAGGAATGCTGCAATGGTCATTAGGTGTGAAAAACAGTCCTAAGTCACTTTTTTCAAATATAACTTTGAACAGTCACTAAATGTACAGGCAGTCCTTGACATACAACAATTCATTTAGTGACCATTTAAAGTAACAACGGCACTGAAAAAAGTGACTTAAGGCTGTTTTTCACAGTTATGGCCTTTGCGGCATCTCCATGGTTATGTGATCAAAATTTGGACACTTGGCAACCGACATGTATTTATGACAGTTGTGGGGTCCTGGGCTCACATAATCCCCTTTTGCCACCTTGTGATGAACCAAGTCAGTGGGGAAGCCAGATTCACTTAATGACTCTGTTACTAACTTTTCAACTTTGCAGAGATTCACTTAACAACAGTGGCAAGAAAGGTCGTGAAGTGGGGAAAATGTTCACTTAATAAATTTCTCACTTAACAACAGAAATGTGGGCTCAATGTTGGTCTTTTGACCTACCTGTAGTTCAAATATTAGACTATGGCCAAGGAGGACCAGATTCAAGCCTACCCATGTCCATGGAAGTTTAGTGAATGACTGTTGTGGAGAAAAATACAAGGCAGCTGTGAATGCTGCCTTGTGTTGACAAAATAACAGAATTAGAAGGGACCTTAGAGGTCTACTAATCCGATAACCTTCTGCTCAAACAGGAGACCCTCTGCCAGAGGTGAGGAAAGATGGCCTCTTTTTTACTTGTGCCTATTACTATTAATACCATTTTTGCTTTCTATGCTAGTCGCTAGTCACTCTATTTGCAGGGTTTTTTTGCATTTTGTAATTTTCTCTTCTATTCTTGCAGCCTCCAGGTACTGCAACAATCACTATCCAGATTTTATGTCTTTCTTATTGATAGTTATTAATTCTGGGATGTTATGTGGCAGGTGCTTACCTGTTTGAATTCTAAAGTTATTATTGTTGTTGATTGCCCAATCAGCCAGATATTCAGACCCAATTTGGCATTTTTGTCTACCTATGAATCCTTCCCAAGACCCTGGAATAGGCAGATGATGATGTTTTATGAGGTATTAAAAGTATCATCACAGATTGTAAGCCGCTGTAAGTAACACTGCCTTTTGCTATTGACTGGTTTTGTCATTATTTCTTTGTTTTCAATCTTTGTATATTTATGACGGGTAGACTCCTTTTTTTCCAGTTGTCCTACAGCTGCCGGGTCTGGTTGCTCAGCCAACAGTCCTGAAGCCTATAGTCCAGAGGTCCAAGGGCCATGGCTCAGTATCGGGTCTCATAAGGTGGCAAGTGTGCTCAGATGTGCAGCTCCATTTGTAAATGGAGCTGTAGTCACACAGAATCATCCCCTCTTTCCTCTCCCCCCCACCCCGCTTCTGGTGCCCGTCCACAAAACTGCTGTAGCCCATTTGTTACTAGTTGTCCTCGAACTCCAACACTGGCATAGTAGTTATTATTTATAAAGACAATTATTGATTTAAACTTAGAATCTCAAATTACTTTAAAGATTCGTAAAATGCCACAAAATATCTAAAGCCAAATTCATTCTGTGTAGGGTTAAGCATTAAGATGAGCTGCACATAATTGTGAAATGCTCGGGTGTCCTCATTTAATCCATTTCCACAAGGAGAAGAAGGAAGCTTATCATATTGGGTTCTGAAGCAGATAACACGGTTTTGGAGCCACCAATGAAAGGATCATTTTCATATAAACAATTACATCATACACAAAGCTAGACTGATACGGCTGCCTCTGTCTGTTCTTCCAGCTTCAAGTGTCAGTACAGTCATTTAAGATTGTGATCCTTATTACATCTGATTAACAATACTGGTAGTCCTGGACTTACAACAGTTCATTTAGTGACTGTTCAAAGTTCTAATGGCACTGAAAAAAGTGACTTACTGCCATTTTCCACAGCATCTCCATGGTCATGTGATCAAAATCAAGATGCTTGGCAACTGATTCACACCTATTTATAATGGTTGCAATGTCCCGGGTTAACGTGATGCTGTTTTGCAAACTTCTGACCAGCAAAGTCAATGGGAAAGCCAGATTCACTTAATAACCCTGTTACTAATTGAACAACTGCAGTGATTCACTTAACAACCGTGGCAAGAAAGATTATAAAATGGGGCAAATGTTCACTTAACAAATGTCTCCTTAACAACAGAAATTTTGGGCTCAGTTGTAAGTTGAGGATTACCTCTAATATACTGAACATTTTATAATTTAATTGCAATTGAACATTGATGGACTAAATGCCTTCTCATTATTCTATTATACTTCTCTAAAGTATCCTTGTACATATTATAGAAATAAGGGGAAACTTCTTCGTATTCCTGAATTTAATTAAAAATAGTCCTCAACATGACCAGAAATGAGCCCATGTTGCTAAGCAAGACATTTGTTAAATGAGTTTTGCCCCATTTTACGACCTTATAATTGTTAAGTGAATCATAGTAAGTTACTAACATGGCTGTTAAGTGAATTGGGCATTGACTTTGCTTGTCAGAAGGACGCAAAGGGTGATCACACGACCCCAAGATGCATTGCCAAGCAACGGAAATTTCATCGTGTGACCAAGGGGATGCTTGACTTGTAAGTATGAAAAATGTTTGTAAGTGAGAAGAACTATAAAAAATTACTTTTTTCAAGTGATGTTGTAACTTTGAATGGTCATGAGTCCAGGACTACATGTACACAAGATCCATATCAATGCCTCAAGCTTGAATGGTAAGAATGAAGTAAATTTTTATAGGCTTTTTCCTTGCTAGCTTGCTGCCTTTTGAAAAAAAAGATGTGCTTTGTAGTCTTTTTACTGACTTATATTTCTCACTTTTCATAACTGAAATGTCCTTTAACCAGATTTATGGTTGCTTCCCCTTCAGATTCTGCAGAGGTGATTCAGTCTCGGCTCAACGAACAAGAAGCCAGAGAGGAATTTTATGTTCACTATGTAGGATGTAAGTGGTGTTTTAAGATTCTGATCTGAATAACAAAGAGAAAATTAGAATACCTGATCTAGTTCAGTCTTCCCTAATCTCATGCCCTGCAGATAAACTGGAATGATGATTCCTTGAATTCCTAACCATCTGAATTAATCTAATTAAATATAACTGTGCTTTTATTTATTTTCCTGCAGTCTTCCATAAATTAAGTTGTTCCATAATTTTTTTTATTCCCAAAGTTTTTTATTTTTATTTTTGACACATCTCTTCACGTGAGCAACGTGGTTCCAGATTACAGTATTTATACATAGTCATAGTTACATTTTCAACTTTCTTAATTAATATCATCTCAAATTATTATCCATTCAACTAATCTTTAGATAAATTTCTTTCACAGATTGCAGTTCCGACTTAAATTCTTTGCTTGCTTCTTCCATTTTTTAATCAATTGTGTTATTTTTTATTTTATTAAAGTTAATTGTAATCCTTGCCAAGAGGCTCCACTTATTTCTCTTTTCCTTATTGGACTTTCTGTTTCCTTTGCACATCAACCCTCAACAGTCCCAAGATATTGCCTTCATTTATCCTCTTGCTGCAATCTCCCCTTTTTTTTTCTTTAAAGCTTCCGGGGTTCTTGTTCTGTTAAAGTCTTTTATTTCATATCTTTTCTCATTCACGCATTTAAAAGACCAGTAATTTTCCATAAAGTCAACCAGGAAAACAATGTCTTGTACCATTAGGTGGGGCTCTATATCACTTCCACTTTTCAAAGTTTTAATTTCTTTTTTTAAAATAATTAATTAATTAATTAATTAATCTATTTATTTGATTTATATTGCTGCCTATTCGGCCATGGTGACTTGAGGCGGCTTACACAATGTAAAGTCATATTTAAAACAAAAATAAAAACAATAAGAACTAACAAAAAGAATCAAATAAATTAGTAAAATACAATAGAACAAAATTTGGGGGGAAAAACCAACAACTCCCACCCCCTACCCTGACAAAAGCGGATCACACTAGCTATTTGATGGGTTCCATCCTTCTCCTGGTTCCGTTGGCAAAACCAGGTCTTCAGTTCCTTTCGGAATAGTATTCATGAGGGGGGCATTCTAATCTCTGTTCCAGAGGGACAGAACCACCACAGAGAAGGCCCTTCTTCTAGGTCCCACCAAATGTATCTCCCTCAGGGGTGGGACCTGCAGCATTCCCTGCCTCCTCCCTCTAATGGGTCAGGTAGAAGTCACTAGCAAGAGATGTTTCCTCAGATAACCCGGATCCAAGCCATGAAGGGCTTTAAAACCAGCACCTTGAATTGCGCCCGGCAGCAAATCAGCAACCAACGCAGCTCCTGCAGGAGAGGTGACACATGTGCACCCTGGGGTCTGCATAAAACCATGCGGACCACTGCATTTTGCACCAACTGGAGCTTCCAGATGCTCCTCAAGGGGAGCCCCATATAGAGCGCATTGCAATAATCAAGACAGAAAGTGACCAGGGCATGAGTGACTGTGAGTAGGGAGTGTTGGTTCAAGAAAGGGCATAACTGGTGCACAACCCACAGTTGCACAAAGGCCCTCCTGGCCAAGACCGCCACCTGGTCTTTGAACAGGAATCGTGAGTCCAGGAAAACCCCTAGATTACGCACAGGGTCTGTTTAGGGTAGTTCCACCCCATCCAAGACTAAAGGTGGCAATTCTCCCTGAACCAATGAACCCCAGACCCAGAGCCACTCGGTCTTGCAAGGGTTTAGTTTCAAGCCATTGCTCCCCATCCAGCCCCTAACAGCCTCCAGGCATTGTGAGAGGGAGAACACAGCAACACTTAACTCACCACGGGCTGAGACATGCAACTGAGTATCATCAGCATATTAGTGATACCTCAGTCCATGGTGACGGATGATCTCACCCAGCGGTTTCATATAAATGTTGAACGGAGCGGAGAGAGTACCGAGCCCTGCGGAACCCCGTAAAGCAGTGGGCGAGGGTTGGATCTCTCCCCTCCTATCAACACTGACTGAGAGTGGCCGCAGAGGAAGGAAGTGAACGAAGACAGCACAAGGTCTCCCAATCCCATCCCCCGAAGATTATAGCTCTTCTATAGTTCAGTTTTTATTTACCTTATATTGTCCTATTTTCCATTCGCTGCTGTTACACTCTCAAGCAAGGAATCCTTTCTGCTTTTCAGGGTTATTAAAACAAAACGTTCGGCTTCTCTTATCTGGTTACACGCCGCTCACCACTTCACCACTCCAGCACACACTTAAGTCCTGATAGCTTCCTGTCTTCAGGGCAGCCATTAAAACTGCCTCTTCTCCCTGTCTTCCAGGGTAGTATAGCAAGCCAGGGAGGGGAGATGCGGCTCCCCTCAACCCGGCTGTCGGTCTCCCCCTCTTCCCCCACCCCTCCGAGGAGGGTCTGATGGTTCCAGTCCTGTAGGGACCCCTTCCAACAGGGTAAGCACGGATCAAAGCCACACACGATCATGGTCTCCTCGATGGAAGCTCCACTGGAAGAACCGTTGTTCCATAAATTAAGTTGACTTTGAGATTAGATGAGCATAGGGAGATTTAGTGTAGATGTAGCTTTAGGTAGCTTTCTAAGTAAAGTTGTATTTTTTCTGCACACTAATGATAAATTGTTAGATAAAGAACCATCATAGTGTGCCTTAGCACAGTGTGATATAACTCATGTTGTGCCAATTATCCCAGTTTGTAGGAGGAAAGAAAAAAGCAGAAGAAAAAATTGTATGCCTTCAGTTCAATAATGAACTCAAGGAAGAAGCTGAAGGAGAATTTATTGATGGAAATTAGGATGAAGACTCTGCTTAATGTCAATTGTGGGTTTTAATTTTTTCTAATACCAGAATTGAAGCTGCTGTGCACAACTTTGGACAACAGCCAAAGCTTTGTTTCCAGTGATGATTTTTGTTTGTTGTTGATAAATCCCTAGCAGTCAGAAATCCTTGCTGATCATCTTGATCAGGGATGTCCAACAAGGCCTTATGGACTTCAACTGCCAGAGTTCTGTGCATTGTAGTCCTCGGGTCATAAAGTTGCCAAGGTGGAACACCCCTGATCTAGAGGTCCATCAGTAGATTCTGTTCACCTCAAAGTAGAGGAAGGCAGGGTGGATCGACCTTCTCGTTCCCATAAATTCAGTTGTTAGCTAAAGAACATTTTGTATGGAATGGCTAGAAGGGGAGTGGGGGGAATGGTGAGATTTTTGCAATCTCCTATCTCTCCTCCGTCTCTCACAGTCAACCGACGTCTGGATGAGTGGGTGGATAAGAACCGCCTGGCCCTCACCAAGACAGTCAAAGATGCTGTGCAAAAGAATACCGATCAATACATGAATGAGCTTTCTGAGCAGCCCGAGCGCAAGATCACACGCAATCAGAAGCGCAAGCATGATGAGATCAACCATGTCCAAAAGGTGATGTGCAAGGGAGGGATGGCTGGGAAGGTGGAACTTGTGCTGTGCTACACAGTGAAGGTAGCCCTCAACTCACAAAACCACAGTTGTGCCCATTATTACAATCACTCCATTGCTGCTCTCATTAAGCAAGGCACCCTTGGAATCCCGAGCCTCCCCATTGTAATCATGTGGAGCATGGGGCACCTCAGGCAGTGGAGAGGCTGTGGTTGCTGAATGAACGGTCGTAAATTGAGGACTGCCTCTGTCCATTCCAGAGGTGGGGTGGAAAAAAAAAACACAGTTCTCGACTTAAGACCACAGTTGAGCCCCGATTTTCTGTTGCTAGATGAGACCATTGTTAAGTGAGTTTTGCTCCATTTTACGTCCTTTCCTGCCACAGTTGTTAAGCAAATCACTGCAGTTCTTAAGTTAGGGAAGGTGGAACATTTGTTAAGTGAACCTGGCTTCCCCATTGGCTATACTTGTCAGAAGGCCGCAAAGGGGGATCACATGATCCCAGGACACTGCAACCGTCACGTGCCAATTGCCAATTTCCTGGATTTTGAACATGTGATCATGGAATGGCCATAAGTGTGAAAAATGGTCATACATCACTTTTTTCAGTGCTGTTGCAACTTCAAACGATCATTAAATGAACTGTTGTAAGTGGGGGACTACCTGTACACAATTGTACTTTTGATGCTATTGCTATCTTTATGGTGGCAGTAGAAGGTGGTTTTTCCAGGAAATGCTTGTTGGTACTCAGTTTGTTTTTTCCCCCACCACAGACGTATGCTGAGATGGACCCCACCACAGCAGCTTTGGAGAAGGAACATGAGGCAGTGAGTGTTTATCCGTACCTGGCTTGAAACCCAAAGAGTTTCGGAAAAGGGAGCATTACAAGCCGTGATGGCACAGTGGTTAGGATGCCGTTTTGCAGGCTAACACATTGCTCACTTGACCAGTTCGATTCTGAGCAGCTCAAGGTTGACTCAGCCTTCCATCCTTCTGAGGTTGATAAAATGAGGGGCCGGATCGTTGGGGACAATAGGCTGACTCTGTAAACCGCTTAGAGAGCGGCTGTTAAGCATGGGAAACAGTATATAAGACTAGGTGCCATTGCTATAGCTGTCTCTTCCCACTGCCAGGGGTTTGATATATAAGTCTAAGTGCTATTGCTCCGATTGTGCTTGTAGAACACCACTTACTTTTGTCTCTTCTCAGATCACCAAAGTGAAATACGTGGACAAAATCCATATCGGGAACTATGAGATTGATGCTTGGTATTTCTCACCATTCCCAGAAGACTACGGGAAGCAGCCCAAGCTGTGGATCTGCGAATACTGCCTCAAGTATATGAAGTTTGAGAAGACTTACCGCTATCACCTCGTACGCAACGGGGAGGACAGTTGCCAGGGGCCTAAGGCTGGGGAAGGTTGGGGTGGGAGAGAATTGAGCACCAGAGAGCCTGTAAGTGGAATGGGACAGTATCAGAAAGCAGAGCAAGCTGTGTTTGCGTTGAATATCAGGGATCTGTGAATATCAGTACATTTGAATTGGCGTTCAGGTAGCCCTCGACTTACAACCGCAGTTGAACCCAAATTTTCTGTTGCTAAGTGAAGACAGTTGTTAAGTGAGTTTGGCCCTGTTTTACGACCTTTTTTCCTGTAGTTGTTAAGTGAATCGCTGCAGTTGTTAGGTTAATAACACAATTGTTAAGCGAATCTGGCTTCCCCATTGACTTTGTCAAAAAGTTGCAAGCGGCGATCACATGATGGCAGGACCCAACAACCATCATAAATACGAGTCAAGAGGCCAAGGTCAAGAGTTGCCAAGAAGCTGAATTTTGATCACAAGACCATGGTGTTGCAGTGATCATGAGTGTGAAAAATGGCTGTAAGTCATTTTTTTTTCAGTGCTGTCATGATCTTGAACGGTCACTAGACAAACTTCTGCAAGTTAAGGGTTACCTGTATTTAGTTTCAGTACTTCCAGTGCTATCAGCTGGAAAAATCTAAATGAACAAAGCTAAAATGAAACCGGAGAATAATAACCTGGTCAAAAGCCAAATAAATGCTTCAGAAGCTGCATTGAACAAGTCATCAGGTGGAATTCCTCAGGGGAAAAAAAACAACGTCAATTTTGGTACTCATAGGTTGTCGTCTTGTTGTTCCAGGGCCAATGTCAGTGGCGGCAACCTCCAGGGAAAGAAATCTATCGCAAAAACAACATTTCAGTATATGAGGTGGATGGGAAAGATCACAAGGTAAGAGTTCACTTCAGCTGCAGGGTTTCTTCTGGCTGTTCCTTGTGCTCATTTTTTGTGGCCTAAGTGCCTAGTTTGCTATTTTGGGAACCTGCATTTTCCATCTTCGCTGTTTGGAACATCTGGCTCTTCAGCTACAAAGCCAGTCACTCTCAACAGTCATAAACAGACATTAACTACTATATAATTTACTTCTCCCCACGTTTGCAAGTCCCTTTTAAAATAAGCCAAACTACAGGTAGTTTTCCTGTCTGTGGTTATGTGAGTCCAGATAGGATGGGCTATCTCAGCTTAAACCAATAGGACTGAATCTGCTCAAATTCAAGCTTCGCCCCTTTGCTGTGGCCACTCCCCAGTTTTCAATTCAGTCTTAGCCAGGACTCTACGTGTTTTACAAGGCTCCCATATAGCTCTAATTAGAGCCTGATCATAAAAAGGGGAAAAAAGTTTTAAACAGATCTTTGAGGCTTGGAATCTGATGGAGACTGGTGAGTGAGCTAATTTTAGCTCCCAGAACCGGGAAACAGCGCAAAGGGCTTCAGACTCAGTGCAGGGAGGCCAGACCACGTGGGACGGCTCTTGGGCACTCAGCCTAATAAGGGCAGCCAGCTGATTGGCGCAGCAGCGCGGCAGCAATAGAAACTGCTTGCGGTTTCTCTTTCACTTTCTGGCTTGCTGTATTGATCGCCTTGACTGCAAAACGCTCAGCACAGCAGCCTACAGCAGCGGCTTGAAGATCTGGGAGAAGCCACCGAGAGCTTTGCTGAATGTTTGGAGGAAACAAAGTAGCCGCTTAATTGGGCATCGGCCCGATCCCAGCTAGCAGGGATTACCCCTAGCCGAAGGGCGCTATCAGCCAGGTTGCCAGTGCTGGGTTGCAGACCAGCGTCAGGGAGTCTCCCGCACTGAGGAAATCGGCGTGGGCGCCATTCTGACCTCTTTGCAGGTCCAAAACCTGGTGTGTGACCGGCAGGGTGTGCTGCAGCCCAGCAGTTGCCTTCACAGGCTTGCTAAGCTGGCTTACCAGGTAAGATGATTATTTTGTTTCTAGATCTGGCCTTTTTATTGCATTAATTACTTGTGGTGGATTTATTAATTCTTCTTCCTCCTTCCAGCAAGTCCCCTCCCTTCCCTGCCTCTTTCTTGTGAATTAATTCATTCTCCGGGTGAGATGGCTGATAAAGAGCAAGAAAGGGAACCAAGCCCTTCCACTTCCAAAGGAAAATCCAGAAGAGGAAGGCTCCTGAAGCCAGAGCTGAACCAGAAGTCCAGAAGGAAACAAAGGCTTCTGGAAATAGGTCTGAAAAACGCCACCATGTGGCTGGGGGGAAGGGCAGGAGATCTCCTCCTCCTGATGCTGGTTTAGATCAGTCTGCACAACCCCCAGTTATACAACTGGAAGTAGGGCCTTCTGCCTTTACTGGGCCCCCTCGCCCTGGGATTTGGTGTCCTGATAATTCTTCTGCAGTTGGGAATCCAACTCCCTTGGGAGACCTTGAGAGGGATGATAGGGAGCCTTCAATTGTGGAAGAGCTGCTTCCTCCTCCCCCTAAAAGGACCAGACCTGTTGCTGAACCTTACAATTCAGAGGAAGAGGCTGTTCCAGCCCATTTGGAAGCCATTATTGCTAAGGCTATCAGAAGGGGAGTGGTAGAGGCTCTTCGAGTGTCCAAAGGAAATATCTCTGAGGCCTCAGTCAATCAGATCCAGACAGGTCTTTTCATGCTAGAGAAACCTATTCCTTCAGAGACAGAGGTTCACCAGTGCCTTTGTTATCCAGCATTGCTGGCAGAGCCCTTGAAGAAGAGAAGAAAGAATCTGATTTCTCAGAGGATGAGGATATGGCCCCGGAGAGACCTTCCTTTACTGGCATTTTTGATGCACAGAATTTTAGGGCTTTATTATTCAAAGCCAAAAAAACTGCAAAGTTGTGGCCTAAGGCTGATGTTGGTGAAACAGGGTGATGGCAAGGTGCCACCTGATCAACTTTTCGATGAACCAGCTGTAAGACCAGAAATGGTGCCGGTCCCTAGATTATTCCTCAGTGTTACACAAAAACAGATGGAAGCCCCTGATACTTCCTCATCGCTGTTGGCCAACAAGAGGCGTTCTTTACAATGGGGCCCAAGCTAACAAGCTCCCTGCAGGTGCCTACAGTTGATGCACCAGTCGCAGCTATGATCTCTGCCTCATCCAATCCAGCAGATCCTGAAGAGGCACTAAAAGCTGAAGATGAGAGGATCAAGCAATCCCTCCAATGCATGCACTCACCTGACAGCTGCTTGGGCAGTTAAGGAGGCTTCGGCCGCCTCCTTTTTCACAAGATCCTCTCTATGATGGCTTTGCCAATTGCAGGACCATGTCCCTGCATCTGACATGCGCATTCATCAGGATATTCATAAATTGGCCGCAGCCACAGAATTCACTGCAGACGCTACTTTAAATACCGCCAGGTTTGCCTCCAAGGCCATCACTACATCCATCGCTGCCCGTAGAATGTTTTGGCTGAAGAGTTGGCAGGCAGATGGTCGGCGCAAGTGGAAGTGTTTTTGCATCGTAAAGGTTCCCTGTCTCAATCAGACTATTCGTAATTTTTTAAAAGGGGCTTCCAACATAAGACCACCAGTGGTTCACAGATTTCCCACTTGGGACCTTCTCGAAGTTCTAAAAGCTTTAATGTCCCCACCCTTTGAACCCCTTAAATCCATAACCTTGTAATTCCTCTCAAGGTGGCATTCCTCATAGCCATCCCTTCGGCTAGGAGGATTTCGGAGTTAGCCGCTCTTTCTGTCAAGGAGGACTTGTGTGTCTTCCACGCAGACAGACTGGTGCTGCACTTAGATCCCTCCTTTATTTCTAAAATCAATTCCAGATTTCATAGAGCACAGGAACTTGTCCTTCCCAATTTTTGCCCTGTATCCTTCCCACTCTCTCGAGCGATCTTGGCACACTCTGGATGTGTGGAGGGCTTTGAAGACTTATATCAGGAGGACCCTTCTGTTCCGAAGGATGGAGGCCCTGTTTGCCTCATTTCAATCCAATTCCTTGGGGTTGAAGGTGTCGACTATGACGGTGGGCAGGTGGATTAGGACCTGCATCACTAAGGCTTACTACACGATGGCTCTTCCGATTCTGAGAGGGTTGAGAGCACATTCCACCAGGAGTGCAGCAACAACGGCGGCCTGGGCTACTCAAGCCCCCATTGAGGAGATTTGCAGAGCGGCCACTTGGTCTTCTCTGTCTCCTTTTATCCGCCATTATCGCATTGATACTTTTGCTGCGGCAGATGCCGTTTTCGGCAGAAGAGTCCTGCAAAGTGTACATGAACATTGGTGTAAGTAGGACCAGACTTTTGCCCTCCCTGGAATTAGGAGGCTTTGTCCCATCCTATCTGGACTCAAGTAACCATAGACAGGAAAAGGAACATTGGCTTACCTGAATGTTCATTTTCTGTCTTTGTGGAGTGAGTCCAGCCCCACCCTGATTGGTCTGGTCAGGGGTGGGCTAGGGGGGTGCATTAATGTGTGTCTGCTTATTTGCTGTAGTTGAATCACTTCTTGTCTGCCTTGATGCTTCGTCGAAAGCTGGGGGGTGGCCACAGCAAAGGGGCGGAGCTCGAATTTGGGCAGACTCAGTCCTATTGATTTAAGCTGAGATAACCCATCCTATCTGGACTCACTCCACATAGATAGAAAACGAACATTCAGGTAAGCCAGTGTTCCTTCTCTTTGATCCTGGATTCCATTCTTTTGCTTGTGTCCTTACTGCCTCTTGATTTCTCTTCCCCGCCCCCCTGCTCCCCCCAGATTTATTGCCAGAATTTGTGTCTTTTGGCCAAACTGTTCCTGGATCATAAGACCCTCTACTTTGACGTGGAGCCCTTTGTCTTCTACATCCTTACTGAGGTGGACAGGCAAGGAGCCCATATCGTTGGCTACTTTTCCAAGGTACTGGCTGCAGGTGTTCACAGGGTGGAGAGTGAATTGTAACTAACTCTGATCTTAAGGGTTGGACAAACCCTAGGGATGTGCAAAATATTCTGTGCACTAGTGGTGTCCCAGGGACTAAAACAGTTGTTCTAGGTACAAGGGCTTTGGGATAGATAGCAGTAGCACTTAGACTTATATATCACTTTACCGGGCTTTTACAGCCCTCTCTAAGTGGTTTACATAGTCAGCACATCGCTCCCAACAATCTGGGTCCTCGTGTGAACAGGGAAAAAGTCGGGAAAAGTGATGGTCCTAAGAAGATTGGGAGGGGCAAGGATGATATCAAGAATGGTTGTGGAGAGGGAAAGGAGGAAAAGCTCTGGAAAATTAGGGCTGAATGAAAATCAGAATTTTTTTTTACAAGAGAGGCCATTTGTACTGGACCCATTCACTCCACCTCTGTCTTATTTTGCACACAGCCATCCAAGCATTGTGGGTTTCAGTTCTACCAAACCATGGCTGATCCAAATAATTCAGCAAATTTTCTAAACTAAGAGTGCTGTTGCTTTTTTCTTTTATGTGCATTCCCAAGTGAGCACTTAGAATCTTATTTCCGTGTGTTTAAAATTAGTGTGTGGTAAGAAAAGCTCAAAAGTAGAAAATCCAGTTTCAGAAACATGTCAGTATTTGTTCAATTGTTGTTATTTGACATCTGACAGAAAGGGAGAGAAGAAATTGTACTTAGGTTGCTCTTAGAATTAAATTGGAAAAGAACATGGTATGCAGGCTACCTTGAGCTTTTGGATGATTGATGGGGTACAAATGTTATAGGTAATTTAAAAATACATAAGGAAGGAAAGACAATGGTAAATAAATCAATACCAAAATCAGTTTAGCAGAAAGTTTGCAGCAGGACAGGAAGCAGGGATTTCATCCATGACAGCAGAGCAAGCGTTTTAGATTTGCCAGATATAACGGATGCAATTGGTAACTTTAAAAAAAAAAAAAACACATGTTTCTGGATCTTGATTTCTCTGCTTAATGTTAGATTCCACAGCGTCATTTATTTGACTCCTGCGATTTCTTTTCCCCTCTAGGAGAAGGAATCTCCAGATGGAAATAATGTGGCTTGTATCCTAACCTTGCCCCCTTACCAGAGACGGGGTTATGGGAAATTCCTCATTGCATTCAGTAAGCTTGTTTTCTTAGCCATGAATTTATAAACTTCAGAGTTGATTATCAGTCTCTTCATTGCTTCTTGATATTGGATTTATAGATAGACCCATTGTCCCCTTGATGACAACTTCTACCACCCCTGGTATCCTGATCACTTAAGGGCTACCTAATCTTAATCACGATTCTGAATATTTAGCCGTAACATTTCGAAGTCACTTGGTTAAAACGTGTGAGTTTTGATCTGGTCTGAGATTTTCCTTGCCCTTGAAATGCCTGGATCCTGAACTGAGGTGCTTTGAGGCCTTGACTTCTGATCTCTTCCTCCCCAGGCTATGAGCTCTCCAAACTGGAAAGCACAGTAGGATCCCCCGAAAAGCCCCTTTCGGACCTTGGCAAGCTGAGCTACCGTAGCTATTGGTCCTGGGTATTACTCGAGATTCTTCGGGACTTCCGAGGCACCCTTTCCATCAAGGATCTCAGGTGAGTTGAGATTGGGCTACTAGTCATACAGGCAGTAAAATGTAAAAAAGAGCCCTGGTGCCCCAGTGGTTAGAATGCAGTACAGGTAGTCCTCAACTTATGACCACCATTGAGCCCAAAATGTATGTTGTTAAGTGAGAAATGTGTTAGGTGAGTTTGCTCCATTTTACAACTTTTCTCACTTAGTACAATTCTTAAATTAGTCGCACGGTTGTTAAATGAATCTGGCCTCCCCATTGACTCTGCTTGTTGCAAAAAGGGATCACATGACCCCTGAACTCTGCAACCATCATAAATATGAGTCAGTTGTCAATATCCGAATATAAATCACATGACCACGAGGATGCTTCAATAGTCGTGTGAAAAATGTTCATAGGTCACTTTTTTCAGTGCCACTAAATGAGCTGTTGTAAGTATTGCAGGCTAACTCTGCCTTCAGCCTGGAGTTCGATTCTGAAGGGGCTCCAGGTTGACTCGGCCTTCCATCCTTCCAAGGTCAGTAAAATGAGGAGTATATCTTGGGGGCAGACTGTTTAGAGAGGGCTGTGAAGCGGAATATAAGTCTTAAATTGATATTTGTTTAGTGACCATTTGATGTTACAACGGCACTGAAAAATTGATTTGCAGCGGGTCCTTACACTTACGACCGTCACAGCCTCCCCACAGTCACATGGTCAAAATCCAGGGGCTTGACAACTGCCGTGTATTTATGACGGCTGCAGAGTCCTGCAGTCGTGTGATCCATAATTAATTGGGAGCCAACATTTGTCAACTTCCAACAAAGTCGGGGTTGGGGGGGAGTCAGATTTGCTTACGACTGTATGATTCGCTTAACAACCGCAGCAATTCAGTTAACCATAGTAAAAGTCACAAAATTGGGCAGGACTCGCTTAACCACTGCCTTACTTACAATGGAAATTCTGGCTGTAAGCTGAGGACGGCCTATAGCAAGGGGTGTGGGTGTTGAGGCCTTGAGACCGTGAGCCCTTCTGTAGCATTTGACCATGGAGCAGCCTTCACTGAACATCATGAGGCCTATTTAACAGGGCCCCTTATCTGGTCCTTGTTTGGCTGACGCGCACCGTGTTGTTTCCCTCGGCACAGCCAGATGACGAGCATCACCCAGAATGACATCATCAGCACCTTGCAGTCCCTGAACATGGTCAAGTATTGGAAGGGGCAGCACGTCATTTGCGTCACTCCCAAGTTGGTGGAGGAGCATCTCAAAAGTGCACAGTATAAGAAGCCGCCAATCACAGGTACCGGCAAATGGGAAAATGGGGGGGCAGGATGCGGTAGCAGTTCATCCCGCTTTCGCTCAAAGTCTTGAGATCCGTATGGGATATTCAACATGGCGCTCCTTCCCTTTTCTCTTTCTTTTTCTCTCTCTGCCTGCGTACCATTTCCAGATCTGCAGTGATAGCAGAATTGAAATCATCTCCGGCCTGCTTCTTAAATTTGCTAGATTTAGCTTTTTGGCTTGCAGCGCTCCCCCCGCCCCCCCCCCTACCCGCAACCTTGTTTGCCTATGCAGTTCTGGTTTAAACAATATTAGTTTTTAATACAGCACACAAAGAAAATGCAAAAGTAAGTGGGGATATTAGGGAAGGGAAAAGGGAAGAGAAGAGTGGGGCAAAGCAAAGGGGGGAAGGCCTTTTTCTTCCAACTCCCTTTGATGCAGTAGGATAAGGCAGTAACATCAAACCTCAACTTATACTTTTACATAGTAGCATAATCTAGCCATTTCTGTAACAGCAAATCTATCTAATCGGTAAAACCCAAAATCACCGTTTCATTTTTTTTCCACCTCAAGAACAAAGTCCAGAAGCGGCTTCCAAGTGGTCTTACAATTGCATTGTCTCGATCTTACTTCCTTTTTTAATGCCACCTGTCACTTCTTTAAATTCCCAGTTTTAACCGTCTTCATGCATGTTGCTTCCTGTCTTTTAACTTTCTTGCGTGGGTGTAGAGATGTCTGTTTTTCTTTCTCTCTAAAACATATACAGGTAGTCCTCAACTTACAACCATTCGCTTAGTGACTGTTCAAAATCACAACAGCACTGAAAAATGTGAATTATGACTGTTTTTCACAGTTACAACCTTTCTAGCACCCCACCCCACCCCGGTCACGTGATCAACATTCAGATGCTTGGAGACTGGTTTATACTTATGACCGTTGCTGTGTCCTGATCCCCTTTTTATGACCTCCCAACAAGTAAACCCCAGTGGGGCTTTGCTTAATTTAATCACTGAGTTACTAACTTATCAACTGCAGTGATTCACTTAACCGTTTCAAGAAAGGTTGTAAAATGGAGCAAAACTCACTTAACAAAAGTCTCACTGAACAACAGAAATTTTGGGCTCAATTGAGGTTGTAAGTCAAAGACTATCTGTAGTTTTTCCTGATCTTCAGTGCTCTAAAGTTCTTGAGATCGATCTTTTAAGCCCTAACAATCATTCATTTAATGAACATTCAGTGTTACCACTGTGCTGAAAAAAGTGACTCATGATCAGTCCTCGCACATGTGACCATTGCAGTGGTCCCTCTGATCAAAATTTGGGCATTTGGCTACCAGTATATTTTCAGGAGAGTTGCAATGTCCGAGGGTTGTATGATTGCCATTTGTGACTTTCCCTTTCCTTAGCTTTTCCAAAAGCTAAGTCAATGGAGGAAGCTACATCTGCTAAAGTCCATGTGATTTACTTAATGACTATGGTAGAAAGGCCATAAAAGTGAACACAATTTACAATGACTCCATTGCTTAGCAATAGTAGTTTTTGTGCCAGTTGTGGTTGTAAGTTGAGGACTTCCTGTGGTGACTTCAGTTTCCCAGTTTTTCCTTAAGTAGCATTCTTAAGCAACATATGAAGAATATTTGCAGGAATTGGGTATATCTAGTCTAGTAAAAAGAAGAACCAGGGGTGATATAATGGCAATGTTCCAGTATTGGAGGGGCTGCCACAAAGGGGGGGGGGGACTCCTATTTTCCAAAGGTCCTGAAGGCAGGAAAAGAAACTAACCAAGGAAAGAACCAACCTAGAAATAAGGAAAACTTTCCTGTCAGTGAGAACAATTAACTAGTGTTACGGCTTGCCTTAAAAAACTGTGGGTCCTCCATCACTGGAAGCTTTTAAGAAGAGTGTCAAAGAGATTGGACAGCCCCTTGTCTGAGAATGGTATAGGGTCTCCTGCTTGAGCCGAGGGTTGGACTAGAAGATCTTCAAGGTGCCTTCCAACTCCTTCTATTCCGTCTTCTATTTTTCACCTACATGTTTATGGAGTGCTGAGGGCTGCTTGCTCCTAAACTTGTCCTTTTAGTTTTCCTGACTCATAGAACAGCTGTCCAGTCTTTGCCGTGCCCTTTAATCCCAACTAAACTGATGTACTTGGATTCCTTCCAAGGAATGGACTTCAAACTGTTAAGTCTGCTAAGCAACTGATTTCATTTCCCTTGCACCAGCCTAGGCAGTTAATATTTAACTCCCATAAGATAGCCGGGCAGGATTATTTATTCATGTTCCCATATTGGAATGCAGAAGAGACGCTGAGAAATGGCTAGCCTTTCATTTGAAGCATGTTTCAAGTGATAGACATTCATAGAACAAGGTTGTTTTAGGCAGAAAGCGTGGTCAGTCCTCCCTTGCCAATATACATAAAACGCAAAGAAACTCAAATATTTGTATATTATGAGTGCAAACATTTAAATGCTACATAACTTGCTTTCGGTTTATTGGCAACCATGCCCAGTGTCTATTAAGAGTCATCTTAGAACAAATTAGATGTTGCCAATTTTTTCTGAAAGAGACAGTATTATTTTTCCCCCAGGGAGCTGATGACATCGCTCCTGTTACCTAAATATGTCATTTATATAACAGGAGCTTCAGGGAGATTATTTGGACAAATCTCTTTCCTTTTCAGAAGGGGGCTGGGTCAGGAACTGCCTGTTGGGCAGAGCTGAAGAGATGTGAAGCTGGTACAAACAAGGCATAAACTCTTGCACGACGGCCTGAATGGCCAGCAAGGATCTATTAAATCTAAAATGAATCTGATATGGCACTTACAGGTAGTCCTCAACTTAGGACCACAGTTGATCCCAAAATTTATGTTGCTAAGCAAGACAGTTAAGTGAGTTTGGCTTCATTTTACAGATTTTCTTGACACAGTTGTTAAATGAATCACTGCAGTTGTTAAGTGAATCTGTCTTCCCCGTTGACTCTGCTTGTCAGAAAGTTGCAAAAGGGGATCACATGACCTCGGGACACTGCAACCGTCATAAATATGAGCCAGCTGCCAAGCATCCAGATTTTGTTCAGATGATTGTGGGAATGCTGAAACCATCGTAAGTGTGAAAAATGGTCATAGGTCTTTTTTTTTTTTTTAATGCTGCTGTAACTTCAGTCACTCAATGGTTGTAAGTCAAGCCTGCATTTGTTTTTGATGTTACCAACCCAAGGCATAATTTTATTCAGGGTGGTATCTGTTGTGCTTTCTCTAGTACTCACTTTGGTTAACCTGTTAAATTTCTTCAGCATTCTCAGCTGAGGCGGGGACATCCATGCCCATTCGAGATAGTGATGGACTTTGACTGCTCTGCTCTTTTCCCCCTTACCCTACCGAGTTTTCTTATTTCCTTTTTCCTCCCTCTTTTCTCCAGTGGATTCTCTCTGCCTGAGATGGGCACCTCCTAAACACAAGCAAGCCAAGATTTCCAAGAAGTGAAGGAAAAACTGACTTGAAAAACTGAAAGGTTTTGGCTCCACATCTGCTTTTTTTTATTTTAGAATATGTTCAGTAATTTAGCATTGCTGTCAGTCTTGTACTGAAAGAACATATATGAAACAGGTAGTTTGGGGTTATGAGAAACACCTGAAAACAGGTGTTTTTTGAGTTTGCAGCAATTCTGCCTAGGTGGGTTCATTTGAATGAAGAACTACTTATTTATCCCCCCCCTTTTGTTTTCTTCTGTTGCTGGATATAGAACTGTTTTTTTCTTTCTTGCCAAACCTGGTGTCTTCTCTAAAGTAGAAGTGGTACCTTCATTCTTATCACAAAAGGAGCAGATAAATCATTCTATTATTTCTTATTGACAGTTCTAACAGGTGATTAAATATGGCAGAATTATGGTAGAACAAGATCTGAGCAGTAAATAAACACAGGGATTGGATATTTGAGCAGCAAATGGTCGACACAAGTCGGAGGCACCATTTACTATCAGTAATACTGAAAACTAGATTATTGACTAAGCTAGGAAGGAGGATTGACTTCTCCAAAAGAGATGCTGGAGATCTCCAACATTGAAACATTGAACAATCATCCTGGTTCAAAATTTTGGGGAAAAATGGGTCTTCTGTAAATTCTCTTAAGTCTCTTGGTAAATCTGTTGTCACTCTCCGTATCTTCAAAAAGAGGCAAGTACTTTGGACATTCTATCAAAGCATGTTTTTAGGTATACTAGATAAGCAGCTTGAATCCTTCCACTGTCACATAGCTATTACCAATGTGGGAAAAGAGAGAGAGAGAGTTTTGAAGTAGTATCACTGGCTCCAGAGTCAATTTTTAAGGTCAATGCTGCCCCCAAAATAAGCTTTCTTAGAGTTGAAAGCTGAGTAGCCAGTAGCATGAGAGTCAGGATTTGGGTGTTAAGACTCAGGAAAAAGTGGAAATAGGCACCTAATAAAAAGGCTATTCCATAGTGCAGTGTTGCTTCTATGATGTTACTAAAAGGAATTAACTTAATTCCTTTTACAGAGCTTCAAAAGAAATGGTTCTCTCTGGGAACAAAATGCTGAACTAGGGCAGGAAAAAACATGCTTTTAACTTAGGTGCCCTTCTAAATGGCTACCCAGATGAACAGACAAACTCCGGATTGGGAGTTGTCTAGAAGGATATTGTAGGATATTACTCAACATTTCTCCTTCTATCGTATGAACCGCATTTGATGGTGATCAAATGAGAAGGGACTTTTCCAAAAGATCAAAAGTCTCTTGAAGCGATCAAGTGGACCGAAGGGGAAAAACTTGCCGGTCTCTATACCACCCGTTTCCGCTGAGGTCCTCGCATACTTTCAGTCCTGAGGACCGTGATTTTGGGAGGGAGGCTGAAGCTTGTGGATGTCTTGGGTAGAAACATCTAGTCACATAGTTGCTGTAGTTTCTATTGTGTATACCATATATATATAGTGTGTTCTGCTTAAAAAATATTTTAATAAAAAAAAACATAACCCATGTGCTGTGCCATTTTTATGACTCATTTACAAGAACTACAGCTGATCCTTAATGGTGGCACAATGAAAAAACTGCCAGCAACAAGGAAACTAGAGAAAAGATCCTTCTAAGGAGGAAAAACTGATAGCAGGACATGAAGACCGATTTGTATCAGTATGCTTAGGTCACAGAAACTGTCCTTTTCATAACAGGTAGTTCACACTTCTTACCCTTGTTGTGAAGGGGTTTACGAATGCATCTCTTCCTCATTTTCACAAGGTTTGACTAACAGCAGCACACCAAGATGTTAATTGTGTTAACACTCAACCTCAGTGAACCTCACTTGCCAAATATGACTGGGTTGTTTTTCTTGATCGGCTTGGGTCCGGTGAGAGTTTTGTATAAGAATTGCACGCCTATCATAATCCCAGACTGTTGACCAATTCATGCCACGTATTCATTGCACAGCTCATGTGACAAGATCAATCGCATGAGTCAGTATGCTCAGCTGTAGGCAATGCAGATCCTGGTAGTTGGCATCTACTTCCTGCATGTCTTCTGGAGAATTCTACCTGTAGATCTTAATGCTCATAAGCAAATGCTTCACGATCTGTTAAATTTTCCCTAGTTCCACCTTGACATTTCTTGGGAAATTATAAGTCCACAAAGCTTCCCTTTGGTAATAAATAAAAGCCGTATTAGTGTAGAATTACTGTTTATTAAAACCCTTCATTTCAAAAGCAGCAACTGATTTTAATCTTTCCTTGAAAGATGATGCATACATTACTTTAAAAAAAAAGTGTGTGCAAACATAAAATTATCTAAATACAGTCGCAATCCTCTTTCCCACAAAGGCGGCAGTTTCGATCCTCATTGAATTTCGATCAAGTCCCACTCCTTTTAATTCTGCATCCCTGCTAGGAGTTATTTCTGTCCAAACATACTTGGAAACAAGCGGTTCCCTTCATCTCCTTCATTGGATTCCGTGCTGCTCCATAAATCTGTCAGGCTGACAGTTGGTGTCACAAAATGAAAACTTGATGGTATCTCCAAACTGAGGTGTACACACAGCCCAGAAACTCTGCCCTCATCCCACCTTGGAAGGATTCATAAATTATGCAACGGAAACATCCAGAGGTTACATTTCCACCCCTATACAATTTCAACTTAAATCAGGCAACATTGCAAGGCTAGCAGCACACAGAAGGGGCCTGATCACCCAGCCAAAGCTCAAAAGACAACAGGTTGGTTTCAAAATCTCAGCACCTCTGCCGAGTTTCCTTTTATTCAGCCTGTGAGCCAGAAGGAGGGGTGGGTAAATACTAAGTGACAGGGAGCCCAGAAGAGGGAGAAATGAGGGTCAAGTAAACCAAACATGGGTGGAAGGGATCCTATAGAATATAAATCCTTTTCCACAACTCGGTGGTTGCATTGTACTTACCTTGACCTGTTTCACATAAGCTGAGACCATGACAATCTAAGACAGTAGAACTACCAACCCTGTAAAAATCCTCCCATCAATCCAAGTTAACTAATGGCATTATCTATACTTGGCAAGGTACTGATCTTTAAGAGAGAGAAATTAGGTTAGGACACATTATGCTGCTCTGAATTGTCCTGTTGGGCAAGACATCAGATGGTGATCTCAATTCGATCCATAAGGAAGAAAGGATTCAGCTGACTGACTCTTCAAAGGGCTCAACTTTGGTCCTTGAATAACGTCCCAACTATTGTGGAGGACCTTGTCTTCACAACAACTGTTAGGAAGGCTACAAGAGAATTTCACATTATGAGCAGGAAAGGAGGAACTGGACAGAGAGGAACCTGCCTTGAAACCGATCACGTTTCAAAACGTGTGAGGAATGCAATCGGAGAAGGATGCCAACTACTCAACAGAGAGATTAGTCATATCCAAATGCAGTTCAGGAATTTGCCTAAAAAGGAGACTAGACTCCCTCTGACTTATGAAATTATGTCCACAGTAACAAAGCAGGTTTATTACAGATTTGTATCCCAACTATGATTTTTTTTTTTAAAAAAAAGGCCAAGCAAGTCGCAGGGAAAGAGGTAAAAAAAGAGACACTCCCAGATAATTATGAATTAGATCCTCGGAGTAAAAGTCAGGAATAGGAGTGAAGCAGTGAAGTTTTTCAAAAGCCATACGCTAGACCAAGACCACAGGTAGATTTACAAAATACACACTCGATGACCACCTGTGAGGCAGTTCGGGCTTCGGCAGAACAGTACCACGTCCTAATCGAATCACGTTGTCTTCTCTGCACCCAGTGTGGAAAGAGAAAGCTTGAAGCACAGCAGACTTATGAAATAGGGAGACCATCACCAGGAGGATAAAACAGGAAGACAACCACTTTCCCCGCACAACTTAGGGTGGGAGTGGAAAGTTACCACAGGCAGGCCTGGAGGAGGAGGAGGAGAAGTGGTAGGCCAACCCTGTAGGCTAGGGAAACAGAAGAGTTGGGAGGGCTATTGTTTGGGTCAAGGGGCCGGTTCCAGCCTGGTAAGGGCTGGATGTCATCATAGGTGCCTCCTCCTTCTCTTGTAGAATTGGAGCACAAGGCCTCTCCTGGGGTGGCCTTTGTAGGGACTGTCACTTGCTGAAGCTGCACTTCTGGAACGTTTTCCTTAATCCAGTCAGCATAGAAAGGAAGTCGGATGTAAACACCAGGTCTGTTGGCAGCCCCACAGCTGTATCCCCAGCTCACAACGCCAGCCAGGAACCAGGCATTGTCCACGAGACAGGATAGGGGGCCTCCGGAATCACCCTAAAAATAAAAAACGAAAGGAATTAAAGACATGTAATGGTTGGGTTTTTTTGAGGGGTGGTAGAGTTTGCAAAGGGAAAAGTAGTAGAAAATACAATAAGCATACTGTCTGATAATATGAACAGGAGTCAGAAACAGAGAGAGGTTATAGCAGTGATTTTCAAACCTGGTAACTTTAAGATGAGTGGACTTCAACTCCTAGAATTCCTCAGCCTCCCAGGAATTCTGGGAGTTGAAGTCCACCCATCTTAAAGCTGCTAAGGTTGAGAAATGCTGGTCTAGCCTAAAGCACTGGAAAACCCAACTGTTTTTATTAGCCTCCTCTAATAAAGGAATGCTTTCTTGCGCAATCCTCATAAAATGCCCGAGAACTCGTGCAGAGGATGGCTTTCAGGGCCTGGCATCCTACCGCCATCACTACCACCTCACTTGGCCAACTAACGGCACCCCTAACCTCCTCACAGTGGCCTCACCTGACAGGCATCCTTCTTGCCTTCTACAAAACCGGCACAGATCATGTCACGGTGGAGTGTGTGGGAATCCTCAGGATCTGGGTTCCTTCTGTACAAGCACCTGCAGGTGTCCAGACCAATGATGGGCACTTCAAGTTGTTGTAGCGTCATGGGCGAGGGGAGGCTCGCTACAGGGAAGGGGACGGTATAGAGTCAGTGTGGAGGCAAGACATCCTGAAGGATCTTATTTCTAAGTGTTAAGTAGGAGGGACAGTCTTCCCCTGGGTGGGGAACCCAAACTAAGAAATGCTGGATTTCAGAACTTCCTGGAAGTCAAGAGGTCTTCTCTACAACTGTTGACCAACCTCAGGCAACTAAAAGAGTATCTCCTTCTGGATCAGTCCAACATGTTTCTTAGCCCCACACTTTTTCTCTCCCAACTGGATGTCTCTGGAATGAATGCGCATGGAGCCATGCTCTACTCCTACTGTCATGACATCAAGCTATTCTTTGTAGACCTCCTGTCCCCAACCTTTTATAAAATATATGAAGAATTGTTACAGAAACTGGGGATGGCGAATCAAATGAAGAGAAGGACCAGAGAAGACATAATAGCAGTATTCCGATATTTGAGCCACAGAGAGGAAGGGGTCAAGCTCTTTTGTAGTAGCTACTGAGATCCTATAGATGGCGCTGGATGCTAGCAGCAAACTGCAGTGTCTGATGCCTATATGGGCCTTTTTTTGCTATTTGCATGATCTCATTACTTATCTTGGTGAAGGTGTATCTTGGTGAAGGTGAAAAGTCCCAGACTTATGGAAGATCTCATTTACTAACATCACCACTAGTCTTAAGGATTAGTTGGAAGGTTTCACCCATGTGGTTTCTATTCTCCAATCCAAATACTGTATCTATGTTACTCTTCTTTGCTTATAAAAATAATATAAAAATAATAAGCGCCACATATGTGGTCAGACATCTTTGTACACTGAAATGACTGATTATTGAACTCCCACAAGTGGTGCCCGACCAGGGACATTACCCTATGGGGACACAGCTACCAACATACTTGCCTTCATCTGGAACAGACCCCTAAGGTGCGCATGACATCCTACGGGACCAATCAGAGGTAAGTATGGGCTGAAATCTATCTCATCACCAGCAGAAACATGTTCAGGAACTTAAATTCCTGTTACATAAATCTGATGCAAAAGTACCTGAGGCTGACATAAAAAAGCTGATTGAGGAGATAGGAAAGCTTTGTCCCTAGTACCCTGAGCGTGGGACGCTCAGGTTACAGGATTGGATAAAGATAGGGCATACTTTACATCTTGAACCCAGGGCTCCAGTTCAAATATTACATTGATGGTATTAATGCCATCAAGCAGTAGAACAATTTGGCTCCCGTGTCTCAATGGGGCAACGATTAACTACCAGCCCTCTCCTGATTATGATCAGGTAAAAATTATCACCCCAAAATCATTTTCAATTGGACTTACAGCTCCTTCTGAAGAGATTATATCTTTTGCTGCTTCACAGCCAGGGTACACCCCCATAAGGAAAATATTGGAAGAACAATTAGACAAAACGGGCGGGGGGGGTGTAGAAGAAATAGCAGAAATGCTTTCTGTGTGTCCAGTGCACGCCACAGGACAAGTAGATCAAAATGGAGCTCAAATAGTAGAATATCACCCTCTTGTCATATGCAATTTTAACAGAACTAAGAAAAGGAATTAGAGATATGGGGTTGGGAAGTACCCTTGCACAAGGAATGTTAGAAGCTACTATGAGAAATCATATTTTAGTACCTGAAGATTGGAAAACTTCCTTTCGTATGTTGCTTAGTCTAGCTCAATATGTGGTTTGGGACAGTGAGTTTAGACATCAATGTGCTGTGCGTGCCCAGCATTCGGGGGGGGGAGGGAGGGTTGTTTCATTCCTGAGCAATTGTATGGATCTGGCAATTTTGCTCCAGTTGATGCTCAAACTGTTTTACCAGGTGCCACGTAACAGATTTCTTCAGAATGTGCTTATTGAGCATTTTCAAAAGTGCCGGTTTCTGGCAAGCCTCATCAAGCTTTCTCTAATATCAGGCAGAAAGCTACTAAGCCATATCCTGACTTTATAAACAGATTACAGGATGCTTTACGGCAGCAGATAGACAATCCTGAGGCTCAGCAGGAGTTATTAATGAAGCTGGCAAAGGAAAATGCTACTTCTGATGTAGAAGGGCAATTATTGGTCTGAGAGCTAACCATGATTTGGCGGAAATGATTAAAGCATGTCAAGATGTAGGAACAGCTTCTTATCAAACTAATTTGCTGGCGGCTGCTTTATCTCAAGGCAGCTTGTTTATAACTGCTTTGTCTCAAGACGGCAAGTCTAAAAGAAAAGGTTTCAAATGTGGTAAACCTGGTCATTTTAAATGGGAATGTCATAATTTAGGAAGACAAGAGTTGAAAATAAGACCAAAAGCAAAATGTCCAAAGTGTCAGAAGGGTTATCATTGGGCAAAGGAATGTTGGTCAGGAAATGGCCGACTAGGCCAGTCTCTGGCCCCAGTCCAAACAGAGGCAATAAATCAACAATAGAAAATACTCCTGCTGCTACAAGAGGTAGTGCTGGTATTGATTTAATACTGCAGGAGGAAGTGAATTTTAAATTTCCTGGGGAGGTTCAAGTAGTTCCATCACAATTATCAGGCCCCCTGCCACAAAATTATGTGGGGCTTGTCCTTCCCCGGTCCAGCATGGGTAAAAAAGGTATTTTTGTTATCCCAGGGGTGATAGATTCTGATTATACTGGAATCATTTATGTCCAAGTGGATTAATTTTCCTCAAATTTTGCCCATTTACTCTAGCCTTGCTCAACTCCTGCATTTGCCTTATTTTGTCCCATCGGGGAGAGTCAAAAGAGAGAGGTGAAGGAGGTTTTGGTTCTACTGACCTGGCCACTTCCATCATAGCTGCCATCACTAGCTGCCGATTACATTTCAATGGCCCCGTCAGATCATTGTGTTGCAGTATAAGCCCTTTTGGGGGAATTTTAGACACTGGAGCGGATGTTTCAGTGATTTCTGCCAGGCAGTGGCCTGATGCCTGGACAACTGAGCCCTGTCCAAGTGTGTTGAGTGTAGAGGGTCATCAACATGCACATCAAAGTGCACAATTTATGGGACTTCCGGGTTAAGCCCTCCTTGCCGACGGACTGGGGACCGCGACTGTCCGCGGCCTTGGTCCATGTTCTTTTGTCAGAGAGCCCCAATCACCATGGTTATGGGTTGAAGCTGCTTGGAGGGGCAGTGGAGTAAGGGGAAGCCACCAGCCAGTTGAGGAGAGCCGCATCTCCTTCCTCTGGGCTTGGCATTTTTCCCCCCGAAGACAACCGAGCAGTGGTCCAAAATGACCACCCTGAAGAGGAGGATTTAGCTGGATTAAGATTTGTTCAGGAGAGAAGAAGGAGGTGGACAACACAAGAACCAGGACAATTTGGCGCAACAACTAAATAAAAGGTACCCCAGGATTGATGCTTTAAGAATTTTTAAGAAAGAAAAGAAAGCGGCGGAATTATAAAGGGATGGGTGGGGGAAAAAGAGAGAAAATAACTCTGACAGCTGAATGGGGCTTCGAACTGGGAGAGGAAGAAGCCGGAACAAGAAACTTAAATAAACTGAATTAAAATATATGGGCAACAAACAGGCATAAATTAAAGCTGGATTTAAGAGTATTAAAAAGAAGGGAGAGATATACAAATTGGAGACTTAGTTGTTTTGGAATATTGAGGCTCGAAAAGCCCTCAACAATAAAATGGGGGGGGGGGGAGGACTTTGTATAATGGAGAGTGTCATCTTGTGGACAAAAAATTAAACTGGAAAATATAAAGAAAAAATTCCTGTTTCTCTATGAACTTGATTCGATACAATGAAAAGGAAATATTGAAACAACAAAACAAGTACTCTGAAAGTGAAAGCTGAACTAGAATAAAAGAAAAAGTAAGAAAAGACGAATTGTTGGACATCGGTAACTTTGGTATAAACCCAGTGTTGGAATAGTTGTGAATTCAGAAAACCTGAAGAAGAAAAAAGAAAAAGAGAAGCTTTGTGGATTTTAAAAACTATAAGATATAAGATTGTAAAAACTATAAGATATAAGATATAAGAATGATATTTCTGTGGGAATTAAAAATGATGCTTAAAAATATGAAAGAACTACTACATGCAAGAGGCGAATCATTTTGCTCGGTGTTAAAAGCTATGGAAATGGCGATTGAAGAACATGAAGAAGAAACTTCAAAGAAGGAGGAGTTAGATCAAGAAGAAGCCACCTTAAATGGACAATCAACACAAAGAACATTACAAAGAGGAGGGAAAAGAAGGGGGAGGAAAAAGACATAAAAAATAGGAGATTCCAAAAAGTAACTAAAAAGGGGAATACCTGTAAAAGTGGGAAAGACAGGAAGAAACAGCAGAAAAATAAAAAGGGGAAGGAAGATATAAAGAGGGAGAGGGATATAAATCAGAGGGAGAAAAGGTTTGGGAAAATAAAAGGGAAGAGAGGTAATGAGGAACAGGAACAGGAAGGAAAGAAATATGGGAATTGTAAAATAATGGAAAAAAATTGTTTATTTAGAATACATAGGGATAATGGTTAATGGATTAAGAAAGGGGATTCCACACTGATATGAGGGGTAATAAGAATATATTTGCAATTACAAGTTATCTAGAAAATAGGGGAATATAGACCATTGAGAGGAGGGAAGGGCATTGTTTTTTTTTTAGTAGATGAATGCATGTTCTTATTTTTATTGTTACAAGAAAGGTCAATGTTTATCATATATATATATATATATATATATATATATATATATATATATATATATAGAGAGAGAGAGAGAGAGAGAGAGAGAGAGAGAGAGAGAGAGAGAGAGAAATAATTGAAATGAATTGTAAGGATGTTTTAAAATGAGATTAATATCAGTGACCAGGACTAGCTAAATGGATTAATTGCTTTTTCTTCTTCTTTTTTTGGTATTATAAATAAAACTCTGTGGAAGTAAAGGGGGAAAATATACTACAGAATCTGACTGAAAAGTACAATGTTATGTAATTCTTTTTTTTAGGGAATGATTATTATTATAACTAATTAAAATAAATATATATTGGGAATTAAAATGAGGAAATTAAGGTATATTTAAACCACTGAGGTGACACTCCCAAATTAGTAAAAGGGGAGGGGAAATTTATGTTCTATTTTGTATGTAAAAGCTTGTATTCATCTAGAATCTATGGAAAGAATATGCGATGGAATTGCAAATCTGACAGGTAAAAGAATTAAAAGGTAATAAGTATGAAGATATGGGAATTATTAGTGATTTAAGTGTGAAAAGAGTATCACGGAAAAGGTCACGCTTAAAAGAAACGTTAATGTTTAAGAAATATCTGAAACAAATTGAAATGAACTGAGAAGATGTTTAGAATGAAAGTAATATTAGTGAACAGGATTAGTTTGTTCCTTTTCTTATATAAAAGTTGGAGAATTAAGTTAAAAATGGATAAGATAGGAAATTGAATGTAGAAAATGAATAGATAATTATTGTCATATATGCATGTAAAAGTGGTGATCTGGATGTTGTACACCGAAAAGAGCTTTTGTTTTGGAAAAATTGAATAAAGCTTGTTTTAAAAAAAGTGCACAATTTATTTCAGCTCATTTGTCTAATTCAGATTTGGTCATACAGGTCCGTCTTTTTGTATTTGATATTCATGTCAGCCTCTGGGGACGTGACCTGCTCAGTAAATTGGGAGCCACCCTTACTCTGGAAGACTGAGGCTACTGCCCTTCCATTGAATTGGCTGGTTACAGAGCCGGTATGGATTGATCAATGGCCCATGTCACATGAAAAATTAACGGCTCTCCATCAGCTAGTAAATGATCAACTGCTTGCTGGTCATATTGTCCCTTCTAAAAGCCCATGGAATACCCCTGTATTTGTCATAAAAAAGAAAAGTGGCAAATGGCGTCTATTAGTGGCAAATGGCGTCTATTTGTTCCATTAATTTATGTATTCCCCCCTGCAGTGTGGGACGCCTAACCCTAATTTGATTCCTCAAGATCATGAAGTAATGGTAATTGATTTAAAGGATTGTTTTTTCTCTATTCCTTTATGCCCCTTTATGCCCCTCTGATCAAGAAAAGTTTGCATTTACTGTGCTTGCAGGGAATCATTCAGAACCTAATAAACATTATCACTGGACAGTTTGCCACAAGGCACGTTAAATAGTCCCACATTATGTCAGCTTTATGGTGCTGCAACATTAGCTCCTTTTCGCAAACGTCATCCATTGGTTTTAGTCTATCATTATATGGATGATATTTTAATTGGAGCACCAAAAATGCAACCTAATTGGCTTTCTGAACTAAAAAATGATTTAAGTGTCTATGGATTGCAGATTGCTCCAAAAAAGTGAAGCTGCGCTCTCCTTATCTTTATTTAGGCCATAAAATGTTACAATCTTATTCTGCTTCAGTTTTCCCTCTTTTGAAGTTATCTAGTTATTTCTTTGGTTAATTTGCAACAATTGTTAGGCACCCTTAATTGGGTTCATCCATATTCTTCTTTACCTACACATTTACTTAGTCCATTATTTGATTTATTAACTAAAAGAAAACAACCTGCAGATCTTATTACAGTTACACCTGCTGCTCTTGCTGTAGTTGAGCAGTTTGTAGATCGCATTCCTCATAGAAATTGTCAGTTAACTCTTTTGATCTTTCCTACTAATAAACTGCCTACAGGAGTATTAGCAGAAAAAAAAGTATATTGTATTGAATGGCTTTATTTACCTCAGGCCCCATCTCAAAATGTCCTACCATTTATTTAAACTATTACTGAAATAATAATTTTAGGACGAACTCAAGCTTGTCAGAGAAATGGGACCGATTTAATGAATATTATTCTTCCTCTCCCAAAGTCTGATTTTCAATTTTATTTTCAGAATAATTTATCTCTTCAATGTGCACTAACTGACTATGTAGGCCGTGTTGCATATCATTTGCCTAAAGATCCTCGGCTTGCCTGCTTAATGACCTCTTCTTTTCCTGTTCGTCCATTACTTTCTCCTTCTCCATTGCCTCAAGCTCCTACTATTTTTGCAGATGATGGGCAAACGAGAGGAGTGATTGCTTACAAGGATGATGATACCTGGAAAGTGTCCTACACTGCAGTGCAATCCTCACCTCAATGTTCAGAATTAGCTGCTGCTATTTTAGCTTTCCAAACCTTTTCTCAACAACCTTTCAATTTAATCTCTGACTCTCATTATGTGTGTCAACTTATTTTTAATCTTCCAGGTGCTTATATCACGCCCAGGATTGATCCTAATCTCATGGCCTTGTTTTTAACATTGCAGCAACTGCTCCAGGATCGAAAGCAGTTCTACTATGTAGCTCACATACGTAGTCATTCCTCCCTTCCTGGACTTCTTGCTGAAGGCAATAGTTATGCTGACGCTGCTGTTCATATTTTATCTACTTTATGTTCAGATCCTTTCTTCGGTCACTCTTTTTTCCATCAAAATGCTAGAGGCCTAGCACAAGCTTGTCATATTCCACTTGACCAAGCTAAACAAATTGTTTTATCTTGTCCCCAATACTCTGGGCCGTCCCCCTCTGGGGACAAAGGAGTTAATCTTTGTGGTTTTGCCTATAATCAACTTTGGCAAATGGATGTTATTCATGTTCCCTCTTTGGCTCCCTGCAAATATATTCATTTATCTATTGATACCTATTCAGGAGCCATTTGAGCCACACCTCAGCGAGGGGAAACAACTATGTTAGTGTTATTTCACATCTCACCTACTTTGAACTGCACAGCTTTTGAAGACACTTCCTTTCACTTTGCCCATGTTTGGCTGCTGCAAGGATGGTTTTTCACATGTGGTAAAGAAACTTTTAATTATATTCCTGCTAATATTAATGAAGCGCAATGCTGCCTCAGCTGGCTGATTCCTGTTTTGCTTTCTAAACAACAACTTTCTCATTCAAATCGTTCTTGACGATGAGGGGTCACATTAGATGACACTTGTGTCTCTGAAGCAACCTTACTTAATAAAGCAGAATATGTAGCACTACTGTGTTTATGGTAGGTGTGCCAGCACTTGCTACCCGTGCTCATCTTAACCTTAATTCTGTTGCATGTAATTTAGCAAAAACAATTAATGCTACTTCTTCAGCTATTTCAGCAATCAAACATGAGATGCAAACATTAAGAAAAGCTATTCTACAAAACCGTGCTGCTATTGATTATTTGCTTCTACGTCAACATTTGGGTTGTGAAAGTTTCCAGGGATTGTGTTGTTATCTTTCTGATGAGTCATGAAACATCCAGCATAAGCTCAATATTTTACACAATTTGGCCTCAGATTTAAAAATGGATAATGTAGGATCTTGTTGGGAAGATTTTTGGGCTTGGCTACCTACAGGTTTAATGGGAAATATTTTACGCTATGCAGTTATTATTATTGCTCTTTTAATTAGTGGATGCTGCCTTATTCAATGTCTCCCTTCTCTTTGTAACACAGCTTTTCACCCCAAACCGTCTCCTACATTGCCTAAGGGTCAAGTATATGCCCTGTATAAACAACTGCAAGTGTGCTCTTCTAATGATTATTATGAGTCCTCCCTTAACTCCTTTTATGATTGTTCTTTAACTAACAAAATAAAAAAGAGTGAAATGTAGTAGCTACTGCGATCCTATAGATGGCGCAAAATGCTAGCAGCAAACTGAAATGTTTGATGCCTATATGGGCCTCTTTTGCTATTTGCATGATCTTATTACTTATCTTGGCTATTTGCATGATCTCATTACTTATCAAGGTGTATCTTGATGAAGGTGGAAAATCCCGGACTTATAGATGATCTCATTTACTAATATCACCACTAGTCTTAAGGATTGGTTGGGAGATTGTACCAATGTGGTTGGGAGGTTTCACCCATGTGGTTTCTATTCTCCAATCCAAATACTGTAGCTATGTTACTCTTCTTTGCTTGTAAAAATAGTATAAAACCACATATGTGGTCAGACATCTTTGCACACTGAAATGACTGGTTATGGAACTCCCACACTCTTTTCTAAAGCACCTGTAGGCCAGACAAGGAATAAAGGCTGGAAACTGAACATGATTTAACCTGGAAATAAGGAGAAACTTTTTGACAGTGAGAACAATCAACCAATGGAACAGCTTGCCTTCGGAAGTTGTGGGAGCGCCATCACTTAAGACTTTCAAGAAGAGATTGGACTCCCATCTGTCAAAAATGGTGTAGAGTCTCCCTCTTCGGCAAGGGGTTGGAATAGATGATCTACAAGATCCCTTCCAACTCTAATTATCTGTTATCAACCCAGAAATAACATTAAGTCTTCAAGACCATCAGTTCTTGATGGAGCAATTCTTCATGAATATGTCCAGTCCCCATAAAGTCAGTAGTCATCCCCATTCTTGCGGCAATGAACTCCACAGATCAATTATTGTGTAGTGTAAAGATGCCTTTTCTTTTGTCTATTCTAGATCTCTTCACAGCTTCATTAGATTCTCCCTGATCCAACTGTTTTCAGAGAAGAAGAAAATCTCCTTGGCCACATTCTCCACATTGTCTGCGCATAGCTCTATATACCTTGATCAGTCAATATTTTTCCAAGCTAAACAATCCCAAACCATTTCTTCTTCTAAAGGAAGCATTCGACCATTGTGAATGTTGGCTTACATTCTTCTGCATTTTCCCATTAATGGCTTCAAACTATTGTCTGGAACAGGGGTCTCCAATCTTGGCAACTTTTAAGCCTGGAGGACTTCAACTCCCAGAATTCCCCAGCCAGCTTTGCCATTAGACCTGAGAATATAAAGAGCCAAACTGAAGCCATTTTGTGTTCGCAGTCTGAACTTTTAAAGATCAGAACATTTATGCAATATGTTTTTCTGCTAAAAATTATACAGGATTGCAAAACTTGTCCTTGGCTTAAGTCGAAGATATGTACTAGGGCGCTGTGACATTATAAGTCAAATTGATAGATATTAATGATCACTTGTATAATCTTCTGTTATTTGCAAAACAGGAAATCTGGAGATAAATGATGAAGTGAAGAATATTGGAGAATTTCCAGTGGTAAGTGGGGGAAGTTATGTAAAAAGACCTACAACTTTCCCCTGTAATTTTTATGTGAAAAACAGGAAGCGTTGTATAACCACTTATGTAACCATTTATGGGTATATAATGTAGTTTTTATTGGAAGGGCTGTCCCTTTTTCTCATACTGTGTTTAGTTTGGATTAAAGGTGAATGATACTGCAGTATCTATCTTAATAAAGGCCAGTTATGGATTTTCAGAATATCAAAGTCTGTTGTTTCATTTCTTTGCTCAGTTATCACAATTGGCGAGCCAGCTAGGAGACAGGACAGTTTTCCTCTGGAGGGCTGGTTTTTTTGGATTGCAAAAAGGGTGCTCCTGCTACACTTTGCTGTAGTTTTTTGTGCTTTGGAAGAGCCTTCGTCCAGGGATTGCTCCTGGTAGCCTGTGTTTGATTGACTGATAGTCTGGGACCGTGCTGGCTTGCAGTGGCCACGAGAGCTGAGGTGCACTGGGGAATTGGATGAGCTCTATCTGGGTTTTTTTATATATATAAATTGGGTTGCAGCATTTTTTAAAATTTGGCTTAGTTTGCCTGGAGTCTGTATGGAGTTTGTGCCTGCACTGTGTTTCTTTCTCTCTTGTTGTTTCCTGTGTGAAAGGGTGCGTGTGTGTGTGAAATGGGGAATTGGAATTCCTGGTTTAAGAAACCAGATGTTACTAGTGAAGTTCTGTCCATTCGAGCATATTCTCCTCTTGGAGAGCTGATTAATCAGTGGAATGAGGCTTGGTTAATTAAATATATGACGCCCCTAGATAAGATACAGATGATTGAATATTGCATAGTGGAATGGCCAAATCATATTTTAAAACCTCCAAATTACAGATGGTCGCGATTTGGAGAATCAGATGTGTACTGGATCAATGCCTTGAAAGCTGTTTTGACTAAAAAGAAGTTAGATTCTCAGCTGAGTTATGTAATGCCTTGGTTTCATGTACAATATACTGACCCCTTTCCCCCTCATAATACCCAGATATGGATTAGTTGAATCCATTGATAATGATAGAGGTACACACTTCTCATGTGGTAAAGGGAATTATGAAGGAATTGGGAATAGATTGGCAGCTTCACCTGTCTGGATACGCTACGTCTTTAGGTAAGGTGGAGCGAATGAACCAAACTATAAAAACACCTTAAAGAAACTGATGTTAGAACTTCAATTACTCTGGATGAAATGTTTACTTATAGCTCTATTGAGAGTGCATACTTGTCGTAGAACGGATATGGGAATTTCACCATATGAAATAATGTTTGGAATACCTTATACTGGAAGTGTGGGTATGCCTAGAATAGAACTTAAAGATATTTTTCTTAGAAAATATATACAAGGTTTGTCCCAGTGTTTTTCTCTTTTAAGGTCCAAAGGACTTTTGGCACAAGGACCACTGTTTGATTTCCAAACGCATAATTTTAAGAGTAGAGACTGGATCCTGATTAAAGCAGTGGAGAGCTTTGGGAAGCTGAGGTCTATTTGGGAAGGACCATTCCAGGTACTGTTGACTACTGAATCAGCTGTGAGGACACACGAGCGAGGTTGGACACATCATTCATGTATGAAGGGACCTGTGGATCCAGCTCCTGTCTCTGGCTGAAGCAAGTTTTAAAAGACTGGACTCTTTATTTTTTTTTAGATAGTGGGGATAGTGAGTCTATGTCTCAGTTTAGGTTTAAGGAACTTTAGGAGGAGGAGTTGGTTATTTGGTTGAGTGTAATGCATTTTTTTCTTGTATTGTTGATTATTTTAAGACATGAAACAATAGATTGGTGTACACAGGTATTGTGTCATTTGAGTGCAGAAGAAGATAATAATTGGATGTAAGTCCCTGACCGGTTATAAGTTTTGAAGTATAAATCTAAATACGTTAAGGTGGGTGGGGGCCTAGCCCATTTGTCAAAATGATGTTGATAGTGATTATTGTCTTGTGTGGGGTAGGAATGGAGGCTTCTGAAATATTGCCTGGTTATCCCTTAACGTAGCAACTGTTATGTTTCCAAACTGAACCCAACAGTACAGCATACGAAGGGCAGATATCACTGACATCAATGGAACCTATGGCTGAGGCTGGAATCTGTATAAGATCCACCCTAGATGATGGTTTGTATTTGGGAAAATACCTGACATGTAACCGCACATATGACATTGCCATTAATCATAAGGATTTGTCTAAGAGGATGGAGCAATTATATGATCATTGTTTTGAAATGTATGGCAATTATTCTCTTTCTTATATGAGACTTAGAGCTCTGGAAGAGATATTATTTATGCCATTAATTGAATTAAGAAGTGCTCTGAAGAAGTTAATGTTTTGTGTGTGGCAGTTTAGCCATTGCAAAACTTCCATTTACCTGGAGAGGTAGATGTACAGTGGGATATCTTGAAGCTCCAAGAGTTTTAAGTAGAAGTGTAGGACATATTAAAGGAAAAGAGCCTGTTGTTAAAAGTGAAAATGTTTTTCTGAAATTAATGAGAGTAGCTTTGAACAGTTCTTCTTTTTGTGTAAAGGGGGAGACTACAGTTATGGACATCATGTCTACTTGTTTGATAGGAGTTCCAGTGCCAGGAAAATTTTTGATGGGTGAATCTAGGATTGTTATACATCCTGATACTTATACCTTATATAATTTGTCAAAAGTGATTACTTTGTTTGGATCTCCTGTGAAGCCAACTAAATGGACAAATCAGAAAAAGCTGTTTATTGAAGTTAAGGCAGTTTTTCCAGCTTATGATTGTGTTATGTATAAGCATCGAGAAAAAAAGCATGAAAAAACCATTTATAATTATTTGCCTACTGAAGAGATTTTTCATTGTACAGAGGTTGAAGAAGTAGATGGAATGACACATGTGTTGTATTTACCTAGAGGTTGGTTTATGTTTTGTGGTGCATATGCATTTATACCAGCTAACGCAAAAGGTGGACCTTGTATGATTGGTCGTTTAATGACTGTTATGGCAACTGCTCATGCTAAGAATATAAACAAAGACACTAAGTTATACTATGAAGTTATGAATTCTAATCTATATCATGATCCTAGGTTTTATAGGGAACCTGTGCCAGATGATACGGTAATAAGAGAGGAACATGAACATGTCCACGTTCAAGAACATGAGGATACTTCTAACAATAATGAGCAATAAAGGAGCCTCTGTGGCGCAGTGGTTAGATTGCAGTACTGCAAGCTACTTCTGCAGCCAGCTGCCTACAATTTGGCAGTTCAAATCCCACCAGGCTCAAGGTTGACTCAGCCTTCCATCCTTCCGAGGTGGGTAAAATGAGGACCCAGATTGTTGGAGGCAATATACTGATTCTGTAAACCGCTTAGAGGGGGCTGTAAAGCACTATAAAGCAGTATATAAGTCTAAGTGCTATTGCTATTGCTATAAAGAACCTCATATTATATATACTTAACCTACAGTTAGATGGCCAGTGCTTGGTGGGGAGCTGAACATGAGTCTGTAGGAGAACATGTGAAGAAATATAGAGGGAAAAGATCAGCTCTTAGTGATGCTTATTCTTCAGATTGTGATGAGGAAGTAGTAGTATTGTCTAAAGTAGAAGCAGGTGTTTTGGGAATATTTGCTTGGGGAGCTACATATAACAATAATTTGCAGTTAGGACATTTAGGTTGTGCTTTGGCTAAAAGTATTAATGTAACTTCCTCTGCTATTGCAGCCCTAGCTGATGAGATGGGAGAAATAAGGAAGTCTGTGCTACAGAACCGTGTGGCGATTGATTATATACTTCTTAGAATGGGTCACGGATGTGAGGAGTTCAACGGAATGTGTTGTTTCGGTATTCAAGACAAGTCACAATTTATTGAGTCTAAGCTGAAAGTTTTACATAATATAACTACCCATTTAACTCATGTTATGAATAGTAATGCTTTAAGACACATATGGCATGTATTAACTTCCTGGTTGCCCGATTTTGCCTGAATCAAAGAGATATTTCTTGGTGTTGTTATAATCATTGCAAATAGTGCTTATTTCATATATTTGTGTTAAATGTTTACCACTGTGTGAATTGTGTTTCCATTGTTGTAAGCCTAAGAAAACTGAAGTAAAGCATAAAAGTTTTAGTCAGCAGGAAGTTAGGCTTATGTTGCAAGAACTTGATGGAAATTCTCAGGTGTAAATTGATTAAAAAGAAAAAATGGTGGATTGTTATATATGGAAATTTGGCCCATTACACCTGAGAATATAAAGAGCTGAACTGAAGCCATTTTGTGTACGCAGCCTGAACTTTTAAAGATCAGAACATTTATGCAATATGTTTTTCTGTTAAAAATTATACAGGATTGCAAAACTTGTCCTTGGCTTAAGTCGAAGATATGTACTAGGGTGCTCTGACATTATAAGTCAAATTGATAGATATTAATGATCACTTGTATAATCTTCTGTTATTTGCAAAACAGGATATCTGGAGATAAATGATGAAATGAAGAATGTTTGGAAATTTCCAGTGGCAAGTGGGGGAAGTTATGTAAAAAGACCCACAACTTTCCTATGGGATTCTCTGTAATTTTTATGTGAAAAACAGGAAGCGTTGTATAACCATTTATGTAACCATTTATAGGTATATAATGTGGTTTTTACTGGAAGGGGTGTCCCTTTTCCTCATACCGTGTTTGGTTTGGGTTAAAGGTGAACGATACTGCAGTATCTATCTTAATAAAGGCCAGTTATGGATTTTCAGAATATCAAAGTCTGTTGTTTCATTTCTTTGCTCACTTATCTCATAAGTGTGAAAAATTTTCATAAATGTGAAAAAGGTCATAAGTCGCTTTTTTTCAATGCCATTGTTAACTTTGAATAGTCACTGGGTAAGCTGTTGTAAGTTGAGGACTACCTGTACAGAAATGGTTCACCATTTTGTATATATCAGCATCCTTGTATACTTTAAATCAGGAAATAAAAAAGCATCTCATCCTTTGGGTACAGCTGAAGCCACAAGTGCCACATTTATCCAGCTAATTGATGAAAATTTCTGGGATTTATAATACCACCAGCATCCTGCACCTCTATAACTGTCTGGTTTGGTTTTGCAACCCAACAGGACAGACACAGACTTCAGAAGATAATTAGGACCGCAGAAAAAATAATTACGACCAACCTGCCTTCCTTTGAAGACTTGTATACTGCACTAGTCAAAAAGAGGGCTGTGGAAATATTTACAGACTCCTCACCTCCAGGACACAAACTGTTTCAACTCCTACCCTCAAAACGATGCTATAGAGAACTGCACACCAGAACAACTAGACTCAAGGACAGTTTTGTCCGAATGCCATCATTCTGCTAAACAAACAATTCCCTCAACACTGTCCAATTATTTACAAGGTCTGCACTACTATTACTATTAATCTTCTCATCTTTCCTATCATCCATCCCCTCCCACTTGTGACTGTATGTAACTTTGTTGCTTCTATCCTTACAATTTATATTAACTGTTTCCTAGTACGAGTTGATTGCTTATTTGTACCCCATGACTATTATTAAGTGTTGTACCTTATGATTCTTGATGAATGTATCTTTTCCTTTTATGTACACTGACAGTATATGCACCAAGACAAATTCCTTGTGTGTCTAATCACGCTTGGCCATTAATTAATTAATTCATTCATTCATTCATTCATTCATTAATTCATTCGAGGCTGCTTAGGATTTAGAAAAGAATAGGGATGGCAGCCCTAGATGAAATCTATAGATGAAAATCTTACTAGTTTCACGGATGTGTCCCCAGCCAGTGACGGTGCATGTCATGCCTTCCGGAAAGCTGACCGAAGAGTCAGGCAGGCAGATCGGTCGTACAGTCCGAGAATACAGAACTGGGGCTTTGAGTTTCACCAGGGCCACATCTCCTTGAGAGCCTTCTTCTTCATTGAAATCAGGATGCTTAATCACTTGGTCTATCTGCACCACTTTGACGTCTACTGAGGGGTTTTTCAGCTGGTAGGACCCCAGGATCACGTCGTACAATGAGATTTCATTCACCCTGAGGAGAGGAAGAAGGTCATTTCTGAGATCCTAAGACTGTAAGATCATCCAAATGCATCCAGTCCCGCTCTTCTCTTCCCAGCATGGACCAAACAGATTTCCTTGGACGCACCCAAGCATGGCAAGAAGGCAATCATAATCCACCTGAGTTTCCCTCCCCCCCAACGTTTAAATATATCCTACATCTTAATGCAGGGGTCTCCAAACTTGGCAACTTTAAGACTTGGGGACTTCAATTCCCAGAATTATCCAGCCAGCTTTGCTGTGCTTTGCTTTGCTGGCTGGAGAATTCTGGGAATTGAGGTCCACAAGTCTTAAAGTTGCCAAGTTTGGAGACCACTGTCTTAACCTAATGTAAGCTAGCATTAAGCTAGTATGACACATAGCCATAAACTGACTGTACAGGTAGTCCTCAACTTAAAACTGTTCATTTAGTGACCATTCGAAGTTACAACGTCACTGAAAAAGCTACTTGTTACCATTTTTCACACTTACGACCAGTGCAGCATCCCCATTAGTAACCATGATCAGAATTGGGATGCTTGGCAACTGACTCATGTTTACAATGGTTGCAGTGTCCCAATGACATGTGATCCCCTTTTGCGACTTTCTGACAAGCAAAGTCAATGGGGAAGCCAGATTCACTTAACAACCTTTGAGCTAAGTTAACAAACTGCAGTGATTCCCTTAACAGTTGTGGCAAGAAAGGTCATAAGAGGATCAAAAGTCACCTCAGAAACATCTCACCTAGTAACAGAAATTTTGGGGCTCTGTTGTGGTCATAATTCAAGGACCAATCTGTATATCCAAAGAGTTTGGAAACTCTCAATGGTTAACAGCAGGACTTGTGATGACTAAGATGAAGGCATACTTAGAGAGTTGAAATCTCCTAGTAATTGCTTCCTACAAACGCCACAAGGCCACATCCGTTTCCGCTGGAAGCTTTCAAGAAGAGACTGGACTGCCATCTATCAAAAATGGTGTAGGGTCTGCTTGGGAGGGGGGTTGAACTAGATGATCTCTAAGTTCCCTTCCAACTCTGTTAATCTGTATCTATATTATCAAGCTCTAGGAGTCTGAACCAGAAGCCTTGAAACTTTTTCTATAAAGAAACTAACAGCACAGGGGTCTGTTTCCTAATACCCACATGTTTTTTTTAGATTTTTTTAAAATCCCAGCTTTATTATTTTTACAAATAGCTCAAGGTGATGAACATACGGATAGTGCTCAACTTACGACCACAACTGAGCCCCAAATTTATGTTGAGACGTGGGCTAAGCGAGTTTTGGGCCATGTTACGACTTTTCTTTTTTACGTGAATGACTGCAGTTGTTAACTTAGTAACCTCAAACCTACGCTTTGAGGTGGGTTAGGCTAAGAGGGAATGACTGGCCCAAAGTCACCTAGTTAGCTTTCAAACCCCAGGCGGGACTAAAACTCAGTCTCCTAGAGATTGACCCAAAGTCACACAGCCAAATTTCATGCTTAAGGCAAGACTAGAACTCTCAGTCTCCTAGAAATTGGCCCAAAGAGCCAGCTTTCAAACCTAAAGTGGGACTAGAACTCACAGCCTTCTAGAGATTGGCTCAAAGTCACCAAGCCAGCTTTCATGCCTAAGACGGGACTAGAACTCACAGTCTCCTGGTTTCTAGCCTGATGCCTTTACCACTAATCAAACTTTGAGGGATGCTTGACTTACTTGGGGAAGCAATGTGCAGCTGAAACCAACCACTGGGGGGCAATGAGGGTTGCCCCACATGCATGATGACCATTGAAGTTCAGGCTGGCCTGCCATGGCCACTGTCCACTTCGAGTGTCAGAACCACCCACGATCCGTCCCAGGGCAGGCACCCCACACGCTGCAGACAGATGATATTTTCATGAGTGGGGGAAGGGAGGAATCCATTTTAGAATTCATGATATTGCATCATTCATTGTTGGCTGCCAAGTACAGCCACAGGATAAATTAAGAGTATGCTTCTGTTCCAGGAGAAATTAATATGAAAAATAATCAACAGCTAGGAAATCTCTGGTCTTTATTTTAACAGTGCCTTCCTGTTTTTCTTGCTGAAAAGGTAAGCACATGCACCTTTGTCACTTCAATCTTGAAGGCCAAGAATCATGTGACTCCCATTTTGAAAAAATCACAGAATCAAGGATTTCCATAGAAAGACGTATGATCATTAAACCACAATTGTTAGAAACAGAAGCAAATTGGGTTTTGAAGACGGGAGGGCAGAGTTCAATTAGCCAGCAGAGAAACAGGGAAGGTAAAAAGACAGGCAGAAGGTGCAACATTCATGAATCTCTTACCTTGTGTGCTGGCCTCTGTCATGATTGCAGAACAGGAACGGAGGTGCGGGGGGGAGACATGAAAAAGAAGAGAAAAGCAATATTAGAAGGACATAAAGACACCTGATAATGTGATACTTACACCTCTCGCTGATGAAAAATGGTTTCTAGGACACTCCTTTTCCCATTCGTATAAAGGTAGTCCTCAGCTTACGGTTGCTTAGAGATTGTTCAGAGTTGTGACAGAGCTACCTGAGGGTATTTATGATCTAGATGCAGTGCTCCAGCCACCCACCCACCCCAATTCCATGGTCACTTCAGAAGGGTTAGGATCCCACAGTCACCTGTGTTTCATGACCGTTTCGCTGAAAAGCAGCATTTACTTCTGGTTTTCAGCAAAGCCTGGCCCATACTGAACTATCACTTCAGGTACCAACCATAGCCTTCACTTAATGACCATCACAAAAAGTTGTAAAACATGTCACATGGATAACCTAATGGACTACCATCACAAGTTATAACCATGTTTGGGAGGCTGCATTATGGCCATAACTCATATCCTATGACCATAACTAAGCCCAACATTTCTGCTGCTAAGCGAGACGGTTCCTAAGTTAGTTTTGCCCCTTTTTACGGCCTTCCTTGCCACAGTTGTTAAGTGAATCCCTGCAATTGTTACATTAGTAATGCGGTTGTTAAGAGAATCCGGCTTCCCCCATTGAATTTGCTTGTCAGCAGGTCGCAAAAGGGGATCACATGTCTCTGGGACATGGCAACCATCATAAATATGAGCCATGGGGATGCCGCAGTGGTTGTAAGTGTGAGAAACAGTCATAAGTCACTTTTTCTGGTCTTGCTGTAACCTTGAGCGGTCACTAAAAAATAGCTGAACGTCAAGGATTATCTGTCTATACCTAATGTCCAAAGGAAGCCAATTTCCCCATGATTCTGCTGACTACATGGCCTTAACTCTTTGATCCAAAACTGGCCTTAATTTGGGCCCAATGCTGAGCTACACAACTTTTGGGACACTAGAACAAATGAGTTGGAAGGGTCTTCTAGTCCAGCTCCTGACTCGAGTAGGAGCACCTATAATATTTCAGATAAGTGACTGACTCTAGACTCTTCTTAAAAACCTCCAGTGATAAAGCACTCACAACTTCTGGTGGCAAGCTGTTCCACTGGTTAATTGTCCTCACTGTTAGGAAGTTTCTCCTTAATTCCAGGTTCCTTATCTCTTTGATTAGTTTCCAATCATTGTTTCTCGTCCTGCCCTCTGGTGCTTTGGAGAATAATTTGGCCCCCTCTTCTTTGTGGCAGCTCCTCAGAATACTGCTATTGTGTCACCCTTAATTCTTCTTCTTCTTCTTTTTTTTTAGACTAGCCAAATCCTACAGCCATTCTTCATATGTTTTAGTCTCCAGGCCTTATTTTTATTTAAGAGCATTTTGGAAGAAGTGTATCAAGTATGCTGCACCTAAGAACTCACTCTGGTTTCCTTCCCAAGTTACTTTGCCTTGAACAGCAGGGCAACAGGTGGCAGAAGTATATTTGAAGGAAACTACACTCATCCAATGCATTGTCTCTCTTGTGAAAGATGCAGGAAATAGATCATAAACTATAAAGCCACAGCCCTTTCTAGAGCAAAAGTATCATACCAGACTGTACCAAAGCCCGTGTGTACTTTCCTTTTAAAAATAACCCTGAGGGATATCATCATCCTGACGGAGAGAGAAGGGTGATTTCTCATGGACTTTTCCAAGGTTTCATCCTGAGGTTGCGCTAAGGAATCTGACTCAGTCTTTCTCTCTCTGCTTCTGCCCAGATTTTTCTTATGGGAACTTTGTTTCCCAAGAATTTATTTCCTGTCTTGCAAGACTACACCAAGCCAGAACGCAACAACGTGCCATGACCATTTCGCCACGGCCAACTCGCCGTGGGACAATTCAACAATTCAATTCAATTATTTCAAATAGTTTAAAATTTATTTTAATTTTTGTCATTGTATTTCATTTTTCCCTCCTTTCTTCAATGATTCTATTCCACCATTTCCATGTAATTCTTGCCCCGTGGTGAGGTAGCCGCGACAAGTTATTCTAGACCAAAGGTCCCCAAACTTGGTAACTTTAAGACTTGTGGACTACAACTCCCAGAATTCCTCAGCCAGCATAGCAACATTTGAAACATGACCAAATCTTCTTCTTCATTGTTCACTTCATCACTAACCCTTTCATGCCCCCACTGGCTGAAGGTTGCATCGTGATTAAGTAAAATTAAAACCAAACAAGCAGATTAAAAACCCAAGCAAAAAGGTGCATTAGCAAAGAACAAGGGCACTTCTGAAGCCTTTGTCTTCAATAGTCAATCCCTCAAAAGCAGTTTAACAAAATAGCAGAGTTGGAAGGGGCCTTGGAGGTCTTCTAGTCCAACCCCCTACTCAGACAGGAAACTCTATACCATTTCAGACAAATGGTTGCCCAGTCTCTTCTTAAAAACTTCCAGTTTTAGAGCATCCATGACTTCTGAAAGTACCACAAGTCATTCTACTGATTCATTGTTTTGACTGTCAGGAAATGTCTCCTTAGTTGTAGGTTAGTTCTCTCCTTGATTAGTTTCCACCCATTGCTTCATGTCTTGCCTTCAGATGCTTTGGAGAATAGCTTGACTCCTTCTTCTTTGTAGCAGCCCCTGAGATATTGGAATACTGCTATCATGTCACCCCTGATCCTTCCTTTCATCAATCTAGACATACCCAATTCCAGCATCCGTTCTTTATATGTTTTAGCCTCCAGTCCTCTAATCATCTTTGTTGTTCTTCTCTCCACTCTTTCTAGACTGTCTCAATATCTTTTTTATATTGTGGTGACCAAAACAGTATTCCAAGTGGGGCCTTGCCAAGGCATTACAGAGTGGTATTAACTCTTCATGTGATCATTGAGTCACTATCCTGTCCCAGTCCTGCAGAGTGTCAAAATATCCTCTCAGCTCCACTACATGCAAAAGTGAAAATATATTACTTACACGCACACACCCATTCACATCCTCTTTTTGTTGTGTATATTTATTTTATTTATCAACAAGAATAAAATGCAAAACAAAAAAACATACATCTAATGCTAATAACAAAAAAAAAGGAAAAAATTGTGGACAAAAAGCGGGGCTGGGGGAAATGAACCAAATTTCAAATAAATCTAACATCAAACATAAAGAAACCACCTGGCTAGAGGCTGAAAAGAAAAACGTAAAAAAACTGATAGATTCTCCTCCCTTTACATAATGGGTCTACAGGTAATTAGCATTCCCATCTTTATTTAACAAAAATACCATAATAAACAAATATTCCAGATATGGGGATCTCTATTTGATGACCAAATCAATCACATCCATCCAGATCCCTATTTCATATTGCGTGTGTCTGATTGGTTTGTGCATGTGCAATACAAGAACATTCCAGAGAATTCCGGAACATCCATTCCTTCTCAGAGGGGATCTTTCCAGTTACTCTGAGGATGGTTCAGTCCTTTCCCCAAAATTATGTTCTCTACCTAGAAATGGTTTGTGGTGGCCAAGGTAGGGGATAAGTTTTGTATTAAGTAGCCTGATTGCATATGCAATACACACCTCACAGTGAAATGGGTGGCAAACAAATTGAATAAATAAATTAGAAACATATCTAAGCAATTCTTATGAAGGGGAGCTGCAAAGTCATTGAGCTACCTTACCTCTGCAAGCTCTGCAAAATTGGCTGAAGCTCAGAATTTGAGAAGTGAACTGAGGCAAAATTCTTACAAATGGGGAATAAACCTCCCATGCTTCATAGAGTCAGGGTGTTTCAAATAAAAAAATGAAAATATTTTTCCCCCTGTTGTTTCAACTATTCCATTGCTGAACCAGAAATAAGTCTGAGAGGGGGGATCTTTCTTGCTCTCTGAGATTGGTTGTCCCAAAGGTACTTTTATAAGAGGCAACAGGACTTTCTGGTTTTTATTTGAAGACGTTTGACTTCTCACCCAAGAAGCTTCTTCAGAGGAGAAGAGCTGAAGCAGCTTCTTGGATGGGAAGAGAAACGTCTTCAGAGAAAAACCAGAAAACCCTGTTGCCTCTTGAAAAAGCACCTTTGGGACAGCCATAACCTGGATGATTGAGAATCTCCATAGACCACCCTGAGGTTGGTTGTTTTCTTGAAGATATTACCCAACTAGGTAACATCATCAGTGCTAGCGCTGAATATCATCAGACCTAGCACTACTGAGGTCAGGTTAATGAAACGTCTGTGAGAAAACCACCAAGCTCAGAGATCTTACAGTTCAACCCTGAGCTACAAATATCCTCTTCTGTTGGTTACAAATATGCCTGTTCAGTTCTTGAACACTGCTAATATTATGGGACTACAGAAGTCTGGAGCTGTTTTTGAACTGGAGCAAAATCCTTGCAGAAATTTGTATTCTAAGTTCAGTAAGTACCTAAAAACTAGTGGTGAACAACTTAGGGTAGCTGAGGAGGCTAAATTATTCCATAATCTCAGTACCTCTGTTGAAAAGATTGAGACCTGAGTACCCAGAGACAGGTAGATTAACATTTCTTAATCAAACACTAGCTGAGGATAATGGAAAACGGAGACCAACACATCTGGAGGCCTCTAAACTGAGAGAAGCTGAACTAGATGATCAAAATGGGTTTAAATAAACCCCCTCCTCTTACATTTTCCAGATTGTCAAAGTCTGAGTCATGCCATCCATGCCAGAAATCCTCTTCCCACTATCCTTGGTTGTGTTCTCTTGGTGGGACTTTGGGAATAAATCCTTCCATTGAAGCCTAGGTCAAATTAACCTTTCCGACCATCTATTGTTCAACTTTTTCCATCCAGAAGAATCTCTGTATGGTGGATGTGATGTCAATGTCAATGTCCATTCATCAATACTACCTGGTATTTGGGGATCCCTGCTTTACTGCCCAAGAAAAAATATTTGGCCCAAATATCCCGATCTCCTATGGTAGGATTTTGAAACATTTTGTGGATACCGCATTTACTGGTATGTCTGCAGCATAGCCTAAGCACGGACTCAGGTTTCTCGTCACACAAATCCGCTCCCACCCAGAACAGAGTACTCAACACCATGTACCAACCCTGAAAAGCCCCTTCAGATGTCACAGCTAACATGCAGCAGCTACTTCTATGGCTCTAAACCAATCCTGCTATCTGATCTTTCATGACAAAGCTGTGGTTGAATGAGCAACAAGGGTGTCTAAAAACAGATCCAGGCTGACTTGTTGGGTTACCTGTTCATGACGTTCAAGCTTGCCACACCCTGAAGGGGAAAAAGTAATTGAAAGAAACAACGTGACCTATCCATGCCCTCTTATACACCAACCCATCTCCCAGGGCTCAACCCTACCAAGAGCCGAACACCTGAGGGACACATTAACCTTACAAGGCTTTTTATTGTTATTATCATTCTAAGAGTCATCAGCTTTAGTTGTGAGCAAATGACACACAACTTTACTCCTCAGGGTGTTAAATTGCTGGCATGGCTGGTTTCAGATGCAGGTAGTCCTTGACTTACAATCACAGTTGATAGCCTAACATTTTTGTTGCTGCAGCCAGCTGCCTACAATTTGGCAGATCGAATCTTACCAGGCTCAAGGTTGACCCAGCCTTCCAACCTTCTGAGGTGGGTAAAATGAGGAGACAGATTGTTGGGGGCAACAGGTTGACTCTGTAAACCGCTTAGAGAGGGCTGTAAAGCACTATGAAGTATTATATAAGTGCTATTGTTAAGTGAGTTCTGCCCCATTTTACAATCTTTCTCACCTCCGTTGTTAAGTGAATCACTGCAGTCGATAAGTTAGTAATCCAGCTGTTAAGTGAAATCTGATTTCCCCATCGACTTTGCGAGAAGGTCGCAAAAAAGGGATCATGGGACCCTGGGACACAGAGAGAGTCATAAATAGGAACTAGTTGCCACGCATCTGAATTTTGATCACATGACCATGGGATCCTGTGATTGCTGCAAAGGTCATAGGAGGGGAAAACGGTCCTAAGTCACTTTTTGGAGTGTTGTGGTAACGTTGACTGGCCACTAAATGAACTGTTGTAAATAGAGCACTGCCTGTAAACCATTTTCTTTAAACTCAAGAAATAAAAAGGCCAAGGGACATCTACCGTTTTCTGCTTTCGCTGTAAACCTAAGAGGTAGAATTTCAACAAATGCTCTTTTGCTCAACAAGAACAGGCACAACTGCCTTATAGTTCCGCATCTCTGTTACAAAACTACAAGAAAAATCTGAATTTTCTGAGTGCTGGGGGAATTCTCTGAGCATATTCAGAACAGTGGCATCCATATCAAAGATAGTTTTTTTCAGAATCAAAATTTGTAAAATTAACTACTGTATCTGTTTTGGACGTAATCTTGGAAGAAAATAGCCCAAAGAGGTCTACATTTACTAAGTGTCAGACATAACAGAACTGCCAAATAGTGACAGAGGAAAATTAAAAATCAACAATGCATGCAGAATGACTTAAATTCAATCTTTGACATCTCCAAATTAGGGAATCCAGAACCCCTAACAATCTGTTGTTAGTTTTAACATTTAAAACTATTACCATAGTTTTAATCATGGTTTGACCAATCCATTATATCCTTGTTTCAACTTTAACAATAAACTTTAAGTATCGATTTACATGCCATGATGGCTGGGCTCATAGATCTTACAAAGCTGAAACTAAGCAAGCCACAACATGTTTGACAATGCAATGCATGAAACAACCTGATATAACTTGACTTCTTATTACTAATAATTTTTTTGCAGAACTCAATTGCTGGAAAAAATTTAAATTTGTGTTTTGTGCTTTGTAAAATTATTCCACGCTCCCCCTCCCCTTTGCCAACCTAAAATACGAGGAAGCATCAAACCCCAATAAATTATAACCCATTTTTTTGAATGCAGAGTTTGGAGGTCATGGGTCAAGGCGAAGAAAAGGATCCTGTTTACAGGTGGTCCTCAAGTTATGACCACAATCGAGCCCAAAATTTCTGTTGCTAAGTGAGACCATTGTAAATTGAGTTTTGCCCCACTTTACAATCTTTCTTGCCACAGTTGTTAAATGAGTCCTTGCAGTTGTTAAGCTAGTTCCATGGTTGTTATATGAATCTGGCCTCCCCATTGACTTTGCTTGCAAGAAGGTCACAAAAGTGGATCACACGACTCCAGGAAACCGCAACCGTCATAAATATGAGCCAAGCTAAGCCTCTGAATTTTGAACCCGTGAGCTCAGCGATGCCATAATGGTCATAAGTGTGAAAAGTTGGACTTCCAGTGATGTCGTGTCATGGTGGTGCAGGAGAAATCTCCTCTGATCTCCTGTACCGGGTTTTTCACCTCTGGACAGCCATTCGTGGTGGTGTTTGGTCCTGGAGCGATCAATAAAGTGAGGAGAAACTCTTGGAGTCAATTCGGGAAGTTGCGATCCCAAAATGTCAAAGAAGAGAGCCCGAAGTCCGAGAAGTCGGCCCTTTGCGAGCAGACCTGGAGACGCGATGAGCTATTAAAGAAGGAAGCAGTGAGACGATAGTGAACTGATGACTAGCAAGTTACTGATGCTGGAAGTTCCCTTTGGATTATAACTGGAGTATTGGAATGGATATTTGCCTGTATTAAGGAAGCCCAGAGTGAAAGGGGTGAGGGTGGAAGTCGGCGGCAGTGATCTAGTTTTCCACCCCTAAAGCTGGGAAAACAGTGAAACTAAGAGTTCGAGAGGAAATTTGAGGAAAAAATTGGAGTGAGGAGAGAGAGTCGAGAGGATATTCTTTGAAGGATTTATCTTTCTTTGACTGTTTGGAACAGGAGTGTTGCGGTTATTTTGACTGAGAAAAGAGACCTGACAGGAATCTAAGTGAAACGAGGAGTGACTGTGCAATTCTTGGAGACGGCCATTGAGAACGCCAAGTTTCAATAAACTGTATCACTGTGATTGGAAGAGATCTATAGATCTGTTGCCAGAAATAGAACTGATCTGAATCAAACAAACATTGGAAAATATTCTACTATTCTATTAATATATTTAGCAGGATTATTGTACCAAATAACTGAATTTAGCTACCTATTATCAGACCTCTTAGGATTTCTTACTTCCCCTCTCTTGCTGTCCTTTTGTTTTCTTGGAATTTTTTTACAATATGAAATTCTTATTGTATGCATTTAAATCTTGTTGTAATTAGGAGTTATAAATTGAAGATATTATATAGGAATTTGTTTGGATAATTTTAGTTGATCTTTATAAAGGAAGTGGTAATTAATTCCACCACTCTGCCTTCTTCTCACTGATTTACTGTGGTCTAGTGAAGTTATCATAGTGTTTATTATAATTACAGTCTAAATATTTTCCTCTTTTTTGTTGCCAATTAAGAATTAAGAATTGATGAATTGCATATTGAAAATTATATATTTTGGTAAAAGGAGTAATAGTTAAACAAATTTAAATACTTATTTTGGGTTGTAAAATTGAGTGATATTTGATTGTATTGATTGATAGTGCTTGATATTGGTTAGTAACTTTTTGGTACTAATACTTAAGAGACTTTTATCATTAAAAACAGACCAATAACCTATTGTTAATTCAAGAGTTAGACAATTGGTAAATGATCTTCTTCTGAAATATTATTTGATCAGATTGATAACAATTTATAATTTGAGTAGGGATAGAAAATTAATTTAACTAATTAAATAACAAAGCAATCTTTAATTAATTGGGGAAATTAAAAATCTTTTAACTATTTATAAAATTGATGGTAATTTGGGACAATATATACCGAACAGTAGATGAGCAATATAAAATTATCAAAGATATGACAAGTATTACTACTACTAAGCCTGGGAAAAAACCTGTACCAATGGTGGCATTATCCAGTCCAGCAGTGTCTACTCAACAAATGATTGAAGGGATGTTGGCTCCTGAAAAATCAAGTACCACAACTAATGCCCAATCAGTCCAAGCCTCCTTATTAGCAATCCAAAGTACAATGCTGATTCTACAAGAATCAATGTCCAAAAACCATATTGAAAGTAGAGCAGACCGGGAAACAATGAAAACTGAATTGAAAACTGAAATAGGGGAAATGAAAGCTGAAATCAGGAACCTGGATGAGAAAATAGGTCTGATCAAGGAATCAATTAAAAGGAATGAAGAAAAGATCAAAATAATTGAACAACAATCTGGCTAAAATGAGAAAAAACTAGAACTTATGGACCAAAAAATCACGGGCCACAATAAAGAGACAGAAGAGGCCTTAATCCACCTTGAGATGGACAGAGCCTCTTACTATCTAAGATTCCAAAATGTAGAGGAAGTTAAAGAGGAAGACCGTCAGTGATGGCCAAACTCTTAGCGGAATTTCTCCAAAGAGACAAGAATGAAATAGTAAATGAAATAGATGACATTTACAGAGTATATACTAGTTACATGAGATGGCATAGACTTCCTCGGGAGGTCCATATTAGATTTGCCAAAAGAAAAGTCAGAGATATAATCTATAAGATTTCAAGGGAAGAGACAATAAAATATAAAGACAGAAAAATAATTGTACTGAAACAAATTCCAAGAAGAGTCCAGGAACAGAGGAAGGATTATTGATTACTCACAAACTTCTTAAACAAAAATCCCATCCCCTTTAAATGGATTACCCCGGAAGTTATTTTAATGACATGGAACGAGAAAAGACTGAAAATTGACAACCTAGTTAAAGCACAAGACTTTTTTGAACAGATAGTTGAATCAGAAGAGGAAACTAGTAGTAAAGACGAACTTGAAACCCCAAGTGAAGAAGAAGTACAACAAAGAACTAAAGAGAGAGAGAAAGACCAAGACAAAGAAAGTAGGGGAGAAATACTTGTTCAAGAAGAAATACGAATCAAAACTAGGAGTCAAACAGCAACCAGGACCAATGAGAGATAGAGGCTAGAATAAGGAATAATGGAAAAAGGACTGACACTGACATCTATTAATATTAATGGATTAAATGATTTATCTAAAAGGAAAAGAATATTTTCGAAACTAGAGAAACAGAAATTCGACATAATATGTCTTCAAGAGATTCACATCAAATTACAAGATCAGATATATTTACAAAACAAAAAAATGGGGAAACTGTATATATCATTAGCAGAGGAAAAAAGAGAGGAGTAGCATTATATATTAAAGAAGAAATAATGTTGAAACTGATTTATAACGATACGATGGGGAGAATATTAATTATAGGGGTGGTTATACAAAATAAAAAATATTTTATTAGTAGGGATATATGCCCCCAATAAAAATCAGAATGAATTTTATAAAACCCTATACGAGAAATTAATAGAATTAGGCAATTGTATAATCGGCGATTATAATGCAATTACTAATAATAAACAGGATTATGCCAGTGACCAAAAACATAGAAAAACTGGAATATATTGCCTAAAAGTTTTTTGATATGGCCGAAGAACTAGACTTAGTAGACGCATGGAGGAAGTTGAATCCAGGGGGTGACTCGATTTAATTTCTACTCCAATCCACACAAATCTTGGTCAAGACTGGATATGGCATGGGTGAATAATGATTTATTTAAGGACATACAAAATATAGAGATATTAACTAACATTTGGGCAGATCACAATCCATTGCAGATAATTTGGAAAGACCAAATCCGTAAGAAAAGTAGGTGGACACTTAATCCACAACTATTGAAGAAAAAAGGGTATACTCAAAAAATCAGGGAAGAATTAGATGTATTTTTTAAATTTAATTAAAAAAAACAGGATACCTCAATGCAAAATCTCTGGGACACAATGAAGGCGTATTTAAGGGGAATATCTATAGCCTACATGGCCAACAGAAATAAGGAAAGGTGGAAGAAACAAAATACATTAACAAAAATAATAAAGATTTAGAAGAAAGATTAATGAAAGCCCCAGGGGACAAACAAATTAGAAATGATTTGACATTACTTAAACATGAAATGAATATTTTAGATCAGGAAGACTTAGCCAAGACATTGCAATACTTAAAACAAAATCATTTCGAATATGCAAACAAACCTGGTAGATGGCTAGCATATAAGTGGAAAAAAGAAAACCAAAAAAGAATTATATATCAATTGAAAGATAACAATGGAACAATAGAGATGGATTTGGAAAAAAAGAAAATTATTGTAGATTACTTTGAGAATTTATATAAAATGGGATAACCCTAGGTGAGCTAAAGGGGGTGATTAAAAGACAAAAAAGCAACAAAACACGAGGCCCAGACAGCCTCCCAAGTGAACTAAACAAAGATATAGGAGAGCCACTAGAAAATTTGTTACTAGAGACTTGCAATGAGGTATTATTAGAAGCTAGAATCCCAGAATCGTGGAAGGAGGCCTATATTATATTAATCCCTAAAGAGAGTGCAGATGCCAACCAAATAAAAAGTTATAGACCAATATCCCTTTTGAATACAGACTATAAAACTTTCATGAGCATGATGGCAGAAAGACTGAAGATAATTCTTAATGATAGGATTCATTCTGACCAGAATGGATTCCTTACCACGAGACAGATTAGAAATAATATGAGAACCATAATTGATATATTAGGATTTTATGAGACACATCCAGGAAGTCAAGTTACTCTTGACTTCCTGGATGCACAAAAGGCATTTGATAACCTTAATTGGGACTTTATGAAATGTCAGATTAATTTGATGGAATTTGGTGACAATTTTGCAAAAATGTTAAACTTAATTTACTTACACAGAAGGCAAGTGTAATGATAAATGGAGATTTTACTAACCCTTTTGAGATAAAAAATGGTGTCAGGCAGGGATGCCCACTGTCGAATTGGCTTTTTATAACAATATTAGAAACACTATTGGATAGAATCAGACTGAACAAAGAAATCAAAGGAACAAAGATTAAAAGGCAAGAATATAAATTACAAGCATTCGCGGATGATATGGTATTTATTATAGAAGATCCAATAGATTCAGGACCAATATTATTAAGGGAATAATTTGGTAAATTAGCAGGGCTGAAAATTAATAAAGAATAGAGTTGGTTAAATGTTAGTTAAAAATTTAACAAATAATAAAAAAGAATTAGAGAAAAGAATGGGACTTCAAATTGTAAATAAGATTAAATATTTAGGTATATGGTTAAGATCTAGTATGTTAATTCTGAAGGAAGATAATTACACAAAAACAGTACAACAAATTGGAAGAGATTTGGAAAAATGGAGTAAAATGCAGATTTCATTATTACGTAGAATAGCTACGACCAAGAGGAATGTTCTACCCAAGTTGTTATATTTATTTCAAATGATCCCTATATTATTAGACATTTTTTAAAAAGATTTGGACAAAATTACTATGAAATTCATTTGGGCAGGTAAGAAATTAAGAATTAAAAGAATTTACTTACAAGACAATAAAAGCAGAGGTGGCTTTGGACTCCCTGCTTGGGAGACCTATTATAGAGTGATGGTGCTAGTGTGGATAAAGGATTGGATTAAATTGGAAAATAAAAGAATTTTAACACTAGAGGGTTACGATTTACAAATAGGGTAGCACACCCTTTTGTGGAACAGAACAGTAAAATTCACTTATATTTTTATAGACATACCCTGTGTAAATTTTTGATTAAACATGGACAGTTATTAGGAGAAACCATTACATTAAAATTCTGATGTGGCTATCAACAATGGAGGCAATGTTTCATCCCAACACAATGGATATTAGTAAAAAGTTTAAATACCACCAAATTTTAGATAATGAAGGAAAACATAAATTGATCCAAGAATTAGAAACTCAAGAAATAATGATTGATCATTGGTCCTATTTTCAAATAGCAATGAGATATGAGAGGGACTTAAAAAAATTTGGACTAGAAACCAAAAATACTCAACTCAATAAGATACTGTTGGGCCCAGAAAAAATATGATATCCAAATTATACAATTACCTACTAGAATATGAATTAGTTGAGGAAATGTGAAAGGACCAGCGATAGCATGGGCAAAGAATTTCAGCCATAATATAGATTTAGATGACTGGGAAGAAATTTGGCAAAGAAACCTTACATTAACAAAATCAGTATCCTATAAAGAAAATGTATATAAAATGATATATAGATGGCATCTGGCACCCTCTAGATTGGCAAAAATGTATCCAACAGTAAACGCATTCTGCTGGAAATGTAAGGGAAATCATGGTGCCTTCTTCCATCTCTGGTGGACATGCCCAGAGGTCAAAAAATTCTGGATTAGGATTAAAATATGGATAGAGGAAATTATCCAAAGTGGATTGGAGTGGGAACCTGAATTGTACCTCCTGGGTATTATTAAAGGGGACTATTCCCTCAAAGTAAGGTATGATTAACAGTGACACGAATCTCACTGGCACAATACTGGAAAATGCCCAACATAGCACCTATTTATTTTATCATTCAGAAAATTTATGAATGTGCTGAAATGGAAAAGTTAACACTAAAATTAAAAGAAAAGGATAATTCTGAATACTATTTGATTTGGGATAAATGGTACAATTGGATAGAGTGTAAAAAAAAAAGAATGTATAAAATAAGGGGAAATAATGAACTTACGAAACATATCATGATATATATCCTAAAGGATAGGAATTTATAAAGACTAGTTCTATGCCTCTTTTTCTTTGATTAAGTTATAGAAAGGACTTATCCATAAAAACACATAGTTATAATCCAATAATAATAATAGACTATTATGTCTTACATAGTATAGATAAAAGGTAGCTTATAAGAGATAGGAAGTAACTGCCATTTAATACTTCTTATAAGATATTCAAATCACTATTAAAATGTATTAGAGAAAATATGAGTAGTTTTACTATAGAATGTGTTGTGATGTTTATTTGTAAGACTTTTTATTTTTTACTTTTTATATTTGTAGTTTTTATTTTTTTGTATTTAATAAAGTTTTAAAAAATTTTTAAAAAGTGTGAAAAATGGTTGTAAGACACTTTTTTCCCTGCCACTGTAACTTTGAATGGTCCCTAAATGAGCTATTTTTATGTCAAGGATTACTCGTACTTTATTCTTATGTTCCAGGACTGAGCACTGCTACTGCTGACTGGATGTGCCCTGAGGGTAAAGCATCTTCTGTCTTCTTATTTTGTTTGATTACAGACATCCTGCCCAACTGCAGACTTGAAAGGACAGGCACATGTAAACACACGTGGAGAACATTCCAGAAACCGCTATTCCCAAGTGCTTGGATTTTAATGCCTCTTCTATGAAGTGTATTTGAGTTTCAGCTTCCATGGAAGAAGATAATGGGAGTTTCAAGAAGCAGCCCAGAGACTAGGTGTAGTTACCAAAAAGGAGATAATGCTTTTTTTTCTTTCTTTTTTTTTGGCTCCAAGAACACATTTCCTTCCAGAAGAGAAATGGTGGGGGGGAATCTCACTTCTCACCTCCGACAGATATTTCCACATCTGTCAGAAAGGACGTTGGAGGCCTGGAGGTAGCACACCAACGGTTAAACCTTTTTTCAAAGAATAACTAAAAAGGATCTTAACACATCAGATCAGAGGTTCCTATTCTGTCAAGCCCTTCCTTTAAAATACTGAGCCCATTCTAGTGTTGCAGCTTTCGGTCTAAAATCCAGGCAAGCAGAAATACAGTCAGCATGGCTTTTCCAGGCCTAGAGATGTAACCATAGCTAAGCAATTTTCCTTAGGGAATGCTGTATCTTCCTAAAAAAAAAAAAACATGAAAACTCCAATACGGGGAGGAAAAAAGAAAATATGATGGCAAATCTTCTTCCTCAAGACATTCCAAGGAACATTTCCTCCCCTTTCTCTTTCTGACTGTGTTTTCCCAAAGCACAGACCTTTGCCCTCTTGCAAGCTACAAGGCCAGGCAGCCTTTGCTGGTCATGCTCCTAAAGCTGGTTTTAGGAAGAAGGGAGGGAAACCAAAAACAGTTAAATCTAAGATAAAACCGAAAAGAGGTTAGGGTTCTCCAGCCTAAAAAGAGCTGTCATCCCAGCGCTCTAGCAGAAGAGTGTGTTAAAAGCACAATTCCATAGGACTCAAAACGGGAATGGAGAATACAGTGGTGCTGTGAGGGTCTCCTTTAATCATCACAATCATCATTAAGACTTCAATTTGAAGTCTTGCCTCCAGAAGTTATTAATGTTCCAAAGCTGGAAGTTTTTGAAGAAGGGATTGGACAACCATTTTTCTTAAATGGTATGGGATTTCCTGTCTAGGTTGGGCTAGAAGACCTCCAAGGTCCCTTCCAACTCTTGTTATTCTGTATTCTATTCTGATCATGCCACCTTGAGAAGACCTTTCAAAACAGAGATCCGGAATAAGCCTGAAAAGGTGAGAAACGGAATTAAGGAAAAAATATCCTAGAGCAGGAAGTCTCTCCTTGGGCAGAAACAATTACCCGCAGCCTCAGGCACAAGAAGGATCAAGCTTTAAAGCTTAAAAAAAAAACAGGTAAGCTACGATTCCTGCGATTCCTGCGTCTTAAGGAATAGATTTCTGGATACAACGCAATCTGCAGGGCTGCCACGACCAAAATCTGCATTCGGATGCCCACACAACAACTCCTGGTGGAGCCCACCTCCCTTCCAAGTTCTTCACTGCCCCAAGCAAGGAGCTCGACTTTGACTTCCCGCCCCCGCTCTGCAAAACCAACTTGGCTCCTAAAGCCTTGAGGACTAGAAACCCGAAAGACCCACCCACCTCATCCAAGGAAACAACCAGCGGGGTGTTGGTTCGAAAGCTCGAAACTTCGGCTGCTACCAAACCAGACACGGTTCCAAACCTGGACGGGATCGCGAGAAGTAGCCCGCGGCCAAACTGCAAGGTGTGCGGGGATAGCAACAGGACAGGAGCTGCCCGCTACCTTTCAAGGCGCCCCGGACGGCTGTCGCCTGTCCTCCTCTACTTACCGCCGGCGAGGAGCAGCAACGACAGGAGCCCGGCGAGGCTCAGGCCACCCCGCAGCCCCTCCATGACGCAGGTGGATCGACGGCAACGACGGTGGCCAGCTGAAGAGAAGCGGCGAAGGGAGCCCAGCTGCAGGATCCTTCGAGCAGCCGGTAGGCAGGTGCACTGAAGCGGGAGGCGGCGTTGGCGACTTTACCTTCTCCGATGACGGACAAGGCGTCTAACCTTTCGGGGAAGGGCTGGGCGTCGGGCCAGAGCCAGTCAGAGGCGGCAGACAACGCTCTCATTTGCATAGGGCGGTCTCGCTCACCTGTTGGCTTGGGGGGCGGGGTCAAAGCAGAGCCCTCCAGCCCTGACTTTTTCAGTCATTTGGGGGTAGGGTTGTTCAGCACACAGCACCCCCAAATTAGGCCGGGGTTATTGGGAAGAAGGACTGAGGACTATCCTGCTAGCTGCCCTTTGAGTCTTCTCTGAGGTTTTTGGAAAGGGTAATGGTTTGTCAAAAAGCAAACAGGTTCTCAAACAGTGTTTTTCTATCTTGGCCATTTTAAGATGGCTGGGGAATTCTGGGAGTTGAAGTCCATCCATCTTAAAGTCGCCAAAATTGAGAAACACGGTTTTGGAAGGTTATGCTAGTAAAGAAACTAACACTTTCAAGGAGGGCAAGCTTTCGGGTTTTGTTATATAATTCAGATAGATAGATGATTTATAGATTGATAATTGATAGGTAGGTGATAGGTAGATAAATAGATATAGATGATGATAGATTGATAGATGATAGGTAAATGAAAGATTGATTGATTGATGATTGATAGGTGGATGATAGATATAGATAGATAATAGATAGATAGGTAGATGATAGACAGACAGACATTTTTGCCCCTGTAGACTACCACAATTCTCATCTTACAATATCTTCCCATATTGGACTCCTTACAGAATAACAGAATGAGATATTTGGAAGGGATCTTGGAGGTCTTCTAGTCTAACTTGCTCAGGCAGGAAATCTTGAATAGGCTGGGACTATAGCTATCAAATCGCTTGCTTCAACCCTGCTGTTTTGTGTTCATAAATCGATCAACACATCTGGAATGTGCCAGCCTAAGAGTTTGGAAGTTAATGTGAAATAGATCAGCTTATAATGTCCATTTACTGTCTTCTAAATATGTTTTTGATAACAGTTCCCAGGTAAGGTCGTCGGTAATATAATAAATTTAAGGTTGATGCAGATTTTAAGAGTCATTATATTAGAAGTGCCATTTTGAGAATGTGGAACAGATATAAATCCAGATTGCACATGAAAATGCCTTTATGGATCTCAGCATAGGAAGCATTTTACAGGAAAGAAAAAATGGGTTAAAAAATGAATAACTTATCAAGAGTTGCTAGAACAGGAATATAGAGAATATAAGATGAAATCAAGAGAAAACTGGCTGCAGAGGGATTTAACTTTCAATGGTTTTCATATGCCTAACTAAGAGAAGGATTTAGGGTAGATAATAGGACATTTGGAATTGAGCAGCAGGAAACAGAATTTTAACTCACAACTATATACATGATGAACATTGGTACAATGGTACAATGATTAATTTTTATGGAAATTTAAAACAGAAGAACAAATGACCGATTATATGATAAAATCGGCTCCAACATACTGATGGAACAATGGGAAATATATAGTTAAAAGGACTAAAACATAGATTGTAACAGAAAGGACAATATTAATAAAATGTTGGTGTATGACTCCAAAATTTGTCTAGAATGTATGAAAGTTCTTCAAATTTCTTTTGGAAATGTGGACTACATGGTCATGTCTAAAGGACGTGGGAAGAGGCCAGGAATTATTGGGGTCAGATACATATAATACTACAAATTTCTTTAAAATCAGCATTTGACTTTTCTCATTTGAATTAATGGACATCTGATTAGAAAAGACCTATGGAAGATTGTCTTTATAAGTAATTACTGCTGCAAACTTATTGTATGAGCAAAAATGGAAAATATTCTGAACTACTCACAGTGGTACAATGGTTGATGAAGATGTTAGAACTAGCAAATTAACCTGTTGGATTAGAGAGCAATCAACAGCTATGTTCATTAGTGACTGGAAATCCTTATGAACTTTTTACTGGGAAAAAAAGAGAGAAATTAAAATGTGATTCATGGGCTTTAAAGTTAGAATTTATAGAAAGAAGAAAGTGATAATGTAATCTGAGAAAGGGGGCAAAGTAAAAACTTTATCTATAATCACTGTCAAGGAGATCGGAAGTATCTTTTTTATAATCTGTCTTTTCCTTTTGTTTCCTTTTCTATTTTCTTTGTTATGATTTATTCTTTATTAATTGTATTTTCTCTTGTGGTTTTCACTTTGTTAAAAATGCCTTTAATTAAAAAATATGGATAACAATTCCCAAACAGATTGAAGACAATGGGAATTGTAAACTATTCTCTCTGGCAAAAAGCAATGTTGGTTTTCAGACTATCGTGTTTCCTACCTTAATCCCCAAAGTTGCATTATAATAATCAGTATTACTTTAATTGACACAGTAGTCTTCTGAGATCAATTTTAGACCCAGGCATACAAATGGAAACGGAAGCAAAGTATACTAAAGTTTCATAACTCCATTCGAGAACAGAGCTGAATTCAAAATGGTTGGACTCCGTTTTTGACTTGTTGAATCAACCTGAAGATATTTTTTTTCCAGTTTTTGACATTTTAAAAACTTCTCTTTTTAGTGAACAACATGATTACAGGTACATCTTTACATACAAATATGACCATAGTTACATATTCAATTTTTATATTCAACTTCTTATCCTAACAATGCTTTTATACATTTTCTACTTTATTATATTATTCCAAATGCTTGCCTTATTATTTAATTCACCAATATTTCTCATATCTTTATAGTTCTTATACTTTGATACTTTTCACTGCCATATTTGTATATTTCATCACATATTCTTATTATATCCATTCATAAAATCTAATTTCATACAATCCTTCTATAAAATTAATTTCCCCCTTAAATTACCAATTTTAGGTGTGCCACCTCTAAAGTTTACATATTCACTTTTTATCTCCCCTTTTAATCCCAATAAGCATTTAACTTTTATTACCTAAACAAAATTGAAATTAATAATTCTTTTAAAACTACATAGGAAGTATAAATCAGATTCTGCATCGTTTCCCCCCCTCTTAAATTCATAAAAATTATTTACCATTTCAAACTAAAGAAAACATACTAATCTATTCATTTAATCCTAAACTCTGATATTAATTCCATTCCAGCTGTCCTCCTATATCATTTCAATTATTTTTAATACACATATTCCAGTAATTATTCTATTCATCTTTATACCTTTAAACAAAAAGGCCTGCTTTCCAGAACTAAAAAATGTCTACTCCATTAAAACTCCCCCCATATTTCATTTCAATTATTTCAATATATTTAGTAAACATCTTCCATTAATTATTACATTCATCTCTATACATATAAGAAAAGAGCTTACATTCCAATACCAAAGAGTATCAGTTCTATTTTCCATCTTAATAATCTATATATCCCTATTTCCTACAATATTCATAACTTTAAGTATATTTAAACTACCCCTCCTCATCTTGCAGAATCCCCTTTTAAGAATATTAATTATCCATTGTCTTTATGCCTTCTAAATAAACAATTCCTTTTCATTTTTTTACAATTCCCGTATTTCTTTGTTTCTGAATCCTGCTTCTTTTTCCCTTTCATTTCCCCCTTTATTCTGCCACTTCAGTTTTTATCCACCTCCCTATTTATAGCTTTCTTCCACCCTTCAATTTTCTGCTGTTTCTGTTTACCTTTTTTAATTTTGCAAATATTCCCTTTTATATTTAACTTCTTATGTCTCATATTTTTATTTCCCACTCTTCTCCTTCTTTTCAGAGTTCTTTGTTCCCGATGATAGTTAAAAATGGCCTCTTCTGTAGTCAGCTCCACCTCATCTTCCATTTTTTGTCTTTGTTGTCTTTGTTATTCATATTCTAAGATCATATTTTCCAAAAATTTTATTTTAGTATAACCCAATGATTCACCTCATTCTTGTAATATTTCTTTCATGTTTCTGAGTTCCATTTTTAATTCCAGAAGACATATCACCATTTTACATGTTTCTGTCTAATAATTTAATCCAAATAGTGTCTATGAGGTTAGTTTCCAACAGTCAGTTTTTGTTTTATTCCTCTCAAATATTTAGTTCATAACTAGTCCAATATCAAGTCCAGCCAAAATCATCAATTAATCCCAGGGCAGAATCTTCCTGCTTCTTTCTTTGTTTTAAAGTTTCAGTTTTTCAAAGATCTTGTTTTATTATGTCAATGTTCCTTAAGATTTTTAAGAAACAGAGTTTCTTTTAGCAAAAAAACAAGTTAACTTTAACCATTAGATGACACTCTTTATCATAACAAATCTTCACCCCCCCACCCTTTTTTAAATTCATATGTTTGCTTTTTAAACCACAGTTTTCCAAAAAAAAAAAATCAAATCCAACTGATATTGAGTTTTCTCTTTAACAATCACAAATTCAGCCTTGTTAGTGCTTATATAGTAACAGGATATATTTATCCAAATTAATTAAATGGTTTCTTCTTCCAGCTTCTACCTTTTTCGGTTCAAAGCCCCACCGCTTTCAAAAAACAACTCACACCTTTTTTTCCTCCTTTCTCTTTGCTGCTTTAAATCCTTTCTAAAAAATTTTTTAGAAATTAATCCTGGGGTACCTTTCATTTAGTTATAGTGTCCTGTTTCTCCTGCTGTCCACTTCTTTCGCTCTCCTGCACAATCTTATTTCAGCTTACTCTTCTCCTTCAGGGTGGCCATTTTAGACCACCACTTCAGATGTCTTTCGGAGGGAGCTTTGCCAAGCCAGGGAGGGTGTTTGCAACCCCCCTCTATCCAGCCGATGGTCTCCCCTTCCTCCGCTGCCCCTACGAGGCAGCTTCTGTCCCAGATCTAGCCGATTGGGGCTCTCAGATGAAGAAGCATGGACCAAAGCTGCGGACAATCACGGTCAGCGGTCCGTCTTCAGGGAAGTCCAAAACCAGAAACCTCTACCTGAAGATATTTTTGATATAATATTCTTTTAAAGAGCAGGAAAACTCTGGAAAATATAAACATTTATCACAATGGATGATAACTACATATCATGTTTGACAAGAGAGATGATATTTTGGGAGAGAGAGCTACTATATATATTATTTTGTGTTCCTTTCATTACATTACATTTAGTCCTTGACTTACAACCTCAATTAAGCCCAAAATTTCTGTTGCTAAACTAAGTGATTTTGCCCCATTGTACAACCTTTCTTGCCACAGTTGTTAAATGAATCACTGTAATTGTTAAGTTTAGTAACAAGGTTATTAAGTGAATCTGGCTTCTCCATTGACTTTGCTTGTCAGAACATCGCAAAAGGTGATCATATGACCCTGGACAATGCAACCATCATAAATACGAACCAGTTGCCAAGCATCTGAATTTTGATCACTTGACCATGGGGATGCTGTAACAGTTGTAAGTGTGAAAAATGGTCATAAGTCACTTTTTCCAGTGCTATTGTAACTTGAAATGGGTTATTATACAAATGATTGTATGGAGTTTCCATGATTTTATAGACCTATCCAATGCTAACCTTCATCCATCTCTCTCCATTCTATTACATTGACTGAGTTCATATGTACATAATAATGATAACTTCTAACCAAGGTTCCATGAAAGCTAAAAGATCTGGCTTCAAACCTACTAAGCCCTAAATCATGCTTTACAAATCACAGTGCTGGCTTCACCCATTGCCAAAATATGGTGATTCTGCATGATAGATTAACTCAAATCTGGTTTTAATGGTCTTTGATTCCCCTGTTACAACTCTTCAGATCTTGTTATTACATCATCGATGTGTTTTAAAGCCTGCATCACATCCATGAAAATAAGATAAACATTGAAAATTAATTATGCCAGCTAAAGGAATTATTACCTCTGGCAGCTAAATAAATGACTAAGCGTCATGATGGTTTATACACTGCTACAGAAGAATATTAACCATTGAATACCAGTCCTTTAAAAACAAGAGATAGGGGACACAATTGTCCTTAGGTATGGGTCTCCAGCCTTGGCAAGTTTATAATTAGTGGACTTCAACTCCCAGAATTCCTCAGCAGCCATGCTGACTGAGGAATTCTGGGAGTTAAAGTCCACAAGTCATAAAGTTGTCAGAGTTGGAGATCCCTGTCCTTATGAATCCTTTATTTTGATTTCAAAGAGCTCCTAGTTGTCTGCTGTGAGAACGAAGAAACTAGAAGAGGTAGACTTTGGCGCTGGTCCAACAGGGCAATTCTTATCTTGAATATTTATCTATCAATGACTCTTGTTCTGATGCAGCAGAATGTTTGCAAATCTTCTGATTTATAAAAACCAAAGAATCCGCAATTTAAATGTTGATGAAATGGGGAGTTCCTGAGCAGGAAGCGGAAACCCAGCTGAAATATTCTATATCAAGTCCAGAGAACAAATAGCGTGTTTAGATAGGAGAGGGAAACACAAAAGTGGTATTTGCACAAAATTACTAAGCACAGGTTGCTTTAACCTTGGTTTCTGATTTCGGCAATTTAATGAGCCAATCCTTTGTGGTTAGTTTAAGGACCTGTTTTTCATTCCAACCCCGAAAATGGAGAGAACTGAATGAACCATGATAAATTTACCCACAGAAAAGGATGGGGCAAATATGGCCCTTTAACGACCTGTGGACTTCAACTCCCAGCATGGTCGGCTCAGGAATTCTGGGAGTTGAAGTCCACAAATCGTAAAGGGGCCATAGTTACCCATCCCTGCCTGGAAAGTATCCTGCAAATTGTAACTGACAGTACAAAAAGGAAAGAAACATTATTGTTGGATTCAGGGATAAGACTGGGATGGTGAGGTACTTGGGTGGGGAAATCAAGATTCTGAAGAAGAAATGGATGCCAGAGATAAAATATTTGAGAAGAGGGATGGAGATACAAAAAGCTTTGGTAAATTGAAAGGCCACATTAGTGGAATCCATATTCAATCTGTTTTTGAAAGAGAACAATGTTTTCATTGATGATGGCAACTGAACCGTGAGGCAAACAAGAAGGAAGACTGAGACACAGACAGAATTGAAAGAAGTAGATATTTTTGGATTTCAGATCCCATTTCTCTTATTTTGACCTTCTCTCCTCTTCTGTGTCTTGGGCCACAGAGCTTCTGGTGTCACCTGTTCCAATCACAGAGAAGCTGTTGCAATCCTTGAACATTCCAGAAGTTCCCAAGAATTGTGTTGCCATTCAGATGACACTTACAAAGGAGTGACTCAATGTCTGTCAGGAAGCAAGAGGAAAATTAAAGTTTTCCTGTCCCGTGACATGCAAGTGTGGTTTGTCAGCGGCCACAGCAGGTAAGCCTCAGGGGACAAGAAGCATTCCTGGCTACTAATAAACCCAGGCAAGTTACCAGCACATCTGGATGGGGCTGTAGCCTCCAGAAAATGTTTGCTATGTTTTGTTCGGAGGACATTTGAGTTTAAGAGCTGGGTGATTTGGGTGGCTCAGGTGTTGCCTTGTGGAGAAAGTTCATAATAATCAGTTCAGAAAGCAGGTCTTGGGCAATTCACTACCAACCTAAACTTGCATAGAAGGTTGTTGTGATAAGCATGTCCATGGTGGTGAGTTCCCTTCTCTGTCTGATGCCATTTCTCAACATCTACTATCATATTGGCAGCTACTTCTTCTGTCAGTAGGCTGGCTTGCCTTCAGAAGTTGTGGGAGATTGCTGGAGGTTTTAAGATGAGTTTGGACAGCCATTGGTCTGAAATGGTCTCCTGCTTGAACAGGAGGTTGTACTGGAAGACCTCCAAGGTCCCTTCCAACTCTTTATTCTGTTGTGTGGAGGCTACCTTACTCCTAGAACATCAGTTGCTCTGAAGAGAAAGTAAGAGGGTTTGCCCCAAATTATTTTAAAACCTATTCTCCATAGGTTTGGATGGAGTGTGTCAGTTCTGTTTTGGGGGGTAACAGAGAAGCCACAACGGAAAGTTTGCAGTTTCATCAAGTTTTCTGAATATTCTAACCTGCAACAGCAAGGTTTCAGTTCCCTGCTTCACTGTGAAAGAGGGATCTTTGACTGCCCATCTACTGCACCAAATCGTTCTCATAGGATTTTTGGGAAGATGAAAGTGGCAGGGAACAAAAAAGTCTAAGCTTTTGCTAGGCAGAGAAAGATAGAAATATAATAAAATTGGGGAAATGTAGATCAATATTTCTCAACTCCCCACCCCCCCGCTCCCTTCAACAGGCCCTATTACTAAATATGGACATGAATCAATAGTTAGTGCAGTTTTGATGTCAATGATGTAAATATTTGATTGCAATATAATAACTTCGCTCTTATGTGCCTCCGCTACATGCTTTTCCCTTTAGCCCCTGGAGGATCATACAGTCCCTGATTGAGAACCAGTAATTTAATTAATTTAATTAACATTCTATTGGAAGCAAAGATTTATCTTTTTAAAAAAAAGATGTTGGAAGCCGTTCATTTCTGAATAGACAAATATCTTACTACTTAAAAGTTGTTCAATATCATACTGTAGTAGATCTCCCTTATTTTGCTGGAGATATTTAAGCAGAGGGCAGAACCCTGTCTGCAATCAGTTAAGCTATATTAAATCTTGGCTTATTGGACGATCTAAAATTGGATAAGCCCACATATTGCATTAAGCTACAAACTAGTTTACAGATCACAACAGCTGAGCTCAGAAATCACAGCAAACTAAAACTAATCAGCCAACGAATCCCATCATAGTTTTGGCATGAATCCAACATACAATTTTTTGGCACTTTGTCAATTTATTTTTGGAGCTCACAGAGGCCACATGAGAAAAAGGCACTCTTTTGTGATTACCAGAAGGATCTAGGACAACTCACCAAGACTGATGACTCTCCAGGGAGCAACTCTCCACAATTCAACATTGTATTAATCATTTCATTCAATTGTCCCAAAGGTGTTATTTCAAGAGGCAACTGGATTTTCTCAGATGAGAAGCGAAATGTCTTCAAAGAAAAACCAGTTGTCTCTTGAAAAAAAATGTAGCATGCTTTCTCCCTTTGGGTTTAATGGAAAAAGACTTGGAAAAATACCGTATTTCCCCATGTATAAGCACCCCTTTGTATAAGCCACCCCCAATTTTTGGACTGTGAAGTTTTGAAAAAAATATTTTATTAGAGAAACAAGTTATGAAGAAAGAAAATTTACAAAGAAACAAAATTCGACGTCTAGATCTACAACCGGTCATGGCGCCGAAAGCGGTGCGGGCGACGCTAGCAATCTACGCATCGGGAACGAGAGTAGGAACGAAGCATTCAGGCCGATGCCTGGCGTATGCATTTCTATCGCGTACTCGCACTCGTAATCCGTATCATCACGCATACAATTTTTACAAAAAAGTATAGCTGGAAAACCAGTTTATTCCTACTTTATTATTTTATGCATTTTTCACGTATAAAAGTGTACCTGCTTTATATGCCACCCCTACTTTTTGGGCTTGAAAATTTTGGAAAAAGGGGTGGCTTATACATGGGGAAATACAGTAATTGAAATGGTATTCAGCTATGTTCAGGTATTTTCCCACGTCATTGTAGTTGTGCTTTTAAAGTTGTAGCAACGTTTTGGCAGAATCTCATCTGCCATCATGAGCTTCTGTACTGTGTTCCTCTGTAGAGTCAGACTTTTACAGTTGTTTCAGTTTTAAATGTGGGCTAGTCCAAACTGAAACAACTGTAAAAGTCTGACTCACAAGGAACACAATACAGCCTGATGATGGCAGATGAGATTCTGCCAACGTTCTACAACTTTAAAAGCACAACTACAATGACGTGGGAAAATACACTGGAAGAATGGCTGCGAAAGTTGATCGGTGTTAGCACAAAAGGCTAAATTGACTGCTTTGATAAAAGAAAAAAACATGTACTTTTGTTTCTCCTTGGAAACCACTTCTGGACTTAGTGCTTGAGGTGGAAAAAATGAAATTTTGATTTTGGGTTTTACTGATTAGATAAGATTTGTTGATATAGAAATAGCTAGTTTATGCTACAATGCAAAAGTAAAAAAATTGAGGTTTGATGTTACTATCTTATTTTATTGACCAAAGGGAGTCAGAAGTCAACGCCTTTTCTTTTTCCCTTCTTTTCCACCCTTTCCCTCCCCTATTTTTCCTGCTATTTGTTTTTGTATTTTTTATATTTTTATACTTCTGTAGCCTCTAGAAGTCATATGAGGGCCCTGTTCTCACATGGCTTCTGGATCATCCAAAAAGCATAAGAGGTGTGCATTCGTACTCTTTTTGGAGGCTGTAAACCCAAGAGGCATTCTATGAAGTTTCCAGGCCTCCTTTGATCCAGAGCTCGCTCAGATAGATATTTTTGTCCGAGTGACAAAGACAAATAAATAAAAAAATATTTACAATTATGAAAGAACTGCCTAAATTTTCTCAGCTGAGCTGACATTTCAGACTTGCGCATCTGGGAAGAAAAGGCCAAAGAACATAAACTTCTATTGCCAAGATAATTTATCTTCTTGGCTGGACAGTATGATTTGATTGAATCATTTGACAAACTGAAAGCTTCAAAAGGTTTTTTGTTTTAAATGAACAGGTGTGAATGAATTTATCTTCTGCTTCTTGAGGACTCTAGTATTATATCTATTGACTGTTTCTCAACTTCTTGACATAAAGGGGAGTCACTACCTTACAACCTTTGGCAAATTATATGCGAAGGGCAACTGGCCAATCCAGTTTTTTCTTTTCTTTTTTTTTTGTAAATTTTTTATTAATTTTTAAAGACAAAACATAAACAAACAAAACATAAAAACATCAACCTTTCTTCCATGAGTATACAAGGAGTGTGCCAGTTGGTTTACAAATTTTTTGTGCATCCATTTCACAGTCATCAATTACATTGCATAATAACTCATATTCTCAATCAGAAATTAAATACCCTAGTATCATTATTAATAAAACATTTGACAATAACTTCATTCATATTTTGCGAGATAACTATAATTTACTTAGTATTATTTTATAACAATTCATATAATCCTCCCAAATCTATCCTAAAAAAAATTTTATATAGTAAAAAAGAAAAAAATACATGTTTATATATTTATTAATTCCTAAGATTCTACATATTTCATTATTGTATTTTATTATCTAACCATTGATAGAAAAGGTATCAAATTTTATAACATTGTTTATCATCTTTCAAATGTCAATCTGCTCATTTCAGCACATTCCAATATTTTCTTAATGATTTCCTCCTGCGATGGTATTTTCTCATTTTTCCAGTTTTTAGCAAATACAATCCTAGCCACTGTTACCAATCCAGTTTTTTCATGCAAAAAACTTTTGACTTGATCATGGATTTATCTCAGATCTTGATCAAGAATAGCATTTTTTCCCCTAAGAAAGTGTAGTCATCAGAAACCGGTTCTACAAGACCAGAAGCAGATTGGAGCTTTGTGTCCAAGTGCTATATCCCTTTGGGGGAAAAATAATCTGGGGTAGTAATTATTACAGCTGGCGGTTTCTCTTGGCCTTAAGCAACATGAAAGATCAAGCAGAAAATAGAAAAGAATGGAATTTCAGTGGTTTGAAAAAAAAAAAAAAAGGAATTTGCAAAGAGCTGATGTGTATCAATTAAGGAATTCAATTTTAATGTATGTACATGGTTTCGTCCACCATCCAATTTTTATTTCTCCACCCTATTCTTTGACTGTCTTGTAATCGGTCTGTCAGCCTTTTCCAAGCAGTATAATTTTCCAATTATATGCTAAAGCTGAAAGATCCAACTTGACTCTCCCTATGTTAACTCTTAATATTCAGATAATACTCTTTATAAATAATACTCTTTATAAAAGATGGATAAATCAAAATTTCAGACCTGAGTTATTATATTGATAGCCTGGATTTCCTTCAAGTTGCTCAGGGCAAGTATGGTTTTTCCCTATAGCAAGGAGCGTTCGAAACAGATAAGGGACTACTCCAAGCTGGTTTAATGTGATCATCCTGAAGAATTTAAATCTGGATTACTGGGTTTAATTGATTTTCCTCTGCTGTCAACACTTCTGCTTGTCACTGCCCTTTCATCTTCCACCTCACTCTTGTGTAACCCAAAAGAGCACCTGCTTTGCCACGATCCCCCTTACTCAGCTGTTAGTCACAAAGGGAATTGGTGGAATGCACAGGGTTAATTTGGTGACATCCTCCATATTGTTACATAATCCTAACTTGTGTGAGTTCCCCGACAGCCGGAAATCCACCATTACAGAACATTGTGGCCTCCAGTAATTGAATAATTGACAATTATATGGTATCTTATTAAGCCTGAAGGACGGAAACCAGTACTTACAAAAGGATCTGTTCTCAACATTGAAATGCATTGAAATCTCCAGGGTGAGATCAGTCTGTGTGCGTGTGTGTGTGTGTGTGTACCCAAGAATAGAATGTTGCTTCAGGCAAAAATTATGTGCCATCCATACACCCAAATTTTATGACATTTTTTGTTTTACTTATCCCATTTGCAATGGGCCAGTCCTACTCCTTCTGAGCTATTATTGCATATCAAATTTATGCAGTAAGGAAGGAGTAAAAGAGATGTCTGATAATTTGTAAAGGAGCTACAGGCTAAAGCCCTTAGTTTATTAAAATATGCCTGAAAGGGGTCCTCTAATTTATCTGATGCATGCCCAAATACTTGGAAATAAAGATGCTTTAACTTGACTTTTTCTGATATTCTTTTCTAAACAACAGAAATAGTAGAACACTGTTCTGGACCAACAGAAGTCAGCTCTTGAACTTCTACAAGACTGATTAAAAAGGATTGCTTAGAAGAGTTTTAAATATTGGGTTGTATCGATTCAACAGTGATGCAAGACTGAGGATTATTGAAGGTAGGCCAGAATCTGGATGAAACCAAATTCTGATTACAAGCAAGTATTCTCTTAAGCCAGTGTCTGCATACCGAATACTGTATAGCTTAATATTAATCATTTTAATGTTTGTAAGCCTGCCCAATCACTTCTAGGCAACATGGACAGCATACAAATTTAATAAATGGATGATGTAATGAAAAGCACAAGGGCAAGAACTGCTAAGTAGGTGGTCTAGAATGTTCGATTGCAACACCTATAATTATACCAGCAACTGAAGACATAATCTTTCTTCAGTAAGAACAGTTGGACCAGGGGAACCACTGATTTATGCTGTACTGTAATCCTGTTGAGATTAATATCCCAGACAGTTTGACTGCTGCAGAGAATTCTGGGGATTGAAATTGATACATCTGGATGTTGGGAATGTAGTTGACTAGGCTGAGGCTGAGGTCAGTCATGAGCCGCCCCCCCTTGCACTCACAAGAAATCTAAGTCAGCCCACCTTGAATTCCTTTCTATTAACTCCCGCCAATTGCCATTGACCCCTAGTATCTCAGATTCTTGGGGAGTTCAAAGCTTACAATAAATCTTTATCCTCATTTGAACTGTATGGATCTCCTGATTAATAATTAGTAATAGCATTATTAATAATACTTATCCTGTTTTCTCACTGATAGCGTGTCAAAAAAAAAAAAAACGGATTGTGTTACCCTCTTCCTTTTTAGAGCCTGCTATCATCTTTTGCTTCCAGACTGTAAAATGCATCCTTCTGCAGGTGTTTACCTCATTCCTTAGCAACATCCATTTTACACAATCAGTGTAAAGATGGGAGATTTGTACATCCACATCCCCACCTGTCTGTATTTCCACAGAAAGCATCTTCATGTTAGAATCTCAATATCTGCACTTCAACACGCAAAAAACGTCACTGAAGGCCAGCTTTTGCATTCAGTGAAGGCAGACCTGTTTTAGCAACCATTTGCAGTTCCAAGTGATGAAAAAGTTAACATTGTAACCATTCACACTTACACCTTTTGCAGGTCTAAAGAACAGAAGTATCATAAGCAACTGCAGTTTTACTTAGTGGCTGCTTTGCTTAATGACCAAATTGTCCCAATTGTGGCCGCTAAAGGGTTACTTGTACTTCATGGGAATTTCAGTGATATAAAATAGAACAGCAACATCGATCTTTAATAAGATTCTGTTCCTTATATATTCTTACGTATCAGATTTTGAAAACAAATGAGCCTCACTAATCAACATTTCTACAATGGTTTTTACTCAGAACATTTATTTTAAAAAATTACAGGAAAAATGTATGCTGAAATTAACAAAATTAGGACTGGGAATCTCTTAGCTCAGACCTGAATGACAAATTTAATTTAGAACAATTTCATTGGCGTAGTACTTCCTATATGACATAAAACTAATACAATTATTTTGAGAATTGACTGAAAATATCTTTATTAATCAGCTCTATGTCCACCCCAACCTTGCAATTAACAAGCACACAACTAAAATATATTTTTTGTAATCTGAAATTACTCCAAGTACAGTCAACAAAAAAATAAGACAGGCATACAAAGTCTGTACACAAACTCAACATGGGGTACACAATTTTCAATGAAGTAAGACATACAAAATAAAAAAGTGTTTATAAATTCACATGGTCTGGGGTCTTATATTGGCTCAATAAGGTCTCTCACGGCGGTCTTGTCTGTGGTCCCCTCTGCAGAGAAGAAAAATAAAAAATTTAAAATTACAGATTGTGATTACTAGCTACAGTAAGCAGTACTCCAGAGATAAGCTATAATGGGTGAAACTGGTAAGAATTTAGGAGTGAAAAACGTTAGTCAGCTCCTAATAGCCTCTGGGAGGCTATTCAGGTGCAGAAATATGGTATCACCTACCCACCTCACTTCTAGAAATTTTACCTTGAGTCCATTTTCCCTGGTCCAAAGTTTCCTCTGTCTCCCCCTCTTCCACCGCGGAATCCACCTCGGTCTCCCCCTCGACCTCCACGGAAACCACCTCTGTCAAAGCCTCCCCGTCCCCGTCGTTCTTCACCAAATCCACCTCCTAGGAAAACAGAATAGATTACTCATCTCAAAGCACAACTCTAGTTTTCTTATGTTTAAGTCTTTTACATGAAAAGACCAGCTATGTGTTTCACAAAATGATCTCGGCAGAAGACCGTCATACATATGTGGCCTTCTCCCATCCAAAGCACACAAGAATGTCACTCCCGTTAAATGATTCTTCTCTTGTGGTAAGAATTGCATTAAGTGTATTTGAGTAACTCTCCAATACTCACCCATATGTGGTCCCCCGGGCCCGTCTGGTTTGGGTGCTTTGCACTGATTGCATTCATTACGCCATGAAAAATTCATGTTCTCACATGTCCTGCAGTAGACATCATGGGAAGAAAGCAAGCCATTACAAATCAACTAAATTTACTACCATCTTCCCTGCCACACAAATTGCTAGATTTTACTTACGGATTGGGACACTTCCAGTCTCCAGCACGCTGCTGGCCGCCTCCGCCACTAGGAAAACCACCCCGGTTGCTTCCACTGGAGCCACTGTTGCTGCCGCCGCCACCACCACCACCACCAAATCCACCACGGCCCATTGGTCCTGAAGAAAATTCAGGATGGAAACAAAGAATGTTTTCTTGCCAGTATTTATTGTCTTGTTCACTATAACAGCAGTTTCTCAATTTCAGATCTTTAAATTGCTGAGATCAAGAATACCGCCTAAGGTATTTCCATCCATTTTATCTCCACATTTTACAACAGAATTTGGCCCTTCTTTCACCTTCACTGCTTTGCTGAAGGATCAATTCTTACTCTTCTTCTAAAATAGGACAATAATAAATATGTAGCATGACAGGAAGATGGATAGTGTTCCATTACTATTCAATCCCAAAGATAAGCCTTACTCACCTCCTCTGCCGCCACGGCCTCTTCCGCCACGGCCATTCCCTCCTCCTCGGTTGAAGTCTGCTCTCCGGGTGGCAAATGAAACTTTAATTGGGTTGCCAGAGAACTCTTTCCCTAAAGAATTTGAAGGGGGGATTTTTGTCCATCATTGTGTTCATCATTACTTTTTATTTCACTCAAATTCCAATAACACAGAGACAGTCCTTATCCTAACACTTTGAAAAGAGCCATACAAATTCCCAGCAATAAAAATGCTGTTCCAAATCAGCGACCTACCATCAAACCAATCAATGGCAGCTTTTGCAGAAGGGGGATCATCAAAAGAAACGGTAGCTTCTCCTTTCAGTTTTCCTGTCTCACGGTCTGTATACAGATTAATCATAGGCTGCCCAGTTTTCTTGTTCATCTAAAAGACACGAGATGACATTCTCATCAAATAAAGTGTTCATGTTTCTGTAGCCGCTCATACAACTATTTAGTGATGGTATTTGTTTGTTGCTCATTTCTGGAGACTGCCACCCATCTCAAACATGTGATTCTAGGCAGTTTTACAACATTAAAATAATAAAAACATAAAATACATAATTGCTGACCCTGTATAAACAATGAACAGCAAGCAAGGAAGCGGAAGATCTCCCATAATTCATTGGGGTCCCAGGTTTGAGCACAGAACCAAATCTTTAGGGTCTTTTTTCTCTATTATGTAAATTTTACCTCAAGTATAAAAATGTTAAATGTTAACTAGCCTTTAGGTAAGATACATTACAAATAAAACTATCTGAAATCATCTTGGAGTCTTCTATTTTCTTGTCTTTATATGTGATTCACAAACTAGGTGATGATCCTCTGGATTCCCACTAGCATATTTCTAAATGGATCCATTATAGTGCAAAGAATTTGTTTACCTTGATGAGGCCAATCTGCTTAAAGTATTCTGAAACAGACTCAATGGTTACATTTTCACCAAGTCCTTGGACAAAGATGGTGTTATTGTCAGAATTATCCTGCTCATTAGCTGCAAAAGAAGAAATAAGATTTAAACAAAATAAATTCCAAACGTATCAAACTATTCTTGGCTGTACAAATTTTCAAATCTGTATTCCATTTTATTGAAGTGAACAGACGTTTTCTTTGGTTAAATACAAATAATCTTCAATCCCGCATTATGATAAAGTTCATTTCTCCTACAACTCAAGTTTGTGTTTTTAACACAACTGAAATCAGTTAAGTTTAATAGTTTTGTGTTCACCAGAATATCAACAGAAGTCAAAGTCTCAAGTTATTCCTGAGCATTGATTGCTTTACTGGTCTTGAGGAACAGCAGTCCTTAAGACAGAAAACACTTGTGATAAGTGCAAAGCTTTGTTTTGATTATTAAGTGGAATGAGTATGAAACCAGTCAAGCAACCACTTACCAGAATCATGACGTGAGCCTTGGTCCCGTGGTCCTTTGTCACATGAAAACAAGGAAGGAAAAGTTCAGTTAGACAGACAGTGGGCTTCCCTTTTTTTTTTTTTTTCACATCACCATATTACAATAACATTAGAAACAGGCCAGTGTTGAACATATGCAGCCTCACAATTAGAATGTAAGAAAACATACCCGCCCAGTCAGAAGCACTCCATATCTTAATGATGAGATTATTTATTACATAACCAGTTTAAACATTCTTTCCGCCAGGACATATTGAACCCTAATTTTTGCAGCTTTGGAGGGAGGAGCATGGCCTCCAGATACACACTCAACACAGCATGGGACAACCACCCAGAGGAATCTATTTTTCCACTTTCATAGCATACATTTAGTCACTGCTACCCAGTCTCATATTGACCCTCAATCAGTTTTTTAAAAATCTCCCATACATGAGGACTGTGGCAGAATTCTGCAACCTATTCCATTTTTGTTTTCTTGAACACAAGAGCTATGTGTTGATACCACCTTATATCACAGAATACATTTTGAATAAGTTCTTTTACAAGATTAGATTTTTAGTTTTGAGAAACCATCAGGTTCTTTACTTATGTCAACCATTCTATTAACATATTATACACAGAGATTTATTTAAAAAAAACATTTTGACACCTCCATTCTTAATTACTTTTGAAAGCGTATGCCCAACACTGGTCTCAACTGCATCAACAATCCTAGGAAGACCATTTTAAAATGTTTGTGCCAAGCCTTTTTCAGCAAACCCTATGGGAATGTTCCTTAAAACCAATTAGTTTAGTTTGGTACATTCATGTTTCAAAACAAAAAAAACAAAAAAAACCACCTTTTATGAAACTTCATGATATTAAAACCAAACTTTCTTTAAAATAGAAGCCCATGAAAACATTTATTTGTCAAAGAGCTCTTAAGAGTTTTATACAGACAAAATTATACATTCCGGTTTCAAAAGAGTGGCCCCCTCGGCATTTCTTTCCTGTACCAGTAGTTTTTTAAACCAGGTAATATAAACCTTCATTTTTCCATGTTTCTTCAGGACTGCATGCACTTCCATTAACACTTTTTAAGTCAGCATTTGCATGTGTTTCTAAACAGGGGACAACACACAAGCCCAACATTTATGAAGTGAATTTTCCACGTGTTCTCCCACAAAACACAAGTCTAGGTTTCATTTTTTCCCCCAGTCTTGTTGCATAACATACAACCAAAATTGGCCCAAAGAACTTGGCTGAGTAGAAAACCCAGAACGTGGAAATCAACACCACAGATACAACCAACCATTTTGGCATATGTGCCACAACAGGGAGTGCTCCCATAGGTTTTTATCTGATAAACGGTGGCTTTTCATTTCTTTGGCATACAAACAGAGTCTCCGAAAAATAATATAATAGAAATACACTTTTGTGGTTCAAGTTTTTGAACTCTTTGGACTTACCACCAAATTTATTGAAGCCACCACCTCGCTCACCACCGCTGAGGAGATAAGTTAGAAGATAATGATGCTTTTTCCATGGCTAAAAAGGTTTGTTGCTAGAAACTACACCATATCCATTAAGATGCTGGCCAACACTTATGTTTGATTCTTCCTGAAGATCTAAAGACAACCTCTCCACCTTTTTCTTGCCCTCAGCATTTTTAAAAAAATAAAGCATGATACCCTTTGAGAAGGTTTGCAATTGCTAATGTTTAGTCAATCTTGCTTCTGCTCTTGAACTGTTACATGTGACGTCCTGATGCAGCTTTTGGGACAAAGTTGTTTTCCTTGTAGGTGTTCTATTCTTGGCATGGACTGGTGAACCAAGGTTGTTTTTAAAATATTGCATACCGTGCACACTGTATTTCTAAGTGACTTTTCTCAAATTATTGTTTTTGCAGAGCTTTTGTTGCATACAATCCTACATGCAGATATCTGCTTTGAAAGCATGTATAAAACCCATTCTCTCATCAGAATATTCATAATATTAAATCACTCAGCTCTAAAAACTGCATTATCTGCCTGCCATTAAAGATCTCTCTCCCTTCCTCAGACCCTTAACTAACATGTGGAAGGTGGAGATTTGATTAAAGTTCATTGACTTTCACACCTGTGGCACACAAAATGCAGAATTTGTTAACAGAACAGGTATTGTTAACAGAGCAACAACTTTTCATAAGCAAAACAACCCTTCAACTACCCATATCTATACTCACCTCTCTACTATCTTGTCTCCCCCAATCAGAAACCCACATGGTCAATGTTGCTTAGCAATCATTGTTTTTCAAATACCAACTTTAGTCACCCCTCGATAAAAAAAAGAGGCAGTACAAGTACCCAAGAACAGTTTGAGGATCCTACATGGTCCATCATAAACCACAAGTACAAGAAATGAGTAAACATGAACACATCCGTTTAAACCCAATTTGACAGCCATTATATGGCTAAACCATAGTATTAACCCCAAGGAAAAGCTGGCTTACAATTTGCCCAGAAGCATGTTGCTGAAACAATCATAGAAGCCTCAAGTTGCTATCAGCATATAAACCATGCCCCTTCCATGTCCCTCATTAGGTTTACACTGGGGTAGAATTGAAGGATAATCCTATTATCAATCTCCTTTATGCAAAAATTGTAGTAATATGGTATTTTGTAGTATGAGAATCCTCTACGTACTTGTACACGACTGTAACATGGGTCATAGAGAAGTATAATTCACCTTGGAGGAACAGTACTGATACTCATATCAAGTGCACCTTTGAGGTTGTCAACAATCCAAGTAGGATTACAAGATGAAAGTGCCATATTTCACCCCATGCACCAACTTGTTACTGCAATGATTCATTTGTCAGAAAGTAATTTTAACTCCTTCACATGCAGGTAACAGAATACCTTTTGATCGCCATTAAGAATTCACCCCATACCAAAAAAAAAAAAAAAAAAGAGCACACCAATTGTGTACAAGGTGGTTTCCCCAGCCTTAGATCACCAAAAGTTCAGTTTTCAAATTTTGTACCCTCCCAGAAAACAATTAGCTTTTTTCAAGTACTAAGAAAAAAAAAATTAAAAACCCGCTCCCTCTACCACAACAACCTATTAAGACACCTACCCCATGCCACCTCCACGGCCACCTCTGGTGCCACCTCTACCACCACTCCGATCAAAGCCACCTCTACCATATCCGCCGCCGCCACCTCCTCCGCTGCCTCTGCCACGGTTGCGGTCCTGTTGACCCCCGTATCCACCTTGATCCTGGCTGCCATAGCCTCCTCCACTACCACTTCCACTCATGGAGGATTGTTCCTGGCCATAGCCACCAGCTGGAGAAAAAAGTGAAGGGGGAAAAAAAACAAAACACCAAAATCTTAAGATTATAAAACATGACCCTTGATATCTGACAATAAGAAAGCAGGAATAGGAAGGGAAAAATTCTTGCAACAGTCCACCAGAATCAGATATTGTATTCTGCAGACTTTCCCTTTGCCAAAATTTAAACCAAGATGAGCTGAAAAGAACATCTACTCACAACCACCGCCACCTCCTCCTCCACTGCTGCTGCTGCTGCTGCCATATTGACTCTGTTGGCCGTAGCTCTGAGGTGGGTTGTAGGAAGGTTGCTGCCCGTAAGAGCTTTGCTGCTGGCCGGCATAGCTTGACTGCTGGCCATAACCACTTTGGGGTTGCCCATAACTGGAAGTTTGGGAGCTAGTGCCATAACTGCAGATTTCACAAAAGAACAAGCATAAATAATGCTACTCTAGCCTCATGCAAAGTACATCCTTTAAACTAGCTTTATCCTATTAGGATTCTTCAGATTCTCCTCTCCAAGCCCATCCCGCAACTCTGAACAGAAAAAAATCAGGAGCCAGCCTAATTAGCATTTACCTTCCAGTGCTGGAGCTGGTTGGCTGCTGAGAATAGCTGGGATAAGATGACTGCTGTCCGTAGGATGACTGTGAAGTCTGACTAGTGCCATATGCTGTGGATGAGCTGTAAGCTTGTGGTGTGGACTGAGTACCATATCCAGCTGTTATGTAACAAAAAAAAAAGGCGGGGGGGAGGTTTAGCAATAAATCAGCATCAAACCTGGTGTCATATTAATGCCTGCAGGATTTTCCACCATTAATTATAGCTTTGAATTAAATGGAAATGTTTGTATTTGGTTCAGAAGATATATTTGGAATATGCAGGAGCGTGTAACTGAGCATCTGCCTACAACCCATTAAAGATATATTTGTTGCCAAGACAGCATAGCTGCATCAGCATCCCAACAACAGCTATATCATCTTGCAAAATGACTGTTGCTTTAGCAACTCAAAAGAATGCTATATTTGCTTCCAAAGTACTCCACACTGATGTTTTAATGAATACTACTGCCAAGTTAGAAAATACAAAAGATTGCATAACTTTACACATAGTCATTCTCCTAATCCCAAATTAAGTTCTGTAACTTTAGCTAATAAACAAATAAATTCCATTAGTTATTACAAAGCTCTATCATGGGATGGGATGCAACAGTATCATTTTCATATTTTTACCTCTAGAAACCAAGCTTTTATGTTGGTGTGTCATGGAACTGGTAAGTCAGAATCACTCATCTCTCCCAGCTGAGCTAATCTCTCGTTTTCCTATGTAAGTTACAAAGTTCAAAAACAAGATTAGCGTACTTACAGCCCTGTGTCTGGCCATAAGATGAGCTGTAACTACTTTGGCCATATCCAGAAGTATCTGCGGATTGCCCATAGCCACCATAACTCTGCTGTCCATATGGTTGGCTGGTTTGTTGAGAATAACCTTGTGTGGGTGGAGTTGGGTAGGCTCCATAACTAATGGAAAAGAAGAGGAGGTAAAAATCAGCCAAGGAACTTATTTCCACAATGAACTTTCAGATTTTTGCTTTTCACCATGTCTAATGTGCTCCATTTAAATTACAGAAGTTGCAAGTGCTATTTCCAAGATGGCTGATAATCCCACAAATGTGTGAACTGTGCTGTGTTAATTCTGAAAACATATTGGAAATATTCAGAAAAAAGCAATACAGTAAACCTATTTTAAAAACAGCTGTAATATTATTTATGGTTGAACAATTTAATGACTGTTGGAGCCCTTGAAAATTTGGGCATCATGGGGTCATCCTATTGTCAAATTGCATTTGGGAAACTTAGTGAGTATCTAAAATAAATGAATTTTAAGCAATATTCCCTAAGAATAAATGTTTTTATGTTAATGCACACTATTTTAATAAATTTGTTACATACTGAATTGTACTGCAGTTGATAGCCAAGATTGTTAATTTAAGCAACTTTCTGTATTTTAGCCCCTAAAGACAACCAGTTTAGACATACCATTTGTAAGGAATTACAGTTATTAGTACATTAAAATGCAAATCAAGACACAAGATTTCTGAACAAATCAGTGTCATAACATCTTCATCTTTCTTATAAAAAAACTGCCTATTGAAAGCATGATATATCAAAACTCCTCAGAGATGGGCAGTACCTAAATTTGATAAACAAATAAAATAAACATGTTACTCATACATAGAAAATTAATTCCAGTGTCATTTACCTCTGTGTTGCTGACTGGCTATAATCTGCAAGAGAATTGGGGAAAAAATTAAAACAGATCCACTGAACAAATTTTAAGAACCTAACAGTGAAAGGCAATCCCCAATTTGTAAGATGCTCCTAGCATCCCCAAGAATCAGGGCCAATAGATGCCCAGTTTTATTCAATTTCTGAGATACCCCAAGTTGTACAGCATTAGCCATAAGTCTGTAACTGAAAATCTTTGCAGTCCATGGCTGCCATGTATTACTCAGAATTACATTAGCGCAAGAGCTGTATCCCAGTGTTGGTACACAGTATTGAATAAAAATGCCTAAAAATATCTCTAAGCCACTTTGGCATGAGATCTGCAGAATGTGAGAATTATACTGTTACTCTTCAAAGACTACCCTTTATGCACAATATAAATATGAAAAAGTTGTAACATCACATTTAACTTTGTTGTAGCTGTGTTACCTGGAATTTCACGTTTCATTAGTTTTTCTATGGTGATATTAGCATTTAAAATGGCATCCATGCCTTCTCTTGAAGTTCCAGAAACCATGTTTTCTTCTTAACCAAACCAATATTTTTAATGTTAATTTTTTCCCCCAGTAACTAAATTGAGAGCATATTCTGGAAGTCCTTGGATGCATTTACAAGTATTAAAAAACACAAACTTGACTCAGAAAAGGAATGATGTAACCCATAAATTTGCCACTAGTGAAATGTTACCTGAAACTAGTGCTTTCTACTATTTCTCATGTCTAATTAATGTCTTTCGTTGTTTGATTTATTGCATTCCTAAGCATTATTTTGATAACCTATAAAAAAACCTGACATTCTCCTTTAATAAACATCTTTTGCTTTGCCTGAAGTATCCATGATTCGTAGGTATGCATGTAGTGCAAAAGCCAACTTTGCAAAGTAAAGTGTATCTTCCCAAATTCAGCGACCATATTCGTTTCATCTTTACAGCAATCTGAATGCTTGAGTTTTAGGCAAGCAGCTGGAGATGCTTCTGGTACTCAGTTTAATCAGATTTCAAGAACTCCTTGGGGGGTGGCAAAATTCAAGCATCCTTTCAGTCCAGAAGGGAAGAGATTAGGAATAAAGGAGTTTGAGGGAACAAACTGTTACCTGAGATGTTAAGACTTCATTATTAAAATTTTAACAATTGCAATCTAGCCCTTTTCTTGTAACTTTTAAGAAAGCATGTTTTCTCTTCTTAGCTAAGGCCACTTCTTTTGCTATGTCAAGAACTTGCTTTTTCAGCAACTACACATACAAATGTATTCTGGAAGTCCTTGAATATACTGTCCCGCGTTGAGAGAAATACCAACTTGATTGGAACAGTGAGTATGTAACCAATAAATTTGTCACTTATGGAATATATGAGAATCAATGTTTTCTATTGTTCAAATCTCATATATAACCAATGTCTTTATTGTTTGATTACTTGATTACTGGTATATCACATGTACTGAATTATGCAACATTTGTTTCTGTACCACATAAAAATACCTGATCCTCCTTAATATAGGTAGTCTTGATTTACAACAGATCATTTAGTGATCATTCAAAGTTGCAACTGTACTGAAGTAACTTATGACCATTTTTCACATTTAAAACCATTGCAGCACCCCTGCAGTCACGATTAAAATTCAGTTGCAGCATCCCAGGGTCATGTGATCCCCTTTTGCAACCTTCTGCCAAGCAGAGTCAATGGGGAAGCCAAATTTGCTTAACAATCGTGTTACTAACTTAAGACAATACTCTGCTTAACACCACTGTGTTAAGAAAATTCATAAAGTGGGGCAAACCCCACTACCAAGGTTTCACTTAGCAGCATAAATTATGGGCTCAATTGTGGTTGTAACTCGAGGGCTTTTTCCCCCTTTCTTCTTTGCCTGAATTACTTGCACTCGGGTTTTTGGATTTTCGGGCAGGTGAAAAGTGTTTTCTCTCAAATTCAGTGAATATAGTCTTCTTCAGCTCTAGCTTGGGAGTGCAGGCAATTGTGAAGCCCTCCAATTTTCTACGTCCAAAGGCTGTTTTTTTTTTTTTTAAAAAAAATAACCATCCATCAGTCCGTAATGACTGCCCCCCCAAAGCAAATAATAAAAAAGGCGAGAGGGGAAAAAAAGCCCGCGCAGTGAAAATGAGTGGCGGCTTACCGGGGACCGAGTAATTATTTACCTACCCATGGAGCGGAGCAGCTTTTAAAGCTCAGTTACGAGTTTAGACTTAGTTTTGCCAGGAAGGGGGCGTGTGGAATTAGGACCGAAGCCCAGCCCAGCCACTACTCCCTTTTACGGCCCACTAGCGAAGATGGGCAGGAAAGAGCGCGCGCTCCCTCAGCGACCAAGCAGCCGTTGGGCGCGCGTGGGCGAGCAAGCATACTAAAAGAACCCGGATGTTGCACTGCGGCAAAAAAAAGTATCTATGCGCATGCGCCAACGGCCCGCGTAGCCGGCTGGAGGCCACGCATGCGTACTCCCGGATCGCCCGGTTCAGAAAGCCCGCACTCCGGTTTTTTTCCTCAGCGGTTCCGTCTCGCGCATGCGTGCTTTTCCCTGCCCCTCAAAGAGTTCCTCGGAAACCCCGTTTTTCTTCTCCCCGCCTCCCCCTAGCGGGTCTCACGCTTTCCTAAAATGGCCGCAGCGAAATGGCGCAGTTGAGACTAATGGGCGATGCGCAAACCTTTATAAGGACAAGGAGAGCAGCCGTAACTTCAACCTCCCTTCTCCGGTTGGAGCACCCGCACCCTACTCTCTTGTTCCCTCTAGCCGCCCAGGATCTAGGAACCAACCCAAAGCCTCCAGTCAAAGAGCTCTGATCGCCCCATCCAATTTGTCAAGAGACCCCAGCCTGGCCCTCTCCCCAAAGAAACCAAGGCCGAGTCGGGAGCCCTACTCTCCATCTACCCGATGCCTTGTCTCTTGGCCGCCTCAACCGAAGCCCTGAAATATTACTCGCAGACTTCTCCAGCAGCTCCTCCCCCCACCCTCCCAAAGCGCGAAAGGACGAAGCGTCCTCTTTTGCTCTGGGTTCTGGTCGAGGCACGTCTGCCTACCTTCCTCCCTCTCCCCCGATGGAGTCCCTCCTCCCATTTGACCCACTGCGGTAAGTCCTCTCCACGGAAGCCAATTTGCTCCAATGCCTCATCGCGCGTTCCCTGTGACCACGAGGACTAGCGACTTAATCCTGCCAAATTCGAGCTAAAACCCCTGCGCTCCTTTTGCAGCGGTTTGTGGAAGCCCGACATCCCCTTCGCGGTCTCTCCGGCGGCTCCCCTGCCTCTCTTACCGTTGGACGCCATAGCTATAGCTTCCCAGCAAACTCTCTCACGTCTCCTTCGCCGCCTGGTCCCAGCCGCTCCCTTCGCGGCAAATATAATTGCCCCTCCCCTTTCCTTTGGGCTACACCATCTCAGATGACAGGGGTGGCAGGGAGAGTCGTTTGAATAAGGCCGATTACTTTTCGTTCTAAAAACAAAGATTCTTTTGTTCGCCGATGAGTGTGCAAGCCTCCACACGAAATTTCTTTATTTTGAAATAACCCTTACGTCGCACTCCGCGGGAACAGATTTAGAAAGCCAGCTGCTCCCCCCCCACAATCGAAATGGTGTCAGTCCAACCTGCTGGGTGGGATGAGATTACGGCGGCAGCCTGGGCGCAACCAAAGGAGGAAGTAGGGGGGGGATTGAGGAGAAATCGGGGAAAGTAGCTCTCCCTATGGGCCTCTCTTGTAGGGCCTAGGGGTGGCGTCTCTTGCAAAAATCCTATGGATTAATGTCAGCGGAATCTGGAATCATTTTAAAAACGGATTTAGTAGATTGCAGGGCATAACACACTTGGGATTCTGGTTCTGAGCTGTTCTGGGAATCCAGCATCAGTTGCTTCCAGGAGGACAGAAGCACTGATGAAAAAAGGCATTGCTGCATTTCAGACTCATCGTCTTTGGGGAGGGGAGAGGGGGGAGAAGATCTGGCCGAGCGGCCCATCCTTTTTCGCATCTTGCCTGGTGGAGTTTTGCACGCTCCTCTTCTGAAAAGGGCACCGAAACTGTAGGCAGCGCTGGCTGAAAAAAAATCTGGCGGCTCAACCCCTTCCATCTTGCTAAGCCTATCCTGGGGAAACCTGGATGCACAATTTCAGGTTTCTCATTTGGGCTCCGGGCTCTTGAAAGTAGCTTATTGACCCAGAAAGCTATGAAACCGGTTTAAATCAGCTTGTCTCTTATATAAATGTATGCATAACGTTGGAGGGTTGTGTGGAAAGGGAACTTCATGAGGACAGTGGTGACACCCAAGCAGAAAAAAAAGCCCAAAGGCAACACCAGGCCAGCCATAAAACAAACTTGCATAGGAAAAGAGATTTAATAAAAGGTATTGAAAGAAGCCCCCTAGACAAAAAGCCAAGTAATTAAAAAAACTAGGGAAACAAAAAGAAATCCCTTACAAACTAAAGGTCATGCCAAATCAGCAAAACAAATAAGACAAAAGACCCATAGCAGACAGGAGATTGCTACTAAACAAATATAAGAAATGAAACTAATAATCCAATCAAACCACCCCGCAGAGTTTACCCTCTGACGGAAACCCCCCCCTTGATAGGATTTCACTCACGCACAAAAGGAGAAAAGGTATAAAAATCAGGAGTTTATTACACAAAGCTGGCTAGCCCCGGGGAACGCCAGACTTCTTGCTATCTCTTGCCTTCCTGAAAATTAAAGCAAACTTGCTTCCAAATAGCTGTCTGTCTGTGTCCTTACTCTGAAAGCACTCCCAGCAGGAAAAAGAACCCTTGGAAGAAAGGCATTTGCAAGCCTTTCAACAGTTGCAAGTCCTTGGAGCAGGCAGTGCCTTTTGGTGATGGCCCCTGGTTGGGCAGCTCCTCAAGGATGGTGATATAGGCTGCCTCATTGCTCTGTTCCTCATGTAATAAATGCTATTTTGCACTATTCCACTGGTCATCCTTTCTCTCCTACCACTACAATCTTCAGAATTGATTGCATTTCATTTCATTGATGACATGGAATTGATGACATGATGGCATTTGTGCTGCGGATTAGTGCTGTGGCCTGTTTTTACAGAGAGCCTGATTCAGAAATGGATGCATCCATACCAAACAAGAATATATAATATAACACTAAAACATTATGAAGAATGGTTGCAGGAATTGGGTATGGCTGGTCTAGAGAAAAGAAGGATTGTGTGACATGACTGCAGTGTTCCAATATTTGAGGGGTGCCACAAAGAAGAGGGTGTCAACTTATTTTCCGAAGTACCAAAGGGAAGACAAGAAATAATGGAGACTAATCAAGGAGAGAAGCCAAACTGGAATTAAGGAGAAACTTCCCAACAGAACAATTAACCAGTGGGACAGCTTGCCTTCAGAAGTTGTGGGTGTATCCTCACTGGAGTCTTTTAAGAAGAGACTGGACAGGCACTTGTCTGAAATGGTATAGGGTTTCCTGTTTGAGCAGGGGGCTGGACCAAAAGACCTCCAAGATCCCTTCTAGCTTGATTCCAATTCTGATTTTTCCCATTAGATCCCACATTTGAACTTGTGAACAGAAATGTGTGCACTTGCATAAGTGTTAGTGCTGCTGTAAAATAAGCTAATAGAAAGCTGCCTGTTTTTATTTGATAGATTTTGCATCCGTATCCTGCCTTTTGTCCAAATTCTATTGACTGGCACCTTTTGTGACATTACTAAAGCATGCTTAACTTGGCCGTTTAATGAAAAAAAGGAGGAATGTAGTGGAGAAATGCCACTAAAACTTTTTCATCTTTTGGGCAGTTAGTCTGCCTGGATATCTTGAAGAATTCATTTAGCCTCCTAAGTAAGCCTGCCTGTTTTCATTGCATCAATGTTGGTGTGTGACTGCGTAATAATCTATTGCAATCAACCTCCTTGGGCAAAAATTGAGTAGATATAATTTTCCAATTCTCTCTGGTTTACCAAGATTTCAGAATTAGAGACTTGCAGGCTTCCTTCCCTGCTTTGCCAGAATGGTTTCTCCCAGGAATAAAGCTTTCCCTGTCTCTATCCCTAAAACCAGCTTGAGCCAGTTTTGAGCCGCACCCTGCAAATTTATGAATGGTCTGGAGCGTTGGCATGGTAACCCTGGAAATGAGGCCACAGGCCAGGAAAAGGAACTTCTGAATGAAATGTTGGTGTGTTTTTCCCGCCCAGTTGGGCTCATTTGGGAGATCGGTTGCAGGAAATTTTGGGGCATTTGCAGGTTGCGATATTTTGGGCTGCTTTTAAGGGTGTGCATGGTTTATGACCTCAAAATGCATTGCTGGAAAGAAGACAACACTAGCAGGATGCAAACTGAGTCGATCAGCCTACTTTCTTGCTGCACCACCAGCATCTCCTTCCCCAAATCTAGCTTCTCCTTTCTCATCCTTCAACCCACCCTCGCTGTCCACTTCCTTTCTCAAGAAAACTTTTGCAATAATAGAGAGGGCCTCAAGCCTTGCAACCTCCTGCTGGAATACTTTACACCTTAACAATTCCTTTCAGAATTAGGATGAAACACAAACCTGGAAACTACATGAAATTAAATTCTTTATTCTTCACCAAAGAGCAGTGATAGAAAGTTGGTAGATGGGGCAGCTTGCAAAGACCTCCCTCCTTCCAGCATAAGTTATATACATTACATTCAGCCCCTCCTTTACAATATCTCCCCATTCACCCAATTCCATTCTTCCATCATCCCATATAAGGAACTTTCTTCCTTCTATGCTAGGGCCTTGTAAGTTTTCTGAAAATACATTTGTCTAATGAAAAGCTATCCTTGGAATGGATACCGTATTTCACTTCCCTGCTTTCTTAAGCTATTTTCAAGGCCTGTGAACAATGAAGAAGAGTAAGAAGGCCAGCAAACCTTAAAGAAAACAGAATGAGACATAGTTTCTGGGCCTTAATAAGAATGTAAATTCCCTAATGAAATGATGATATTGATAGCCTTATCTATTCAGTCGTGTCTTGGCAATTGTATGGGCCAGGTCTTGTTTGCACATTTTCCGATTTTGCATGACTTCTTTGAGTTTTTCTATGCTCTGAGGGCAAGTGTTCAACAACTGGGTTCTTTGACAGCCTAGTTTCCTTTTGCTGCTAACTGATCCAAATGTAATTGTTTTCTCCAGTCAATTCTTCCACATAACACAACCAAAATAGGTGAGAAATGGTTTTGTGATTTTGCCTCCCAGTGACTATTGTAATGCTCCCACACCCCTGCCCTTAATATTTGGACTCCTCAGCCTCTCTGAACTCTTGGTACCAACAATGCCAAAGTGTACACATGCGCGCACACACACACACACACACACACACAGCTCTCCTTCTCTCTTCTGGCAATGTGGGTGGCTCTGGTTCTCTTGTTCCCACCTTCAGACAAAAAGGCAGGCATGGAGAACACAGAAGGACCCAGTGGCATTTCACGCACATGCACAAGGCTGTGGCTGAATTTACCACTCCATCATCACTTCTGCTTTGCATGCATGTGGGAGGAAAAATCAAATTTGCTTCCAAGCCAGGAGAAATGTGCTGGAAATAAAATGGAGGCTGCCTGCAAGGAAAGAAGTTTTTTTTCTGGTTTCCAGAAACTTCAGTGACAGCAGCATGTTTCTGGGGTGGCTGACAAAATGGCTGAGTGAGTGGATGGATCTTTATAGGGTTCTGGAGTTTTGTGATTGAGATGCCTCAGGGGATTGTGCAATATAGTAAACCTCGTGCCTTTTGCTATTCTAATTTATTTAGTGATTGATTTGTATTTCTACCTATTCGCCATGGTGACTCAAGGCAGCTTACAACATATAAAACCACAATTTAAAACAATAAAACTCAAAAAATCAAATAAATTAATGTAGTGGTGGTAGGTTAATCCTATTATGTCCTAAAGCTCCTATCCTGTCCTTAGAATTTGGGTGAGGGAATGTAAATTCTTTTTTTTTTTGAATTTTTTAAATTGATTTTTAAAAACAAACAAAATGTAAAATATAAAAACATAAAACATCTTTTTTGAAAGCAGCTTGATCCCAGGTTACATCTCTCCATACAGACACAAATTCAAATTCATATTCATTTTATGTACCATCCCATATCTTATTACCATTCTACATTTTCTATATAGCTTCTCCCCTCTTTTAACTTTCTTAATTTTATTTTATTTATTTCATCCCAATTCAGATAATTATACTTATATTCTTTGTCCTATTTCCAGCTGTCTATTATCTTTTCTCATTAGACAAAATTTCTCCTGTAATCACTGATTAGAGTATGACGCCTTTATATCTTTCCCCTAAATTTATAACACTTAATATAATACATAACTTCCATTTGGATTCTGCTTAGTACATTCTAAAGTTACACACTATATTTTAAAAAGAGAAAAATTATAAATATATAATTAAAACAAATCTATTGTTAATATTAGTATTCATTTAAATCTTAAACATTTTACACATTACTTTTCAAATGTATCATACTTCTATGGGAACACTTATAAACTTTCCATAGTTGCTTCCCCCCACTTCACTCATATTTTAAAACATTATACCATTAAAATGTTCCCATTCCTTCCTAGTTCAATTCTCTCATTTATTTCATTTATTTTGTTCACAAAAGTTTCGCTGAGTTACACTGAGTATTTTATCCCACTTTTTAATCATATATTATTTCCAATTTTCTAACATAGTTTCTAATACAAATATAACAATACAATCTTATGTACTTTTGCAGAATCACTTTTTCAGTTAAATTTTTACCTATTATCTCTAAATAAGTCCTGTTTCTTTACATCTTGCTCCACACCTTTGTAGCTTCTCTTCCGTTCCTTCCTCCTTGCTTCTTCTCTCTCTCTTTTTACCCCTTGTCTCTCCACCTCCATTTCCCTCTTCTGTGTTCCCTTTCTGATGCTTTCTGACATTATATCCACTTTTCACCTTATTTTTCCCTTTTTTGGTTGTTTTTTGGGGTCTTAAAGTCTCCATTCTCTTTCCCCCTTCTTCCCTAGGAAAAATTACTTGTTCGTCAAAGATGGCTTCTTCTTTGTCCCAATCTTCTTGTTGCGTAGTCTTTTCTTGCAGTTTCTCATAGGTACAAATCGCCATTTCTAGGAATTGAAAAACAGAGCCAAGAGAGCCCTTCCCTTCTTGTTCCTCTTCTTTATATTTTTTAAATTACATTTTCAGTTCATCCACAAGTGATGCCATGGTAAAAAAATTTCAAACCACCCAAGTGTTTTTAGTCATTCAAATATAGTTTCCAAAAATCCCAAAGTCACCAAGCAATCCAAATACACACAAATTGTTTCTTTTAACACTTTCTTCTTTTTTCACTTTCTCTTCCTGGGGTTACTAGTTAGTTACAAAGTTCCAGTTTAGATGTATCTTTTAGAAGTCTTGTTAGAATTTAATCAGATTCTTTTAAATTCCAGGCAGTCTCCTCTTTCCAAATCCTACTCTTATTCTTTTCCTCTCCCTTCCCACTTACTTTTTAATGTTCAGAAATCCTTATTGTCCCCTTGACATTTAATTATCCAGTTTAATTACCTCTTGATGCCAAAGCAGGTTTTTTCGATTTCTCATTCATCTCTGTTCGCTGTCAACGTAAGGAAGGAGAGTGAAAGAGGAAAAGAAATGTTCCCTTTTCACTTTCATTCGCTGCTTCTGAATCTTCTTTGGGAGCGATGTATCTTTTTAAAATTTAAATTCCAGGATACCTTGATTGTTGCTTCTTATCCCAGTCAGCCAAAACTTTCACTTCTTAACTTCCTTCTGCACTTTCTTTTCTGGATGAGTGCTTCTTTGAGGCGGCCATTTCTGACTGCCACTCATTCGCCTTGGGAAAGGGAGTTTAGCCAGTTGGGGAGGGAAGATGCGGCTTCCCTCGACCCTGATGGGATCTCCCCGCTCTTTGCCACCTCTACAAGATGGCTTAGCCCCGAAGCCAGACCGGCTCGAGACACTCCAGCAGCGAGCCCAGGAAGAAACCACACATGATCGCGGATTCCTGCCTGCCACTGAAGCCCTGCAAACCGGAAGTTAGGGAATGTAAATTCTTAATCCTATCAGCTGTAAGAGCTGTGGCTGAAGGCGTTTCATTTATGGAATATATTGGCTCATCTTTCTTAATAGGTATAAAATATTTACACCTCTAAAGACTTGAGGCTTCTGCTCAAGGCAATTAAGAAAGAGTGGGGCAGCTTTCTGCCTTTGTTAAGATTTTCCTCATTTCTTCTCTGGGGAAATATAATTACTTCCTTTAATATTCCCCAATATTTCATTCTTTGGGAGGGGCTTCCCACAGTATGAATTTCCTTAATAAATAAATCCCTGTCAGCTTAAATTTCTGTCAACTTTTTTTCTCATCAAAGAAAAAAAGTGGGATTTTGAACTATGGATCTGGAGACTGTTACTGAGTCAACACTGGCACCATGGGACATCATCAACCCAGTTTCATGAATTGCAGTCAATTAGCAATGGATGTAATAAAGCTGGCTGTTCCCTTGAGGCCATGATTAGCAAGCAGAGAGTAACTTGCATTGGTTATTTGATGCAAATGGCTGACAGACTAGGGGGAAAAAAAGACTTGAACTTGGTAAGGTTAAGCGAAGATAAAGGGAAATAAAAAGATCTGGCAGAAGATGGCATAAATTGGTCTCAGGAATGCCCTTGCAATTTTTACAAACGGCTACCAGGCAGATATTGAGATGGTGAGCATTATCCTTTCAAATTGTGAACTAAACTCAAATGAAACCTAATAATTTCAATTATGATTAATGTTAATATCTCTCAAAGCTTATACAAATTTTTTCTATATTTGGGAAACCTTTAAAATTGCTTTCCAATGAGCTTTTTTAAAATTCCAGCAGGGATTTCTATACTGTAGACCTTGTTATTCTTGTGTATAATCTCACAGAAAAAAAAGAACGGCTTAGAGAGGCTGTAGAGAACTGTGAAGCAGTATGTATATAAGTGCTATTGCTATGTCCACTATCAGACTTTTTTTTGAAGGCCTTCTCAGATATAGAGATATATAGATATCAAGAAGTTGATACGTGATCACGGTTACTGTGTTCCCTGCCTGCTTTATAAGAATACGGATATTTTTACCTTTCTGGTGGGATGCAGATGTCATTCATTAATTTGAGCCTCCTAATAGTGTAGTCAGAATATTCCAGGAAAAAAATGCATATTAGATTCTGAGCCAAATCACCTGCTATTTTTTTTCCTGAAAAAAAAAAAAACAACCTGATAATTCTCTTTAATCAAGTGGTTCCATTGCCTCCACTTTCATTCTGGGCAAATGATCAGATCTTTTCTTCTACTCAGAAATTGTGGGAATTTTGCCTTCCTGACCAAAAACCCCTAGGATATAAACAGTACAATCTGGCAAAAATACCTTTACAGAAGGAAATCTGTCCTTCTATTCCATGGAAATTGTTCTGCTTTGTACTTAAAACTGTAGATATCTTAGTGGAAATGTTGGCTTGTATCTTTCCTTACTTGCTTCCAAAGAAGAGTTTCTTTTCTTCCAAATTTAATTCTAGACCTTTTCCTCAGCTGATTTTTAAAAAAAAGAAAAAAGGGACATTTTTCTGATATCCATAAATATCAAATTCAAAAGACCACTGAAACTACACTTTTATTACTAAGCTCATTTCCTCCTGCTACTAGAAGTCATTTGAACAGAACAGAATTGGAAGGGACCTTGAAGGTCTTCTAGTCCAACCCCCTACTCATACCATTCCAGACAAAAGGTGGTCCATTGGAATTCAATTCAGCCCAGGCTTAGCCCTAACTATAATCCTTTGTCTCCCTCAATATTTTTTTAAACTTTCCAGCCTCATCTACAAACCTGATATTTCAATTATGGTTGAAATTATGGTTGTTTCCCACCAAAAACCAAACCAGGTTCATCTTTGCTTAGCTTTTCAAGATCAGCCAAGGTTGATTAGGTACTTGCATTGTGGGCTCTAATATAGAGGATTCTTCCTTTTTGTCTTAAGTCATTATTGTGTTCTCTTTTTATTCCTCCACAGATCTAGATGCCCAAGAGCTGCCTTTAATTCCTGCAAAAGAGGCAGGTGAGGTTCTTGACAAAGAACCAGAGAAATATGACCAAGAAGTACCGCCTGTGAAGAATCACCATAGTCTTCTGGTACTTCAACCTCAGATAATGACCAAGGTTCCTCAGGAGAATGAGCCTCCAAATGCTCCCAAATTTGAACAGTGCTATTTTCAAATCAACTGGCCACAAGCGGTGCTGCAAAGATGGGCCACCGAGAAGGCTAACCGGGAGAAGAATCTTAACCTAGTCTTCAACCAAGAACAAACCTTTAGGAATAGAGAACCAGAAGCTAAGAAAGGAGACCACCAGGAGAGCACTGAAATGGAATGACCACCTCAATGCTCAGATGATTAAAGAACGGAATTATATTGGCTCTTGTTATAAGAATATACTCCTGATGTTACAGAATTGGTTCATTTCATTTCAGATCCTATTTGCAGATTGTGTTCACCTTTAATAAAAGTTGATTCCCCTTGAAAGCGTTTTGTGGGGCAGCAGGAATGCTTTGGTTGGAAATGCATTTCTATGTTTTTGTAATAAACATAAAAACAGTCCTGGTGATAGCTCATAATCTAGAAAAGGAATGGAAAATCCTAAACGCTACTCTGTAGATTTTTCAACTATGAAGAGTGCTAGGAAGCATGATAATTACGCTGTGCAATCACCAGACGGAGTGATTCTGAAATTTCCAGCTTCATTAAAATACAACATGAAACTTTACATCACTGCAGACGGATTTCACTGGCAGGATCTAAGGTACTTCAGAGACATGCCAATATAGTCCATAATATATTTGCCCTTATTTAGAATGAAACTAATCAAAATCAGTTGAAGCAGTCGGTGTATTTTTTTAAGTCCCCAAATGATCAGAAATTCCAACTTAAAAGTCATTGTTTTTTAAATGGTTTAACAAAATATAGGATCTAGAGAACTAGAACAAGCGAGGCTCCTGAAAGCATGGCTTAAGTTACAATTAATCAGCCAGACTTCTAGCACTGTGGGGACTGAAGGAGGAGAACCATGGAAGACTCTGATAGCAGGAAAACAAGTGAAATGAAAATCAGAAGGGTCCTTGGAGTTCCATAGTGAAAGCCGACATTTTTTTCAGGTAGTCTTCATCAAACCACTCATTTTGAGCCACTGTGAAGTGTTTCTTCCAGTCACCGATGGTCCCTGTAAAGCAATCATACCATACAGTCTGCTTAGAAATTTTAAGTGCTGCTTTCTACAAGAGCCTTAGAGGTAGTCAAAAAAGCAGCACTGGACATTAATTTCCTCTGAACGTATAATACTGCAATTATCATCAAGAGATACTTGCAGTAAGAATACAGGTAGTCCTCTACTTACAATCACAATTGAGCCCAAAATTTCTGTTGTTAAGTGAGACATTTGTTATATTCCATTTTACAACCTTTCTTGCCACAGTTGTTAAGTGAATCATCATAGTTCATAGCTTGCCCTTGGAAGTTGTGGGAGCGCCATCACTTGAGACTTTCAAGAAGAGATTGGACTCCCATCTGTCAGAAATGGTGTAAGGTCTCCCGCTTGGGCGGGGGGTTGGACTAGATGAGCTATAAGGTCCCTTTCAACTCTGATTGTTATCTATTAGTAACACAGTTGTTAAGTGAATCTGGTTTCCTCATTGGCTTTGCTTATCAGAATGTCGCAAAAGGGGATCTCATGACCTTGGGACACAGAAAAAAAAAATTCAGATGCTTTGTGTGCAAAGCATCTGAATTTTGATCACATGATCATGGGAGTGCTGCAAAAGCCGTAACTGTGAAAAACGGTCATAAGTCACATTTTTCAGTGATGTTTTAACTTTGAACAGTCAACAATGAACTGTTGTAAGTTGAAGACTACCTTTATCCTAATTAGAAGCCTTTGCAAATTCAGCCTTTTGAAAAACATTACAGTAGTCCTTAATATATCACCATTCACTTATTGACCATTCGAAGTTAGGACAGCATTGCAAAATGTGACTTATGAGGCATCCTTCCTTGCATATATAACTGATGCAGCATCCCCACATTCATGTGATCAGAACTCAGTCACCTGGCATCCGGCATATATTTACAATAGTTGCAGCATCCTGGAGTCATGTAGTCACCATTTATGACCTTCCTCACTGGCTTCTGGCAAGTGAAGTCCGTAGGGAAAGTCATTTCAAGGCCGCACAATTCACTTAACTGCAGTGATTTGCTTAACAAGTGTAGCAAAAAAAAAAAAGTTTGTAAAATCGGGTGTCGTTAATTTAATAATCACATTGCTTAACAACTGAATTTTTGGTTTCAGTTGTGATTATACGTCAAGGATCACCTGTACATTTTATTGATTGGCTCTTAATAATTTCATTTTTTGATTTCCTGAATGCCTAGGCCTGTGTTAATGACCTGTAATTTTGGATCCTAATAAGTCATCATGGAGGAACACTCCAGTTCCTTACACACATGTCCCAAACAAAGAAAACCTGTATTTCTCTAGGATTCCTCTAGGATTTTTGCAATGCAGGATACCTAAAGAGAGTTCACTTCTAGTGACTTGACTGGGGTTGGACAGAGGTGGTATTCAGCAGGTTCTGACCAGTTCTGGAGAATCGGTAGCAGAAATTTTGAGTGGCCCTGCCCCCATCTCTTCTCTGCCTCCCGAGTCCCAGCTAATTGGCTGGGTCTTCTTTTGTTGCCCTGCACAGGAGAATGGAGTTGGAAATCAGGTTAGTGGGATGTGGAGGGAATAGGGATTTTGCAGTATCCTTTCCCTGTCACGCCCACCAAGCCACAACCAAAGAACCGGTAGTAAAAAAATTTGAATCGCACCACTGGGTTGGGAGAAAGTGTACCTTTTCGCATAAATGGAAAAATGGATTGGTCCATGACGGATGGGTACATTCGCTCGGTTGATCCTGGGGTTGTGCTTCATGACTTCGAAGGAGGTATGACGCACAATCTTGTCTAGGGTTGTAGCGTCTAATTGCTTCCCTATAAATTGTGTTACCTTCTGGATTTCACACTTTGGGTCCTGTGTGACATGGAGCAGAGATGGATAAAAGAGAAACAGAAAAGAACTGATTCTTAGCGTTCCATAATGAAAGTCAAGTCAATATCCGACATTTTTTTCTTTCAGTAGTCCTCATCAAACCATTCATTTTGAGCCACTGTGAAATGGTTCTTCCAGTCACCGACCATCCCTGTAAGGCTATCACACCATATAGGCTGCTTGGAAAATTGGGTGGCTGAAGGCGCCAACCACCAAGCCCCTCAAACTGATTCAAGGTGTGCCGTGGTGACTTGACCACCATCGTTTTGCAACAGTGCTATCTCCTGGCTGTCCAAGAGAAACATACACGTTGACAACCCGCTAACAACCCATCTTCATGCTATAAAAAAGACAAGTCACAATAGGCAAATTGCAAAGTTTGGTCTAGTGGTTAAGACACCAAGCTAGAATCCAGAGGGTTGTGAGTTCTAGTCCTGCCTTAGGCATCAAAGCTGGTTGGGTGACTTTGAGCCAATCACTAGGAAATTGAGAGTTCTAGTCTCACCTTAGGCATGAAAACTGATGGGGTGACTTTGGGCCAGCCATTCCCTCTCAGTCCATTACATCAGGCTCAGGTGAAAAGCCAATTGATCAATTCCTGTCCCAACCAAAAATATAACACTCATTTATCTAAAAAAAAAAAAAACCCAAGGCCAGCATTTGCAGGAAAAACGTTAAGAAGAAGAAAACAGTGCAAAATCTTCAAGGCTACAACCTACTTACTTTAAAAGTAGACTGAAAGAATGCCATGGCAGCACAGACTTTAACTCAAGCTCTCTAACACCCACTTTGTTTTCATAACATTTTCCAAGTAAGTGGGCACTGTTTCCAAAAGGGGAGATCTTTGTTACCCTTAAAAAAAAAAATCTAGGATCCCATAAAGAGGAAAAAAACTTTTATTTTTAAGGTCCCCATTTTTCATTGGATTGCATAAAAATGTGCAATTTTTCATCTCACCTCATCCCTGCAGGAAAGGAGGGGGGGACTTATTTTCCAGCCCTATTTCCATTCAGACTTTTCTTCCAGAACTCACTTTTTTAATGACTTCATAAAAGAGATACAGGACATGGTAAGTATCTTTTGCTTCCCACCAATCCTTTACGTGACTGTGCCAAGAGCCCTAAGCCACTGGAAGATATAGAACACAGAAAGGCAGGAAGCTATCACATTCAGGGTGAAGATCCCAATGAGACACACAACATTATTCTTAAATGTTGGGGGGGGGCTGCTCTTTTCCACTCAGACTCTGAAAACTTGGCCCCCAATTCTGTTGACATTCACCATAGGAAAGGTGGAAATTACATGCTTGTGGTCCACTGCATTTCTCATCATCACAGACTCAGAATTGGAAGGAGCCATTTTAAACTCCTTAAGCCTAATTTAAAAGTCAATTTGGTGTAATGCTTAAGGCAGCAGCTAGAAACTGGGAGACAGTGACTTCTAGTCCCACTTTAGGCATGAAATGTCATCTGGGTGACTTTGCACCAATCATCAGGAGCCTGTAAGTTCCAGTCTTGCTTTGGACATAAAGCCAGCTGGGTGAATGTGGGCCAGCCCCTCCCTCTCAGCCATGGAAAATAGGCAATGGTAAATCTCTTCCAAAATCTTGCCAAGAAATCTCGAGGGACTTACGTAGGCAGTTTCCAGGAATTTTTAAAAAAAGACTCAAAATCTCTCTCTCTCTCTCTCTCTCTCTCTCTCTCACACACACACACACACACACACACACACACACACACACACGTCCAATTCACTTCTAATTGAAAGAATCCAGATTAAAGCATCCCAGGTTGATGTCTATTTAACCACTACTAGAATGGATCCAACAGAGCTGAGCTCACCTAGGCAACTGCTTTTAAAAGAGAATATTTGTAGCTCAGGGTTGAACTGGGCCTTTGTTGCTCTCTGTACTTGGCTGTTTTCTTGCAAATGTTTCATTATCCAACTGGATAAAAAGGAATTTGCAAATCCTACCCCCTTCTAGCGCTGATGAGATTACCTAGTTGGGTAATGAAACTTCTCCAAGAGAGCAACCAAGCTCAGAGAACACTAAGGACCCTGTACCTGCTTCTACAATCATCAACCTGCCTTCACTGCAGATACAGATTTTCCACTTCAAGTGCAATTTACTTTATTGTAATGTAAACCTTACTAATGGTATGCCTAATAAATATTTCCCACATGGAATCTGCCCTTTACCTTACTGAAATTCCCTACCTCCTTGGTCCTTTCAAAAAATGAGAAAGGGGTGCTTGGCTTACCCTTGCCTGCCATGAAAATCTTCAAATATCCCTCCCATGTTCCAGAATAGGGTAACATTTTGTTCATTCTTTGGAAATGGAAACAGGACACCAGGCAATCTTTGGGATTTCTTGCCCGGTAAATGAACTGAGGTGAAAAAGCTGGATCATATCCACTATCTCTTGTATCCAAATGGTACCTATGGAGAGAGCGAGAGATCAACATTCATTTATTCTGTGCTATGCATAAGCGATCTACTATGCCCGAAGGCCCTCAAAACAGGCTGAAGTCTGCAATTACGAACTTTTCATAATTTGCAGGTTTGCTGTCACTTCTGCCAGCCCCCACATGGGGAAAGGAATTCTGCAACTCAGGAAACCTTCTCTTTCATCCCCCTCAGAAAGATTTAGGAAAGCATCACAAGAACAATTTCAGCTTGCATAGTAGCTAGGAAAGGCTGGTTAATTGGATTTTGCAAAGGATCACCAAACCAGAATAAATTTTTTCTGACAATGCAAGATCATTCTTGCACAATCTAATGGCTGTCCCAGGCTCTCTTGGAAAACCCAGCAGAATTATACTGCATCAATAATGGGATCTGTCCAAAGCCATGAGGAGTATATTTTCCTCTATAGATACCTTGTGGGGGGGGGGTGCTATATACCCGCAAACTAGACATGACTTTGCCCCTAGATTCTTATCTGATTTGGGGTAAGTACAAAGAAGTATATCATTTGGCTTGGCTTCGGATCCGGTCCCATTCATTACAAGTGCTTTTGTGTAAGGGAATCCCTTCCACCTCACCTAGTGCAAGGCAGGTCTCTGATGTGAGAACTCTTCCTTGCTCCATGGATGTTAGCTAACAAATGGACAAGACAGGAAGAAAAACCTGGGGTGGGGGGTGGGGATTCCTGGAGATCTTCAAACATTCTCTAATGAATCCTTCATAAACGGGGTGCTGGACAAGAACACTTCTAAGATCCCTGTATGATTTGGTGTTATTGGGGAAATTACTAGTAAAAATTTTGATTTAACAGACTTCTGTTTAATGGATTGCAGATCTAAGGGGGAAAATCTTTCTTTGCATGTAGTAATCATCTCTATTTAGTGGACAAAGTCCACTAAATTCAACTCAGCCCAGATTATTTATAATTTATGTAATTATGTAGTGGATTTTATGTAAATGGATAAATTTAGGGTAACAAATGTTTGCAAAGTTTCAGGGTAGCCAGTTTTATGCAGTTCAGAGTTATGATGCTAGCCAAGGTTTCAAAACTACATGACACTCAGGTGCTTTGTATTAGAACAATTTTTCTGACTAACCATCCCTTTGGGGGCAAATTGTCTTAAATTCGGGATATTGTGGTCTGTCTATAAAATGAATGTGGTAACCATTTTACCTAATCTCTTTTTCATTTCCTTTTAAAATAAAATGATTGGCTGCTAGAACTGTCCCTCACGGCATGGGGCACAAGTTCTTACTCCCAGTGATTTTGGAAGAAGAGGGGGAACTGAGGGGAAAGGGATTTGGGAGGTAAGTGTGGAAGGATGTCTGAAGGAAGCTTAGAGTCCAGTCCCAAGATCTCCATCTCTGCAGCCAGATGCTGGATTCTCTTTGGATTCTTATATTGGTAATCCTCACTCAACATCTGCAATTGTCATGTATTGTGTGCTTCTCCATGGATTCTGCTTGTCGGAAACCAGCTGTGCACAAATAGTGAACATGTAACTCCGTGATGCAGCAGTGATGGTCATACGCAAGACTGGCCATAAAGTTACTTTTTTCAGCAGTGTTGTAATTTTGAATGATTGCTAAAGTCAGCACAGTCATTAAGCGAGGACTGCTTGTAGCGTCCTCTGGGTTCTCTCCAGGGGTGGGATTCTACTAGTTCGCACATATTTGCTAGAACTGGTTATTAACATTCTAAGCAGTTTGGAGAACTGGTTGTTAGAAGAAATTACTGGCCTAATCCTGTAAGGAAGGCAGGAAGGAAACATTCTGTGTTGCTTACAAAAACTGCCTCTCTGTTAACCCTTATTACTTTCTTGGCAGGACTAGACTTCCTGTCTCAGGAACTTCTCTGGAGTTTTTTTCTCTCCTTTGCTGATGCCTTGCTTGTGTGGAGTGACCATTCAAAGTTCCAATGGCACTGAAAAAAGTGACATGACCATTTTTCACACTTACGACTATTGCAGCATCCCTACAGTCATGAGAGGCCAGGCGAGGAGATGCGTGCCTCCATGTGAGTGATGTTTAGTTGGCCATGCCCAGCCAATAACATGACAACTAACCCATGTCCATCCAGTCACATGACCACCAAGTCACACCCACCACCTAAGCCATGCCCACAGAACTGGTTGTTAAAAAATTTGAATCCCACCCCTGGTTCTCTCAACCTTGCAAGATTGGCAAAATGAACATGATAATGTGCCATTTTTAGCCTGCTTTTAGGTGGTTTAAACCTTAGGGCCGTGATGGCAAACCTATGGCACACGTGCTAGAAGTGGCACCCACGGCCATCTCTCCAGGCACATCAGCCATCACCCGTTGCTCTTCTGGGTTTTGGCATGCATATGCCTGCCTGCCAGCTGGTCTTGGCACACGCGGGAACACCGGAAACTGGAAGAGCCAACTGGTCTTCACATGTGCATATACATTAGAAACCAGAAGATCAGGTGGCCAGCATGCATACTGAGCTTTCTGTTTCTGGCACTTCTGCATGGCACACCAGGGACTGCTCTTCTGGTTTCAGGTGTGTACACTCCCATTTTGGCACTCACTGCCGAAAAGGTTTGCCACCCAATAGGACAGGCACAGACTTCAGAGAGTAGTTAGGACTACAGAAAAAACAATTACTACCACCTGCCTTCAGTCGAGGACCTGTATACTGCATGAGTCAAAAAGAGGCCTGTGAAAATATTTATAGACCCCTCACATCCCAGACATAAACTGTTTCAACTCCTTCCCTCAAAACGATGCTATAGAGCATTGCACACCAGAACAACTAGACACAAGAACAGTTTTTTCCCAAAAGCCATCACTCTGCTAAACAAATAATTCCCTCAACGTTGTTCAACTATTTACAAAGTGTACTCTACTATTACTGTTAATCTTCTCATCACTCCTTATTACCCATCCCCTCCCACTTGTGATTGTAGGACTGTAACTTTGTCGCTTATATACTTACGATTTATATTGACTGTTTCCTAGTATGATTGCTTGCTTATTGTACCCTATGACTATCATTAAGTGCTGTGCCTTATGATTCTAGACTCCTGACGAATGTATCTTTTATATATACTGAGAGTATTTACACCAAGACAGATTCCTTATGTGTCCAATCACACTTGGCCAATAAAGGATTCTATTCTATTCTATTCTATTCTATTCTATTCTGTTCTGTTCTGTTCTGTTCTGTTCTGTTCTGTTCTGTTCTGTTCTGTTCTGTTCTATTCTGTTCTATTCTACCACTGCCTTAGGGGATGGAAGTGCCCTTGATTTGATTTTAAAATTAATTACAGATAGTCCTTGACTTACAATAGTTCACTTAGTGACTGTAATGGCACTTAAAAAATGACATGACCATTTTTCATAGTTACAACTTTTGTAGCATCCCCACGATTATGTGACCAAAACTCAAATGCTTAGCAACTGGTTCATATTTATTACTTTTTCTGTGTCCCGACGTCACAAGATCCCCTTTTACAACCTCCTGACAAGCAAAGTCAATGGGGAAGCCAGACTCATTTAACAACCAGATTACTACCTAATGAACTACAGTGACTCACTTAACAACTGTGGCAAGAAAAGTCATAAAATGGGGTAAAACTCACTTGACAAATGTCTCACTTAACAACAGAAATTCTGGACTCAATTGTAAATGCCTTTTAGGCTCAGAAACATTGCTTGCAAATAACTTTCAGATAATTTGCAAATTGAATGTGCTTTCAAATAATTTTCCTTACACACACTAGCTACATCACATGTTTAACGTGAAAAAAAGTCTTCTTAGTGCTTTGAAAGTTTCTCAAGACATTAAACAAAAGTCTGAATCTCAAAGCTCAAATATTTACCTATGTTATCTGACTGTAGTATCATTATTATCCTTTTTATCTTCTTTATTGTCCCCACTTATTGGTGTTACTATGATTATTATTATCCTGTTGTTTTGCATATGCAGAGAGCTTCTGCAACGGAGACAAAATTCCTTGTGTGTCTAATCATATTCAGCCAGTATTCTAATTCTAATTCTAAATTCTTTCTCCTCCCTATTGGGAAATGTTCAGTCTCCCAAAGTCAATAACTTTCAAGATATCCATGTACATTTTAATCTCATATGTATATATGCATATTTCTACTTTTGTTTCTGTTTTTAACTCAAACACACCTTGTTATTGACTCACCTTTGTGAATAAATAATTATTGCTTTAGAAGTCTAGAAAATCCCGCTCCCTGCCTATTACATTGCATTTATTAGCAATTTCAATTTAGTTGGGTATGTTTTAGTGCAACTGTTAACTGTTTTTCTGTCACAATTTAGGAGAGCTGTGTTAGTCTAATGTTGCAAAATCAATCAATCAAAACTAAGAAAGTGCTTGGTTGCACCTTTTCAGCTAACATATTTTTTATTAGGCACGCCTATGAACCGAATCTGTCCCTTGTTCTACTGGAATTTCCAAACATCCAAGAAAAGGCACATTTTGAATCCAGGATCAACCTCGACTCCTGTTGGAGCAAATCATATTCCCCAGAACCAGCAACATATCATTGCACTAATGTATTATTGCATCATTCAGAGTTGGTTTAGCATTTTAGCACCTCCAGTGGTGAAGCCCCTTCAACTTCCAAAGACAAGCTCTTACACTGGCTAATTGTCCTCACTGTTAGGAAATTCCTCTTTAATTTCAAGTTGCTTCTCTCCTTGGTTAGTTTCCATCTACTGTTTCTTGTCTTGCCTTCTGGTGCTTTGGAAAATAAGTTCACCCCCTCACCTTTATGGCAGCCCCTCAAATACTGGAATACTGCTATCATTCACCTTTAGTCCTTCAGGTCCCTTAGGGCAGTGGCCCCCAACCTTTTTTGTGCCATGGCCCGGTACCGGCATCACAAAATGATCCGCGGCCCAGTACCGGCATCAGCACACATGACAAGGCAAGGCGAGCCGAGCGACTGGCCAGCCAGCTGTCCCCCGCTTCTCCCCGCCACCTTCAATGCCTCCTTTGTACCTTTGTTGATGGGCTTCGCTTCAGGACGGCTTCAGGACAGTCGCTCAGCTTGCCTTGCCTTGGGTGCTGAAAGAATCCTCGTGCCTTAGTTTCGTTTGAAGCCCTCCCCGCTTCGATGAAACTAAGGCACGAGGATTCCTTCAGGACCCAAATGCCGCTTTCCAACTGGAAAAGCTCACCCGGAAGCACTTTCTCATCAAACCAGATGGCGGTGCCCAGCAAACCGGCGGCCCGGTAGGACATGTTCCACGGACCGGGACCGGTCCGCGGCCCGGTGGTTGGGGACCCCTGCCTTAGGGTATTGTGAAGTTTCCTCTCAGTACATTTCATTGCATCTTACCTACTTCAACTTTGGTTGACCGTTATCCCAACTCAATATGAAGCAACAGAGAAAAACCCTACCATCTCTTCTGCAATGCAGCTCAGTACCTATGGAGATTCTCTTATCATCCAACTCATGGATGTCCCAAAAGTGTTTTTTTTTTTCAAAGGGCAACTGGGTTTCCTTGAGTTTTTGAAAACATTTTTTGCTTCTCATCCAAAAAGCTTCTTCAATTCAGCTTGCAAAAGTGTGTCTCTTCAGTTAAAATAAAGCCTGAAGATTTGGACTTACCTGGCCTTCTATACAGTCAAGCAGAACAAGATCACTTGAAATCGGAACCTGCTCGGGTGCTGCTTCTGCAAAATAATGTTGCCCAACTGGGTGTAAGTAATTGGATTGTTATCAGCATAGGGCAATTGCATTTTCAGCATCCAAGCACCTTCTTAAAGGAGCCAGTATCTGGTTCCAAAGTTCATTTGTTTTAACTGTTTGATCAGTGAAATGGTAATGATTATCTCAATAGACTTTTGGAAAAAGTGCAGTCTATAAGCCATGTTTTTACGGCAAACTGAGATTTATTTTATTTCTTTATTTCTCTGCTTTTATTATTTTCATAAATATCTCAAGGCAGCGAACATAGCTAATACTTCTTTCTCCTATTTTCCCCACAACAACCCTGTGAGGTGGCTTAGGCTGAGAGAGAAATACAGGTAGTCCTCAACTTATAACAGTTCATTTAGTGACAGTTTGTAGTTATGATGGTGCTGAAAAAAGCAATTTATGACTGTTTTTCATATTTATGACCGTTGCAGCATCCCCATGGTCACGTGATTAAAATTTGTATGCTTGGCAACTGGTTCATATTTATGACGATTGTAGTGTCTTGGGATCATCTGATCATTTTTTGTGATCTTCCGACAAGCAAAGTCAACGAGGAAGCCAGATTCACTTAACAACCATATTACTAATTTAACAACTGCAGTGATTCACTTAATAACTGTAGCAAGAAAGGCTGTAAATTAGGGCAAAATTTATTTAACAATTATCTCACTTAGTAACAGAAATTTTGGGCTCCATGGTGATTGTAAGGCGAGGACTACCTGTACATTGTGAGAGAATGTTCACTTTTATAGGTGATGTTATAAGATCTGGCTTAGGTTTCTGTGGTATGACTATACCATGTGGGAAAACAGACTTGTAAGAAAATAGGCTCAGTATTATCAAACCCAACTTGAGCTTGTAAGGTATTAATTGATGTGTAAAGCAACAGGGATTTTTGTACAATGTCTTAGTTCTGATAAGTCAGGGCATGGCTGAAGGAGAAAGCTGGAACAGCCATTATAGATCTTTTCATGGGAATGTACGAATGTATACCTCTGCCAGGACAAAAACCTTGTTCTGAAAGAAAAATATCTTGTTTTGCAAGTATCACTAAGAGGTTGGAAAGCATTAAGAGAGTTGACAAAGAGTGGGAACACCTGCAAGAGCCAACCTGAAATGGAGTCTCTCGTTTCAGCTGCAGGCTATGTTTACCTTAGAAAGGTAAACCCTGCCTCGGCATATGTCTAGTTTTTTTAAAAAAAATAACTATGTACATTAGGTAGTCCTTGACCAGTGGTGGGATTCAAAAAATGTTACTACCGGTTCTGTGGGCGTGGCTTGGTGGGCATGACATGGCTTGATGGGCGTGGCAGAGGAAGGATACTGTAAAATTTCCATTCCCTCCGCACTCCTGGGGAAAGGTTACCACCGGTTCTCTGAACTACTCAAAATTTCTGCTACCGATTCTCCAGAACTGGTCAGAACCTGCTGAATACTTCTGTTCTTGACTTATAACAGTTGCTTAGTAACCAAAATTTAATTATAACTGTATTTGAAGTTTTGGTGACTGCCTCAAACACCCACCCACCCCAGTCATGTGTACTTGGCACCTGGCCCACATTCATGACTGTTTGCAGCATCCCACAGTTACATAACAGCAATTTTTATTTCTGGTTTCTGGCAAAAACTACCCACTGCAGAATGAGTTGACTTAATGACCATTGCATTCACTTAATGACTACAGATTTAGTTTCTTGCTTTAGGTTAGGATCTTATTAGGGTTCCCCTTCCGTCTAGATTTTTCAACCAGTTGCTCAGAATAGTCCTGCTCGTTTTTTTTATTTGTACCCTGCCTTATTTTTACAAATGACTCAAGATGATGAATATATCCAACACAATCTGCCTTCTCCTATTTTCCTCACAACAGGAACCTCATGAGGTAGGTTGGGCCCAGAGCCGCTCAGTTGTCTTTCATGACTAAGGCGGGACTTGAACTCACAATCTCCTGTTTTCTAGCCTGGCGCTTTAACTGCTAGACCAAATTTGGCTTTTTTATCTTCCACTTCAGGGGTCTCCAACTTCCAGGCCGTGGCACACTACCCGGGCCTTAAGCCGTTGGGAACCGGGCTGAAGAAGGGGCGGGCGAACGCACATGTATCTCCGCTAGCGTGAGCAGCAAACACATATGCCTGCCATTCACGCAAATGGAACTGAGCACGTGTGCTTGCCTGCCACTCGTGCGAACCTTCCCCTCTCCCTACCCCCCCACCTCCACTGGTCTGTAAATCCCAAAAGGTTGGGGAAATCTGTTCTACTTCCAGTGGATGTTTTGTGGGCATTCACCGGCCTTTTGCTCTGCCTATGTGCCCTATTCTCCTTGGAGATCTCATTTTGCTGGTATGAATGGTAATCTCCCTGTGCAGAATCTGGTACTCTTTACAGTGACTAGGTTAGTTTTGAGTCATGGGGTATTTGAGAGGAGTGCTTATATTAGGAAACATTAGGGACAGTAGCAGGCTACTATGTGGAAACAGCTGCTTTTATTAAGATACACTAGTTTGGCCCTGTCAGCGAAAGAATAAAGCTATTCATATTCAAGTGTGGATATCTCCTTGTTAAATATTTATCTGAAGAACAAAATCTCTACCCACTCTGAGGAATCTCAGAGAAGAAAGGACTTCTTTTGCCCTTTTCTCCAGCAAGAAGAGAAACACGGATGATGCTATTTAGTTTGGTAATGAAACATCTGCAAGAAAGTACTAAGAACCCAACTTCTCCAGGAAAGTACCCATGTCAAATGGCCACATAAATAAATAAATAAATAAATAGGTAAATAGGCAATTCCTCCCTTGGTCCTCCTGTTTGCTTTCCTGTTCACGCATACCAATTTCAGGCTCTCTCTCTTTTTAAAATAATGCTAAAGAAAGTATTGCTCCTATAAACAATACTGAGATTATACATAATGTCAGAGAAATAATTTGTTTTCATTGCTCCCGCCTCGCCCCCGTGTGTGTGTGTGTGTGTGAGAGAGAGAGAGAGAGGTGGGGGGGAGAGAGGGAGAGAGAGAGAGAGAGAGAGGGAGAGAGGGAGAGAGAGAGAGAGAGAGAGTTCAAATATTTCTGGCAACTGCTTGGAGAAGTCCCTACAGTTTCCTTGTGTATGTGGTTGGTCACTGCCACTTTCTTCCCAAGGTTGAGAGAGAATAACTGGCTCAAAATGCCCCAGCTGTTTTTGTGCCTAAACTAGGACTAGAAATCAGTTTCCTGGTTTCTAGCCTGGTGCCTTTAACCGTTGCACCAAGCTGGCTTCTCTACTTCTGTGGTTGACTGAACATGCGCATCAAGTGTCGACTTCTGATATGCCCAGCTTAACTACAGGGTGTCCTTGACTTTCAATCATCCATTTAGCAACAACTCAAAGTTACAAAGGCCCTGAAAAAAAATGACTTACGATTGGTCCTCACCCATGACCGTCATAGAACCCTCATACTCATGTAATCAAAATTTGAGTGCTTGACAGCCAATGTGCATTTAACAGAATTGCAGCATCCTGGGGTCATGTGATCGCTATTTGCGACTTTTGCGACTGACAAGCAAAGTCAATGATGGAAGCTGCATTCACTTAATGACAGCATGGTTCACTTAACAACCGTAGTGATTCACTTAACAATAAAATCATAACATTGGTTGTAGCTCGCTTAAACAACCTCCTTGCTTAGCAACAGAATTCTGGTCCCAATTGTGGTTTTAAATTAAGAACTACCTATAGTAACACGGTTAGTTATGTCATAGCAGGTTCTATGGAAATGCAGGCCATATCTGTGTATATGAGTCCCGAAGGTGAGCTATGTCCTCTGGAAAGCCTCTGTTTCATTTATCATCCCCATGAACAATAAAACATAAGTTCTAATAAATAACAGACACGTCCATAGAGATTTCAACTTCCAAAATGTACACAATGATTGCTACACGTATCCCTCAAGGAAAGAAGACATGCTGGATTTTTGAGTGTGCACATTTTATTTAAGTATTGTAACAGGAAATCATGGTTTTTCATTTCGAATCTCCACCCTCTAATGGAAAGGAAAGGAGGAAGAGCGGACAACAAACTTTTATTTTAGATTTAAAAGTCAGCTGAATGATATCCGTAAGAGAGGAGAATATCCGTAAGACAGAGAAGAAAGATGCCAATAAAATACGTTGCCTTGGGAAGAGGCAGAATGTTATGGAATCTATAGCTGAGATTGCAAAAGGGGCCATGTGGTATTTTCTTTTCCCTCTAGACCATCATCTTTCACTGTTGTGCACCCTGAAAATTCTCTTTTGCCGACGGACAGGTAGATTCTAATTCCCAAGAAGGAAATCCACCTCCGAATCTTAGATGGCAGCAACAGAGAACTTTTCAGATGCCCCATCCTGTCATCAGAGTCAGTGGGATCTGCACGCGACACGTGACAAAGGAAACCTCCTTTTGTCATGCATCTTCAAATGTATCAGAAGTCAACTGGTAGAGGTTGGGACAAGGCCACAGGTGGGATTGGCAGTGTGCAAGAAGATGATGGAGAAACTACACCGCTTTGCACGGATGCTCTTGGTGGCCTCGAGTATTTCCATGTGGGAACGGGAGAGATATGCTTTGGGTTCAAGAGGCCAATCCAAGGGCCACTGAAGATGCACCAATGCAGGACCAGAAGATGCATCAAGAAGCAATGTTCTGAACAGCAATCGCACAAGAGAGGAAGCGCTCTGTTCCTTTCTCACCACATCGAGTGTCCAAAAGGATCAAAATGCTTTGTGAAGGGGAGAGCACAGCAGATGCTTGGGAATCCAGATGAGAAGAACGATGATCGAATCCATGCCAAGGTGGGTTTGGTGTGAGTATTAAAAGCTTTCTCCGGAAGCAAGGAAGGGGTCCGTCTCATCGCGGGGGCTGTTCTAAATGCGGAAACTTTCCTCTTTGCCATCAATGTGCTTGAGACGGAGGTAGACATCTGTGCCAATGCCCTGCAGGGACTGGAGGGTCAAGGAACCACCCAGATATTCAGCATAAGCCCGGGAAGTTGGCAAGCCAAATCCAAACCTGTGGAAGAGAGAATCAAAAGGGGTGGCAGGTTTCAAACTCTCCGCAGCTGCAAGAGCCGTCAGTAGCAGGGTCCTCTCTTGGAGGGGCAGCTTTTGGAGGAGACAGAAGCCTCTGAGAAATTCTACGTGTACGGTTTGCCAATTGCACAGGGGGCAGACAGGACAGCACTCCAGAGGGTTAACATTATTGCCCAGAGGATCATTGGTTGCCCTCTCCCCTCTTTGGAAGAGCGTTATAGCTCTTGCTGCCTAAAGAAAGTTCAAAATATTCTCAAAGATCCATCTCATCCTGGGAACCCTTTTTTTGAACTATTACCGGCTGGCAGACGGTACAGGATAATAAAAACAAGGACAAATAGGCTTCTGAAAAACAGCTTCTATCTCAGAGCGGTAACTATATTGAATTCTAATGCATAGTGCAATATTAATGCAATATCAGGGGTTTTCAATTCAATTGCATAGAATGTGAAGGACGTGGGTTTGTGTTTTACTTTTTATAGTTTTCTTATGTAGATGGAATTTAATTTCATTGCACAAGGGGCAATGACAATAAAATGCTACATGGCTTATTCACAGCAAACTGGCAGCATTATGCATCAGGTTGCCTTGCATCCCCTCCTATTAAGAGATGGGAAGCCTCCATGGGGTGTCACCGCTTCAGGAAAAGCCATCCTCCCCGCACCCCGCCAGCCCAAATGCAACCAAATTACAGAGCAATGACTATACAGGTGGTAATTGAGTCCTGCAATTAAGGTCATTAGTCGTGACAATCATCAAGAGGGTCACCAGGTGACCAGATCTGATTTTGCAATCCTTTTTTTTGGGTGGGGGTGGCCTACCATGTCTGGATTATCCCAAGCACCTCCCTTCCTGTCTAAGCACTGTGCTCACCCGTGCATGGGGCCTGACTGGGCACTGTTCCCCATCTCCACCATGTTCCCGAAGAGGCTGTTCATGCGGGGATCCTGATTGCTTGCTTCGGCCGTGGTAAAGTGGTAATCGGTGACCTTGTCAACGTGGTCGTGAGGGATTCCTCCTCCTCGGTCTGAAATCCTGCCAACGGAAGAGAGACGTGCAGAAGAAGCCATTCTTGACATTGCAAACTTATGAGACCGTTTGGGTTGTTTTGGCAGAAGACCCTCTTAGTAGAAGACTAGATGGAGGAAGTGCCACTCCACCGGTCATCTTGGGTTTTTCAACAGCTACTGATACCCACCATAGTATTTTCTGGATCATTTGTGGTGGCGCAGTGGTTAGAAGGCAGTATTGCAGGCTTACTCAGCCAGCTGCCAGGAGTTCAATCTTGATCAGCTCAAGGTTGACTTAGCCCATCCTTCTGAGGTGGGTAAAATGAGGACCCAGATTGTTGGGGGGGGGGGGAGGGGGGCAATATGCTGACTCTGTAAACCACTTAGAGAGGGCTGTAAAGCATTGTGAAGCGGTTTGTAAGTCTAAGTGCTATTGCTATTGCTATCTGATAGGATCCAACCTAGGAAGAAATTTGCAGCAATTCTGGTCCCTCCTGCTGGGACCTGCTCAGAAGACAATTTGTTTTTTGGATATTGATTTATAAAGTCCCAAGCTAACATCTAGAGGTGTGTGAGAAGTCATTCGGATCTCGGGAGTGGAATGCTATCAGGTGGTGATACCCAGCTCTGCTATTGCCTACTGTCTAATCTGAGGAAACCACCTGTTGCTCAGCTCGATAATGGGCCAGGGGAGAGAAAATAAGCTGAAATGAAATACAGGCAAAATGGAGGCACCATTGGTAAGCAGAAAGCTGGAGTCCGGAATTGAGATGGGATCTGTTTGGGTTGCATTCTCCCAGAAAGAGCAGTTTGGGAAGGCTCCTTCATCCCCAGTTGTCACTGGATTTCCAAATGACAACTGCGGTGAGGAGTGGATTTACCCACAGATGGCTCTGAAGTTGGTGGCTCAGCAGAAGTTCCCCATCCCTTGGTTGCAATCTGTCTTGATATTCTGAAGATGCCTCTCGGTCAGAGGCACAAGGCCTTCTCTCCGGTGGCTTCTAGACCATGAAATGCCCTCACTAAGAAGATTCATCTAGTTTCTGCTCGCTTTGTTCCATTTAACTTATCTAATTAAAGGGAAAAAAGTGCTCTGTAATTTTTGTTCTAAGAAACCACTCTGAGCATTAGAATAAACAGAAAGATGAAGCAAAACATTACTAAATAAATACATACATTGCCGTATTCCTTCCCATCATGGAGATATCCATCTAATCAACCTCAAGAGTAGGGCTCAATATGGTAATATTCACAAGTATCATTAGACCTGGTCTCAAAGGCCGGGGTGTCTACCCTTGGCAACTTTAGGACTTGTGGACTTCAACTCCCAGAATTTTTCAGCCAATCATGCTGGCTTGGGAATTCTGGGAGTCCAAGTCCACAAGTCCTCAAGTTGCCAAGGTTGGATACCCCTACTCTAAAGCAAAGTTCCCATCAAGACCGCAACCATCACTTGCCGCCTTAAGCCTTTAGTAGAGATTACACAACCCATAAACTGTTGGGATTGCCGTTTCCTCACCAGATTCCTCAATGTCTACAACAATGACAGAGCTTCTAATGCACTGTCTTCATTGGAAAAATTCTAATATTGAAGGAGAATATTTGTACTCAGGGGTGAAATGAGGGATCCTTGGTGCTTTCTGAGCCTGCTTGTTTTCTTGCAGATGTTTCATTACCCTAAATAGGTAACATCAACAACAGTGGCAGTCAATAGACAGGAGGGAAATTCTTTAATTTTGCAACCTATAGACAAATTTAATATAGTTTCAATTGGGAAAATATGACAATCCTAGAACAGACCAAATCCCAAAATGCGAAGGGATTTCTAGAAAGGTGGCACTCAGTCATCAACAGACACACAGATATTAACATCATCTGTAGACTATGCAAAAGAGACCAGCCCCCAATAGAAAAAGACTCCAGCACCTACCCATCATTAATAGCACAGAGTTCAACATAGATTAACTCGTATGATGATTGTTATTGATATGACTATTAAGCTTGCTATGTTTAATATTATCACTATATTTTTGTTAGTAGACATGTTAAGAGGGAGAAATGAAAAGTTTTATTATACACAACGTGTTTGTAAGATTAGAAAGTCAATATCAAAGTAATGTATACTGTTGTAAATTTTGATGATTATTGCACAAAGATGACCAGATGACATATTGTTTGATGAAAGATGGAATGATTATATTAAAAAAAAAACCCAGATTAACTCCAAGGTCAATTTCACGCTAACAATCAAGGAAGCAATACCTCAATCAAAAAAACTGCCGTAGAGCCACCAGGAAATAGCCCAACCAAAGAATCTCTAAGAACAATCCCACCCACACAGACAGGGCAAATCACCAGAATATAAACTGATAGCAAATAACCCTCCTTACTAGCACTGATGATGCTACCCAGTTAGGGTAATGAAACGTCTGCAAGGAAACAAGCGAACTCAGAGAGCACCAAGGACCCCTCTCTCATTCATGTATTTGTCTCCAAAGAACCTCATGTTGAACTGAACAGCACAGTCAAACATCAACACCTGACCACAGGAAATGACTTATGACATTTTGTATTATGACATTAAATGTTTTATGGTAAAATGTTTTATACAATTTTCCAAATTTCAATTCGACAGGATTTATGGGTCCTAGATTTTGGATGCAATCTGTAAGATAACCCATTTCAGGTGCCTTAGCCCTACCCTGCACTATTTTGCCCAGTTAAAATTTCTCACAGACAAGACAGGAGAGCTTTAGTAGCATATAGATATGCAAACATTGCCGCAAAGTACCTTATGATGAGGTCAATATCATTGTTGGCGATCGTGATGATAATGTCTGGCACATTGTATGGGGTATCCAGATGAGATTCCATTGTAGCTCTGAAAGAATCAAAGCCATGAAGCTATTATTCCACTAAAACAGCATTTCGGCTGATTGCAAGAATTTGGACATAGTGAAGTTAACAATTTGATTTTTAAAAAAGCTTACAAATTAAGCTCAGAAGGTGTGATAGTTTATTTCAAACCAGTATGCTAACGTACAACTTTTTTTCCCTATCTCTTTCTTTTCCTACTACTGGTTTTTTCCTTCCACCTTTTATCTTGGAAAGTCACTTCTTTCAATGTTGATCTTTTCTAAGGTGCTTTGTCCCCATCCAGAATATATACATATATATATATATATATATGTATATATATATATACATATATATATACATACATATATATATATACATATATATATATACATACATACATACATTCATACATACATACATACATACATACATACATAAAGTCAATAGAGACAAGATGTTTTCAGTTGCTCAGATTTTGAGACGGGGGAAAAAAATTAACCACTTTTTAAAATACTTTATAGGTAATCCTCAACTTACGATCACAATTGAGCCCAACATTTCTGTTGCTAAGCGAGGTAGTTGTTAAGTGAACATTTGCCCTATTTTATGACCTTTCTTGCCGGTTATTAAATGAATCACCGCAGTTGTTAAGTTAGTAACATGATTTGTTAAGTGAACCTGGCTTCCCCATGGACTTTGCTTGCCAGAAAATCGCAAAAAGGGATTGCAGGACCTTGGGACACTGCAACCATCATAAATCCGAACCGGTTGCCAAGTGTCTGAATTTTGACCACATGACCATGCGTATACTTCAACGGTCTTAAGTCACTTTTTCAGTGCCTTTTGATCTGTCACTTAAATGAATGGCGGTAAGTCGAGGACCGCCTGCACTATTGATGCTTTAGTGTTCCAATGCTGGTGTCTCTATTGCTCTTTGCAAATTTTGCAATGAAAGTTCTGCAGTCAAGACAGAGCCCCTAAATTTCCTCTAAGTCAACTGTCTCCTTCCTTCCTATATTATAACTAGCTCTTCTAAGAAATATCAAGAAAATAGAAAGAGCTTATCTATCAACGAATTTTGAGGAAAATCAAATGGACATTTGTTCAAAGCCACAAAATCTCATTTTCTTTCAATATCTAATGCTGATCATCTTATTCTGTAGGGAACAGGAAAAAAAGATGTGGCAATCAACTCCCTCCCTCAAAGACAGATATGTCTGGGAATGATCCTCAATTTATGACTACAACGGGGACCAGAATTTCAGTTATTAGGTCATCGAGGCAAGCTTGTGGACATGATTTTTCAACTCTTTTTAGGAGATTCATTAGGAAAAACATGTGGTTGTAAATCCGAATCACACAGTCAATAAACAAACCCATTCTCCTGCACATCAACAAAAAAATGCCAAAACCGACCAAAAAAAATAATAATTTGCAAATCATGGTCATGTGACTGTGGGACCCTTTAACTGGCTGTAAATGCAAGCCGGTTGCCTGAAATGGGAAGGTGGATGGTGCAGGATTTTTCAATGTCCATAAGTGCCTTGCTTTCCGAGACACTCATAATTTTGAATGGTTGTTAAACAACCAGTCGTAAGCAGGGGTGGGATTCTGCTGGTTTGGACTGGTTCTATAGAACCGGTTGTTATGATTCTGCGCAGTTCGGAGAACCGGCAAATCGTGCCCCTGGCTGACCCCTCCCCTCCCCTCTCCGCCCACCCCTCCCCTCCCCTCCCCAACCAATCAGTCCTTATCACACATGCATGACATTGTGCACATGCCTGACATCACTGACTGCTTTCTCCCCCCGCCCAGTCACTCCTTAAGGTATTTCTTTTTTTTCGTCCCGACAATCAGCTGTTCTGGGATCTACCTCTCTGTCTTACTGCTTCACCCAGGCTTCCCTGAGGCCCAGGAAGCAAAAACAAACAAACAGAGCACGATGGGGGGGGCGGGCCTGCAAAAAATCCATGCCCACCCAGTCACCTGACCACGCCCACATAGCCACTCCCACCTAGCCACGCCCACAGAACAGGTATTAAAAATATTGCATCCCACCCCTGGTTGTAAGTCTAGGACCACTTGAATGTAGTATTAAGAGTATTCCAGGATCTGGAACCAACATATGATGGTTCTACCAAGCAAGCAGGAAGGATGTGTAGGAGGAGTGGCAGAAGCTGGGGCGGAGTCAAAAGAGAAATTAGCCTAGAATCCCTATGTAGCCACAAAAGGGCTTAGTCCAACCTCTCTTGAATCCAGCCCTAATCTAAAGCCAAGATAGTGAGTAGATTCCTGTGCATAGACACGATTAGTAATACATTCCTTTAATTAGAATTTCACTGGTGGCCCTGACCTTTACTGCCTGTCAGGATGATTCAGAATTTAGACCTGGTTTGATCTCAACAACTAAGCACCCTCTTTGAGTGCCACCTTCATATGTTGGATTTCCCCTGCCAACTCTCCCTCATGGTATCCGTTCCTGACAGATGCCTGCTTACATTCTCGATATTGCTGCCCTCTCACTCAAGTAAACCAAATTAGGACAAAATCTCCTTCTTGCTCACAGAGCTCTGGCACTCACCGCATTGCGTTCTTCAGCAACTCTGGAAGGATGTAATCCAGAGGCATTGGAATGAAAGGGAAGCGAGCTGCCACGTGCCCATTGATCCGCACCTGAGGTGCATTGCCATACTTGTGTTCACACAGGCGCCTGCGGAAAAATTGGAAAGGGGTTAAATAGAGACCCAAATTTCTCATGAAGGGATGTTTCTGGGAACAAAGTGCATTGCAAAGAGACTGATTCCATCTTTCCAGGCAGGCTGACTAAACCAGTCCTGTAGTTCTGGCATTCACTCTTGATTCTTTTTTCTTTGATTAATGGAACCATAATAGCATTCTTTCAATCATCCGGCACAAATGTCTCAAATTTTTCAAGAGGCAAGTGGACTTTCTGGTTTTTCTTTGGAAGACATTTTGCTTCTCATCCAAGAAGCTCCTTCAGCTCTGATTGGATGGTGGGGAATGGAAGGATTTATATTCCTTGCTGGTCATTTGCATCCTTTTAGAGGGTCATTAATGCACCTGGAGGTTAGATATTTTTTTTCTTTTTTATTTAATATCACATTTATAAAATGTCTTCAGGATAGATTTGGTATGATTATATGATTTGTTATAAAATAAATTAAGTAAATTATAGTTATCTCGTAAAGTATGAATGAATAAAATCATAGTCAAATAAATGATTGTTTGATAGTGATACTAGGGTATATAATTTTTGATTGATAATATGAGTTATTATGTAATGTAACTGTAATTGAGACTACAAAATGAATGCACAAAAACTGGTAAACCAACCAACACACTTGTTTGTATATTTATGAAAGAAAGCTGGATGTTTTTATGTTTTGTTTGTTTGTTTTTAAAAAACTAATAAAATTGTTTTCAAAAAAATAATGCACCTGCAGGTTGATCTGTGTCCTCAGGGTCACCTGAGTAGTGCAAGAGTCTTCTTGGAACTGTTGAAAGGATTGTGTAGTATACTGGAGATAAATGATGTTGTATCCCTTCCTCTCTCTTAACAGACGGGTGTTCCATTTTGATTTGTGATCCTGACGACACAGATAAACCTCCAGGTGGCCTTAACAACTGGCTATAAGGATGCAAATGACCAGCTGTCTGCAAGGAGTATAAATTCCCCATCATCCAGTCAGAGCTGAAGAAGCTTCTTGGATAAGAAGTAAAACGTCTTCAAAGGAAATCCAGAAAGTCCAGTTGCCTCTTGCAAAAAAAATCACCTCTGGGACAACCATGACCTGGATGATTGAGAATCTCCAGAGACATCAGGCACAAATGCAATCCTCACCCATATACTGAAGAACTTATATTTGCAGATCAGATCCATCTTTTTAATTGGCCTCCAATTACACCGTTCAAATCTTTGGATTTTAAATTATTTTTTAAATTCAATCCAATATCACTTATTGGATTATTTTGTGCTTTTATTTAGTTTAAATGCCTTTTAATTTAACACTTGATGCTCCTGCTCCTGAGTTGAAAAATTGCAGAATGGGGGCTGGGGGTGGGGAAGCTAACAGTTACAGCTAGTCCTCACCTTACAATCACAATTTGACCACAATTCCTATTACTAATAAGATGTTTGCTAGAGGGAGTTCTGGTGATCTTTTTGGCATGGATGTTACTGCCATTGTTAAGTGAGTCATGGAGTTGTTAAACAAATCTGGCTTCCTCCACTGACTTCATCCGGGAAGATTGCAAATGCCAATTTCCTGAACCTGGGACACTCCAACCATCACAAATACGTGCCTTTTGCCAAGCTCCCAAATTTCGATCATGTGACCATGAAGATGGTACAAGGGTTATAAGTGTGAGGACTGGTCCTAAGTCACTTTTTTCAGGGCCACTGTTAATTTAGAATGGTCACTAGTCAAAAACTACTTGTAATCTTACAAAGCTTAAAAAAAAAAAGATCTATCTAGTATGGACACTAGATGGAGCTATTGACAGCAGCATACATGTAGTCCTCAACTTATGACAGCAATGGAGCCCAAAATTTATGTTGCTAAGTGAGACACTTGTTAAGTGAGATTTGCCCTGTTTTACGACCTTTCCTACCACAGTTATTAAGTGAATCACTGCAGTTGTTGTTAAGTGAAGCTGGTTTCCCCATTGACTTTGCTTGTCAGAAGGTCGCAAATGGGGATACATGATCCCAGAGACACTGCAACCGTCATAAGTCTGAGTCTGTTCCCAAGCATCTGAATTTTGATCATGTGCCCCTGGGGATGCTGCAACGGTCCTAAGTGTGAAAAATGGTCATAACTCACTTTTTCAATGCTGTTATAACTGTAAACGGTCACTAAATGAAAACTTGCAAGTCAAGGACTACCTGTATTATACTACAGGTAGTCCTCAGGTTACAACCATTTATTTAATGACTGTTCAAAGTTACCATGGTGCTGAAAAAAGTGATTTATGACTGTTTTTCACGCTTATGACCGTTGCAACATCCCCAGGGTCATGTGATCAGAATTAAGATGCTTGGGAACCGACTGATATTTGTGACCGTTGCAGTGTCTCTGGGATCATGCGATCCCCTTTTTGTGACTTTCTCACAATCAAATGAGCAAAGCCAGATTCACTTAACAACAACTGTGTTGTTGTCGTTACCAACAACAACTACAGTGATTCACTTAGCAACTGTGGCAAGAAAGCTCGTAAAATGGGGCAAAACTCACTTAACAAGTGTCTCACTTAGCAACATAAATTTTGGCTCCATTGCGATCGTAAGTCGAGGACTACCTGTATAACCAGCGTGAAACCAGATCAGCAGCAATAATTGAATTACCTGGCAAAATCCACCCATTTTTCAATTATTTTCTTTGGTGACAAGCGGGTGCAGATGATTCCGACAAAGTCTGGCTGCAAGAAAATGCAAAAATAATAATCATGCTTGCTTCAGTATCGGATTAACATCATTCATCCCAACGAAATATTTAACCTGAAAGCTGTCTTCCCTCAACCCCCAAGGCCAAAATCTAACAGCTAATTCCAAAAAACTTTGGGCTGGGCCTGCAAGATCTATGGGCTGATGAGTCAAAAGCAAAGAGGTCAGCAAAACCCTGATGACTGGTTACTAATTTCTCCTGCGAGGCAATTTCTGCTTTCTTCTCTGTCACTCAGGAATCTAAATCTGTGCCGGCCAAAGGAGAAAGATTTTCTTTCTTTCTTTCTTGCTGGAGGAAAGAGGCCGGATGTCTGTTCTAGCAAGGAATCCCGCCTGAATTTGGGTGTCTTGGAATACCACACTGTTAGATGCTCTGTTATGCCTCCCACAGTGTTTCATTTTTATATAAAAATTTTAAATTAAATGTTTTAAAGGGAGCATAAAAGCCAATATAAAACAGAAACTAAAGAAAAAAGAACAAAAGTACAGTAAGAATAAATAGACAGAAGAAGCTTCTGGTTTCCTTTGGAGCAACTATAAATATGATTATAAAAGTATCTCTTACTCTGTGGGAAATCAGAGAATGGAGGGAGGGGGAAACCACCCCATATTTTTTTATTCTCTGGGTTTCTTTTTCTAATCATCAGAATGCCAATTCATTTTTTTCTGTTTCATGCAAAAAGTTTTAAGAGGTTTCCAGTCCCCTTATAGAGGGGAGGGAAGAAGGAAGGAATTGACAGGGAGGGAAGGAAAGAAGGGAGGGGGGGAGGTTTGGGTCTGTGAAACCCAAAAGGGAAGGAAGTAATAGAGCTGTATGAAGGTGCCCTGATTTTGTAAGGTTGAGAAATACCTGAAAGAACATAAAAATACAGGTGTAATTATGAAGGAAAAGGCTAAACTATGTGCCAGTACATAACAACTGATGTTATCTAGTTTGTTGTGGCTGGCTTGAAAACAGACATTTAGATTAGTGAGGCAAGCAAATTATGTTCGAAAGATTGATGATAATGGAACAACTGAACTTGAATTGTGGGGAAATTGTGTAATATACTTAATGAGTAAAGAACCTGAGGCAAAATTATTCTGCCAGATGATATGAATCAGTGGATGAGGAAAAGAGCAAAGAAATACAAAAAAAGGTGATTGGGCCATTTGAAGTTGCATGAATGAAGAAAAACGACAGAGAATAGACAATACAAGTATACAGTTTAAGTATTGTCGTACTCACAGGTACACAAGACAAAGGAATGAATATAAATCTACAGGCATAATTGATCTGATTGTTCATGAAGTCTGAGAGAATGAGCCAGTGATGAAAGAGATCGTTATGTACTGTCAAGAATAGATCTTGGGGGAAGGGGATGGAAATGAAGTAAAAAGGTAAAACAAATAAATAATAAAAACATAACTGCAGCAAGAGAAAAGATATGTCCTTATGAGAAAACATTATGAGGGAGATTAATTTTCCTACAGAAAGAATGGAAGGTGGGCATAATCAAAGACGTTGTAAAAACTGCTTGGAAAAGTGAAAAAAAATACATCAATTTTTTTCTTATTTATTTTGCTCTTTTCTTTTCTACTCTGATTTTTCATGCTTTTCTGTGAACTTGGAATTTCACTTTTTTTCTCCCTATTCTCAAACTGCCCTCAGAATGGACTTTGTTTTCTGTGCTTGTCAAAATCTACATCCGTTCTGTTTGCAGAAAAGGTCTGCAAACAGTTATCAATGGCCAATTCCTTTCATTGTTAGAAATGCTTTTGGAGGTGTCCAAAGAGATAGAATTTCCGAAGCAGGAAAATAATATTTCTAATTTAACTTGCAATAGCCTGGGCATCACAGCACGGGAGGGACTAGAGAAAATGCCACAGATTTAGGGAAAATTAGTGGGAATGATCAGAGGCGGGAAACTTTGTAGAATTTAAGGACATGTTTACTGTGAAAAGATTGAATGGCCAAGTGAATTTTAAAAAAAGGAAGCAACTTTGAGTCAGTCGGACTTGATCTGGGTATTCTTGGCAGCGATACAAAAGTAAGTTGCTACTACTTCTTCCAGCAGTTTTTGTCTTTTTGTTTTGGCCTACAGCCCTAAAATTTCCTAGTGGCCTCCCATCCAACCTGGCTTAGGTGCCAAGATCAATCAAGATTGTTAAGTGCTACCAACTTCCTGTGATCTGGAAGAACTGAAGAAGCTTCTTGGATGAGAAGCAAAATGTTTTCAAGGAAAAACAAAATCCAGTTGCCTTCTGAAGAAAGCTCCTTCCACAAGGCTTGAGTTATTATTATTATTTTTAACCTTGGAGAGATTCTGGAAGGCCCCAGCAAAGAGAAGCAGAGATGGTTAAACTGATTCTTTTATCCAAATAAGAGATTACATTTAATTTTGTCTCTGGTTTGAAATTGCTTCCGGATTTTGTATTTGCAATGGGAAAAAATATATAAGAAACTTTGATTCTGTTTTTGTAAACTAGACAAGCTTACGGTTATAGCTTGTACATACTGTTATGGCTATAGCTTGTACATACTTGTTATGGCTTGTACATACTGTTGTGTAAAAGCAAAAAGTTGTGATTGTTAATGTTGTTACCTTCTACTGTGCTAAAGAGAGTCGGAAGTTGGTGCTTTTTTCTTTTTCTCCCGTTACACTCTCTTTTTCCCTTTCTCTCTTCTTACTTTTCCATGTTTTTTTCTTTTCTTTTATACTTTGATAAACTAATAAAAAGTTAAATCACACACAGACACAAAGGAAAGCTCCATGTTCACAGCCAGCCCTATATTAAAGGGTTTTTTTTTTTCTAATCCAAGAATGAGAAAAACCTTTTGAAAGAAAGCTATGGAGCTTGGAGCGGGGGAACAGCTTCAGACCCCTCAAAAACATGAATCAAAATCACATCTAGCTTACTAACAGCAAAGTTCTGACCCCTGCAACTCAGATCTAATTTTTCCTGACCATAAAATCTCAGTTCTATTCAAGAAAGACTCTACTTTGTCCTCATGCAAGGCAAGGTGGTGAATAGCCAGCATCCGGATGCCTAAGCGGGAAGTGAGGGTCTTGTCCAGAAAGGAACGGATCATCTTCTCATCCTAGTAAGAAACAGGAGAGCTCCTGAGATTCAAAGCAACCGCAAAACCTTTCTTCCCACCCAGCCTTCCTCAAATATCCTTCCCCTTGAAGGGTATTTGCTTTTAAACAGGCGCAGATGGGATTGAAATGTTTCCCCTCCAAGTGAGATCCAAGAATGAGCTGCCTTCACCATATTTATTTATCCATTTCCCCAAAATTAACTCCAGGGTTCAGATGATTACAGTGACAAGAGTGAAATTAGGAAGGTTTCATACCATGGAGCAGGCCTGGATATATAGTTTCTCCTCATGAATACCAACTCAGCATTTCTAAATCTTGGCAGCTTGACGATGGGTGGACTTCAATTCCCAGAATTCCCCAGCCAACATGGGGAATTCCATCGTCCACCCATCGTCAAGTTGCCAAAGTTGAGAAACATTGCTGTACCTCTTCTAATCTCCCATCAGGCATCATCTACTTCTGAAAGGGATTTCAAGCCCAATTCTCATGGAAATCTCTTGTGAACTTTTATTGAGAAGAAAATCCAATTTATTGGATAGGCTTCCAAGAATCCCACCAACCCAACTATTTCCCACTTGGAATAAATACACCCCTGTTTTCATGAAGGGTGGGGAAAAGATTTTTATAATTTCTTCCAAACATCCTTTCCATCATCTGAGAAGGAGAAAGGTCTTTTCACTGATAACAGAAAAGTTATCACAATCTCCTGAAACCATGACAACAATCTCCTGAAACCATGACAACAATGACCTTATCTCCATCCCTCATATTAACAGGCCTTCAATTACCAAGTTCTTTGGCTGCTGCATAATGGCCTCACCAGCTTGGACAAACAGCCTCACCGGTTACCTGGATGTGCTTGCGGCATTCCCGCAAGCCTTCCGCCAGCAGCGTGACAACGTCTTTGTGATCATCCAGGAGCTGTCGGACCAGTTTACAGTACTGAGTCTCTGACTCTTGGTCTTTGATCTTTTAACACACAAGAAAAAAATGGAGGAAAAAAATTAAATAAGGGACCTGGGGCTCCTGAATGATGTATTCTAAAAGGCGTCCTCCTTGTGTAATTTGTCAGGGTCTTAAGGCAATAGTACAATTCATTTTAACCAAAGTCGTTAATTTTATTAATTAGATTTATTTGCTCCTTGTATCACTATTAAGTGACTTTGGGCATCTTGGTTTTTTAAAAAAAATCTATTTTGAAATATATATATTGTTTCTCCTCATGGCAGGATTCCCGAATGTTAATATCAATAGTCATTGTGAACTACTATTATTAGGTACTATTAATTAAAGTAGACAGACAGAACTTTATTTTGGTCATGGACCAATAAAAACACAATCAATAAAATGAACAACACAAAACTATCCCCTACCAAGAAAAAATATTAGCAACCACCTGTAAGCAAAGCTTACACAACATGTAGTAAAATTTGGCTACTTTTAGAGAAATACTTTTGTCTTGATTATTTCATGGACAATGCAGATAAAATTTATTCGAAGTGCTTCGGAAATTTAAATAAAAGAGGTATAATCAACTCGCGGTGAATGTCTCTGTAGAACTGGCAATACAGAAGAACTGTGGATTATTCATTAAAGTATTAAATGACTTTCATTTTATAAATACTGGAGGGGGTCAATAAACAATTTGAAACTTCATGAAGAGGTCAATGCGCTGAAGAATTTATGTGAGCCTCATAATGGCAAAAATAAACATTTTTGTTTCCGACGATACTTACTGGGGGAAATTCACTCAGTTTCTGGAAGGCTCGAATGTAAAGCTCATGCTGAAAATAGAAAAGAAGGCAGGAATGAGTGAAGAGGAAGGACTATCAGCAAAATTGTGCAACATGCACTCACCAAATTCCCAGTTTCCCATTAGATTTTGAGAAAGAACTGAAATAGGTAGGGAGACATAGCCATAGTGGGATGTGTTGGGGGCTTTTTCTGAAAGTTCAGAATAGCTCCCCAAATGATGGTCATCTATTGGCCTACACTGCAGGGCTGCTGTAAAACATAATGCTTAACGTAAAGCATAATGCATTTATTTTCTGAGGGAAAATAAATAATGAGGCTATGACAACTAGCAAGCTAGTTACAAATTTGCCAGTGGACAGGTGAACAGTTTACTTTTTTAGCCACTGTCTAAGGAGAATCTAGAGTATTAAAAAAAGATAAGACTTTTGCCATCTATTTCCCTTGTGGGAAACAGTAGAACTAGTTATTTGATCAGTATTCCTATCATTTTTACTATAACTATTTACTATTAAGAGCCATGGTGGCGCATGCAGTACTGCAGGATACTTCTGCTGACTATCGGCTGCCTGAAATTTGGCAGTTCAATTCTCACCAGCTCACGGTTGACTCAGCCTTCCATCCTTTTGAGGTTGGTAAGATGAGGACCCAGATTGTTGGGAGCAATATGCTCTCTAAATCACTTAGAGAGAGCTGTAAAGCACTGTGAAGCGATATATAAATCAAAGTACTATTGCTACTGAAGTTAGAGTATGTATTTTTATTTCCCCAAAACCTCACCCTCCAAGATGTGTGACCCATTGATTTCTTAAGTTCCCTGTAGGGGCAGCCCTTGAATTACAATCACCATTGAAACCAGAATTTCCGTTGCTAAGCAAGATAGTTGCGAGTCACGCCCAATTTTTTACCTTTTTGCCATGGTTAAGCAAATCACTTCCAGTTTTACGTGGGAGAAAACCCGAATAACCAAAGATCCACATACAAATATCCGCGAGAACCTCAGAAAACATATATATATATATATATACACATAATTAGACATAATTAGACATATATATATATATATAATTAGACATGCTTCTCTGAGAAGCACAGAGCCAAAGACACAAGCCTGAAGATGATGAGTGAGACTTCATCGAAACGTTGCCTAGATACTTCCAATCTTACGCAGGAGAAAACCCGAATAACCAAAGATCCACATACTAATACCCGCGAGAACCTCAGAAAACAATTAGACATAATATATATATATATTTGTTTTCTTAAGTTTTCGTGGGTACTTACATGTATGGCATCAGAAGCCTGATGATGGCAGATCAGATTCTGCCGAAACGTTGCTACAACTTTAAAAGCACAACTACAATGACGTGGGAAAATACCCGAACAAAGCTGAATGCCATACATACATATATGTGTGTTTTCTGAGGTTCTCACGGATATTTGTATGTGGATCTTTGGTTATTTGGGTTTCTCCCATGTAAATTGGAAGTATCTAAGCAACGTTTCGATGAAGTCTCATTCATCATCTTCAGGCTTGTGCCTCGGCTCTGTGCTTCTCAGAGTAATTCTCAGAGCAATTCTTCACATTACTCTGAGAAGCACAGAGCCGAAGACACAAGCCTGAAGATGATGAATGAGACTTCATCGAAACGTTGCCTAGATACTTCCAATTTTACGTGGGAGAAAACCAGAATAATATATATATATATATATATATATATATATATATATATATATATATATATATATATATATATGCATTATATATATATGCATTATATATATAAATTCATTCCTACTCACACACCATTTAAAGGGTGTTCCTCCCAAATTGTACAGCTAAAAGTCTGCAGAGATTCTCAGTCATCCAGGTCATGGTTGTCTCAAAGGTGCTTTTTCAGGAAGCAACTGGCCTTTCTTATTTTTTTCCAGTCCAGTCGCCATGCGCAAAAGACGAATTCCCTTTGAGTCTGTATTAAAGATAATCCTTCACTTAGAACCATTCATTTATCCCAAAGGTGCTTTTTCAAGAGGCAACTGGACTTTGCAAACTACAGGAAACAGAAGCACTATTCAGGTGACCCTGAGGGCACAGATAAACCTCCCAGTGCTTCAAAGGCCCTCTAAAAGGATGCAAAAGACCAGCTGCCAGCAAGAATACAAATCCTTCTATTCCCGACTGACAGATTCTTGGATGAGAAACAAAAGAAGAAGAAAACAAAACAAGACAAGAAAGTCCAGTTGCCTCCTAAAAAACACCTTTGGGACAACCATGACCTGGATGGCTGAGAATCTCTACAGACTCCAACTACAAAATTGTGGGAAGATTTACCTATCACACCAAGGCCCCACTACCCCAATCCTCTTAGAAATGCTAAACAAGCTTGATTTGATTAATATAGTGGTTGCATGCAAACATCAGGGCTGTACTGTAGTCTAATGTGGGGAAAAACATCCCTGAAGGGCAATTTCCAATCATTTCCTTATTGTTGCTCTAATCAAGGCACGTCCATGGGAACGTCTTCGAAGGAAAAAAAGAAAAAAGAAAGTCTAGTTGCCTCCTGAAAAAGCACCTTTATGACCTGGATGACTGAGAATCTCCATAGACAATCATTCATTTAGTGACTGTTCAGAGATATGACCGATCCTTGGATTTTGCACCCAGCACTATGGCAGCATCCCCGATCACATGACCAAAATTAGGGCAATCAGCATGCATTTATGATGGTTACAGCATCCTGGCCTCATGCGATTGCCATCTGCCACCTTCCCAGCCAGCTTCCAACAAGGATTTGTTGGATTTGTTTAATGACCATGTGATTCACTTAATAGTGGCACTTAACCAGGGCCATAAAGGCCACTGGTGCAAGTCACTTAACAACTGCCTTGTTTAGAAATGGAAATTCTGGTCCAGATTTTTCTGGTCTCAAATCGAGGACTATCCATGCTGCTGCTTTGAGAAACAGCTGCTCGGAAAAGCAGGCAACAAGGTCCTTGTCCCATAATGTGAAGGAAGCAATTGTGACACGGCTTTATGGGTGGATGATCAGAATCCCCAGCAGCCTTAAGGGCCTCGTCCGTCTCCCTGCTTTAAGATCCAGCGCCAATTATGGGCCATCTCTTTTGGATGCTTCCCCGCAGACCTTGGTGTGCCTACCACATGGAGGATGGTGGGATTGCAGCCAATGATGAAGGGAAGGCTTCGAAACCCTTTGATGCGGTGAGCAATACGGACCGGCAGCTCGTGGTGCAGGTAACGGGAGCTTTTCTGTAGCCAAAACACAAAAGGGAGAGATTGTAGGGCGGCGGACTCCAACCTTTCTGGCTGGTGGGACTGGAGGCGGTGGGGTGGAGGGCGAGGGGGAGAAGGGCTGGTTTCACACGCATGCCCCGCTTTGACAAAGGCAACTTTGCGTGCATTCACCCACCCTTTCCACAGCCTGGCATTGGGTCGCGGACTGGAGGTTGGGGACCCCTGTTGTAGATCATTTGATTCTGCTGCCTGATTAAGCCCAGTATGCACTGGCAGAAGGAAAACATCACAGTTGCCAAGGTTGAGAAAGGCTGCATTAGAGGGTATCAAATAAACAGATAACTGAGATAAATGGGATTCAAAAGCTTCAGAGAGACTCCATGCTCTTACTAATAATGGATATTTGGAAACTTTCCACCTCACTTCTCAATATTTTCTGCTCCAGCTCCTCAGTCTTGGCATTAAAACTCATTGGATTATTATGCGCTCTGTTTAAAGGGCTTGACAGGAATGTTCTCCAAGGAAGGACATAATGCTGGGCTGCATCTCCTGTTATTCCCAGCCAACCTGGCCAAAGGGGCAACACAACTCAACTGGAACACCACAGAGTATCATAAAGACTGATCTAAAGTCCAATAGTCTTGTTGAAACGGGACAGAGCTAGTGCCTGGGCTCAGCTGTGCAGAAGGCAAGAGAAGAAGAGAGCAGTGAAAAGAGAGCAGGCTAAGCTTACAAGCACAAACTTAATTCCACTTTTCCCCTAAGGGCCCTCAGCCAAGCCCAGCACTTGGCTCTCTGGTTGCTGCATCTACATGTCTTAATTTCAAACACCTTCTGCTTTAAACCAAGGATTGGTTTGCATATGCCCTGATGGTGCCTAAATTCTAAAGAATGGGGGTGGGGGGGGGTTGTGGGTGTGGGTGTGTGAAGTTTTGGCAGGGCCTTTTTTTTTACCTTAATACTGCAGAAGACACAAAATAGAAGGGAGAGAAGAGAGAGGTTCTTAAACTAACAAAGTAAAATGCATATTTAAGAAGAAAGAAGTGATATATTATCCTTTTACAGTACAAACCAGAAATTTAATGTTACAGTTTAAACCAGAAATGGCTAACCTTGGTAACTTTAAAACTTGTGCACTTCAACTCCCAGGATTCTGGGAGTTGAGGTCCAAAGGTCTTAAAGTTGCTAAGGTTGGACACTGGTTTAAACCATCTCAGAATATTTGTGGGGGGATATAGTATTACTAGAATGGTATAATACATTAAATGTCAATAGGATGAATAGTTTGTTTTATTATAATTGGGAGTAGGAGGAAACTTTGTTTTAAGTGTAATGGTGGCACAACCAAGAACTAAAAAGGGTGTAAATAATAGAAAATACAATTTTATGAATGTCTATTTGAATTTTATCATTTGTTAAATATTGCAAATATGACTAATATAGAATTTATAATAAAAAAGTGATGTTGACACAAAATAGTACATGAGAATATTGAATAATTAAGATCGATAATATGCATTAATATCAATTTATGTAAGAAAATTAATAATATCAGTGTGAAACTATTGTCATGTTTGTTTTAAAATGTAAAATGGCCTGGAACCGCACTATTCACACAATGATGTATATATACAAACAAAAATGTATTTTTTTAAAAAAATGGGGGCCAAATGTTTGATGGGCCAAATACCTCTATGTGTGAAACCCAAACCTAAGAAATAGAATTTCAAATTAAGCTTGCCATAAGGGAAGGAATTTTGAAGCAGGGGCTGCTTCTTTATCAACAGATTTTTTCCATGTGCTAGATTGTGTCTTCTGAAAAAAGCACCTTTCTATTCCAGATACATAACAGAATCATAAAATGCAGCTTTTCTAGGCCACACCTATTAGGTATACACAATCTTGGATACAGACTCCCGAAAGAGACTTCCTGCTCTTAAAGAGTTAGGACACAAACCAAGATTTCTCAATGTGCAGAACAGCTCCTGAGGAAGCAATAAACCCCGTAATTCCAAGCAGGGAAAAGAAAGGATGAAAAGCAGATTTCAATACTTGAGAAATAACAATGTGGAGGTAATCTCACACCTACCAAAAGGTGACTGCCATCTTGAGAACGTCCAGAATACAACATGGTGGTAGGTGTCAACCTCACAGAGGGCTGCAAAGAGAACAGAAAGCATGTTCACAAAAACTCTAGAGGCTCCCAGGGAGGCAATAAGCACAGCACCCCATGACAAAATAAATAAATAAATTCATTATACCCTACTCTGTAGGGCAGGGGTCTCCAAACGTGGCCTCTTTAAGATGTGTGGACTTCAACTCCCAGAATTCCCTAGGCAACATGGCTGGCTGAGGAATTCTGGGTATTGAAGTCCACAAATCTTAAAGTTGCTACATTTGGAGACCCCTCCTGTAGTTCAAAGCCTTTTCTCAAATCCATGATACCCTCCAAAGTTTTGTCCGTGACCCTCTTTGTAACACTTCTGGACTTTGTTCTTGAGGTGGAAAAAAAAATGAAACTTTGATTTTCAGTTTTGCTGATGAGACAGGTCTGTTATAGAAATGGCTCTAATACCTATTACTATGTAAGCAGAAATCATTCCATGATGATACGTTAAGATGGATTGCACCACGTTTTTGTGATATTTAATGTTTTATTATTGTGTTTTATAGTTTTTAAAACAATTTTATATGTTTTAAAATCTTGATTGGGAGCTGTCCAGAGCTGGCTGAAAGATGGACGGCTGTATCAACACTTTAAATAAACAATAAAAATTCCAGACACAAAGTAAACCTTGAACCAGTTATAATGGCCAGCAAATTGCCCTAGCATCTGATGTAGAGAACCACAGAGATGAACCATGCAGAGATGATGGCTTCAAAATCATGCTTCAAGCCTGGGAAACAGGGAAAATGTGAATAAGGAGTCCACTCCAATTCATTAGAGCAGTGGCCCCCAACCTTTTGGGCACCGGGGACAAGTTCTATGGAGATTCTGGAGATCAGAGAGTGGATTTGAGTGCTGCCTGCATCCCACAGATGGGGCTTTGCTTGTTTGTTTGGCCCGGTTTGTGGCATGCAGCAAATCTATGCCTGTCCACGGACTGGGGAATTGGGGACCCCTGCACTAGAGCAGCGTTTCTCAACTTTTTTGGCAACTTTAAGTTGTGTGATCCCACCATGGATGACTGGTTGTAAAAGCTGATGGAGTTAGCAGAGATGCTTGAACTGACTACTTTAACTAAGGAAAAGAATACACCTAACTTATTTTTCGCTTCTGGAGTTTGTTCTTGAGGTGGGGGGAAAAAATGAAACTTTGGTTTTCGGTTTTGCTGATTAGATAGGTTTGTTGTTATAGAAATGGCTCTAATACATATTCCTATGTAAAAGTAAAAAAGTTGAGGCTGTATGGTATTAACCTGCCCAGGTTGAGCAATACTGTGTGCTGAGGGAATCATTTCAACTGGGAATCAGCAAAATAGGACCCAAAGACTTTGTGTCTGCGGCATTCAAAGCACATTGGCTGTCTTCCAAGGAAATGAAATAACAGAGAAGCTCTGCGAAGTCTAACTCCACCCAACCTCCTTGCCATGAACACCGAAAGGGCATTAACTGTGCCAAAACCAACAGATCTGTAGTCAACTAGGTCAGGCGCCCTTCAGGAATGCAAACCTGCGCTTTTATTTCAGTCCTGGATAAATACGCCCCTGCTTCTGGGTGCCAGAGCTAGTCCTGGTCCTATCTCCAGGCCGAGGTTTTATTGGAAGGTGGTAGAAAAACGGGCTGCCCCGTCGGGTTATGTCTGAGGAATGAGTGGGGACTCGGCTGCAATATCTGTTCTCGGTCCCCTTTTGAAGGACTTTAATGTCCCTTTGCCTGCAGGCCGCACCCTGCACGTATCTTGAAGGGAGATTTTGTAAGCTCCCTGCTGAACAAGGCCTCTGTCCTTGCAGTGGTGGCCAGGTGAAGGACGTTCTTTGTTACGGCCTTCACTGCCCCATTCACAATGACGTCAGGGCTGAATCATTAATGGCCAATGAACTCAAGGACTCTGACCTTGAAAAATGGAATTAACGTCTTCATAGGGATGGACAATTAAGACAACCTCACGACCTGTGGACTTCAATTCCCAGAATTCCTGAGCCAGCCATACATGGCTGGCTCAGGATTTCTGGGAGTTGAAGTCCATAAGTTGCCCATCTTTGATCTCTCAGAGTTTTTCTATCAGTCAGCAACCAAGTTGCTACCTTGGCTCGGGGTCATTTAATTTTCGAAAAAAATATTTAAGTCCTTCTTTGTAGCTTCTATTTGGTTGCAATCTTTTTACACCTAATAAAGGTAATCCTCAATTTATGAGTGGTTGTTTAGCGACCATTTGAAATTATGACAGACCATCTTACAACTTGGTTGTGAAGTTCCAATGGCTGCCCCACCCCCGGCGGTTACACAACTGCTTTCGGTTGCTCGGCAACAGTTATGCACAATTATGCCCCATGGTCACATGACCATGATTCACGCTTTTGCCAAAAAGCAGCATTTACTTCCGGTTTTTGGCAAAAACACTCCGCCACAAACAATGGATTAGCATAATAACCGCTCCAAAAAGACGTTATAAAAATGCATCCACTTACGTAGTGACCTGGTTTATGACTGACAAGCCCAAATGGGCAGGGTCCATTATGGTCGCATGTCAGAGGAGCACCTGAACGTCTATTACAGGTAGTCCTCGACTTACAACAGTTCATTTAGCAACTGTTCAAAGTTACAACGGCACTGAAAAAAATGACAATTTTTCACACTTATGACTGTTGTTGCATCCCTGTGGTCATATGATCAACTTTTGTGACCTTTTGACCAGCAAAGTCGATGAAGAAGCTGGGTTTGCTTAACAACGGTGTTATTAATTTAACAACGGTGGTGAATCACTTAACAAATGTGGCAAGAAAAGTCAAAGTAAAATGGGGCAAAACTCAGTTCACAACTGTCTCACTTAGCCACATAAATTTTGGGCACAATTGTAGTCGTAAGTCAAGGACCACCTGTATATGGAGCCATTGTATATGCATTGTACTCTTATCTTATAATTTCACTGTTTCATTGTTATTTTATTATATGTTATGGCACAGTGATGGGATTCAAAAAAAATTTACTACCGGGACTTCCGGTTTGAAGGGCTTCAGCGACAGACAGGAATCCGCGATCTTGTGCGGTTTCTGTCTGGGCTCGCCGCTGGACCGCCCCGAGCTGGCTGGTTTCGGGGCTAAGCCACCCCGTAGAGGTGGTGAAGAGGGGGGAGACCACCAGCAAGGTTGAGAAGAGCCGCATCTCTCCTCCTCAGCTGGCCATTACTCCCTTTCCCAAAGGCGATAAGAGCGGTGATCAGAAATGGCCACCTCAAAGAAGAACTCAACAGGAAAACAACGTACAGATAAGATAAGAAGTGAAAGTTTTGGCTGACTGGGCTAAGTTGAAAAAGTAATAACTAAGGTACCCTGGAATTTAAATTTTACAAGAAATAACATCGCTCCCAAAGAAGAGTCGGAAGCAGCGAAAGAAAGTGAAAAGGGAAAGGTTTAGCTTTTTTTTTTCTTCTCTCTCCTTCCTTATATTGACAACTAAGAGACCTAAATAAGAAATTGGAAAAATCCGCTTTGGCATCAATAGGCAATTAAGCTGAAAATATAACTAAATGCCAAAGGGACAATAAAGATTTCTGGACATTAAAAACTTTTTCTTTTATAAGCAGGAAGGGAGAGAAAAAGAATAAGGGCAGGATCTGGAAGAGGGAGGAGACTGCCTGGACTTTAAAAGAATCTAAAGTAAAATTTCAATAAGACTTCTAAAAGATACGTTTTAACTGAAACTTTGCAACTAAATAGTAACCCCGGAAGAGAAAGTGGGGAAAAAAAGAAAGAGCCAAAAGAAACAGCTCGCGTGTATTTGGATTATTTGGTGACTTTTGGATTTTTGGTGATTATATTTGAATGACTAAAATCAGTCGGGTGGTTGGTTAAAAATTTCTACAATGGCATCACTTTTGGATGAATTGAAAATGGAACTTAAAAAGTACAAAGAAGATGCACAAGAAGGGAAGAGTTCTTTTGCCTTCGTTTTTCAGTTCTTAGAAATGGAGATCTGGAACTATGAGAAAAAACAAGAAAAGACTGCAAAACAAAAGACTGGGACAAAGAAGAAGCCATCTTTAATGAACAAGTAATTCTATGTGGGGAAGAAAAAGGAAATGGGGGAAAGAGAATGGAGAATTTAAGACTTAAAAAAAGAACCAAAGAAAAGAAAAATAATTCAAAAAATAAGTATAATACTGGAAAGCAACAGAAAAGGGGAATACAGAAGAGGAAAATAGAGGTAGAGAGACAAAGGGGTAAAAGGGGGAGAGAGAAGAAGAGAGGGAAGAAGGAAAGGAAAAGAAGTTACAAAGGTCCGGAGCAAGATATAAAGAAACAGGACCTATTTAGAGATAATGGGTGAAAATCTAACTGAAAAAGGGATTCTGTAAAGGTACATAAGATTATATTGTTATATTTGTAGTAGAAATAACTTTAGAAAATTGGAAACAACATATGATTAGAATGAGGGATAAAATAGTTAGTGTAATTTAGTGAAATGTTTGTGAATAAAGTAAATGAAATAAAATAAATGAGAAAATTGAATTAGGAAGGAACAGGAACATTTTAATTAGTCAATGTTTTATAAAATATTAGTGAAGTGGCGGGAAGCAACTATGGAAAGTTTATAATTGTTCCCATAGAAGTATGATATTTAATTGAAAAGTAATGTGAAATATGTTAAGACTTTAATGAATATTAATATTAATGATAGAATTGAATTGGAATGGAATGTTGTTTTAATTATATACATTTATAAAAAAAATTTTTTCAAGAATACTGTGTGTAGTTTAAGAATGTACCAAGCAGAATTCGAATGGAAATTATGTATTATATTGAGTGTTATAATTTTAGGGGAAGGATATAAAGGTGTCATACTCCAATCAGTAACTGCAGGAGAAATTTTGTTTAATGAGAAAAGATAATAGACAATTGAAACAGGACAGACAAAAAATATAAATATAATGATTTGAATTGAGATGAAATAAATAAAATAAAATTGAGAAAATTAAAAGAGGGGAGAAGCCATGTAGAAAATGTAAAGTAGTAATAAGATATGGAATAGAATATAAAAATGAGCATGAACCTGAATTTGCATCTGTACGAAGAAATGTAACCCGGGATTATGCTGCTTTCAAAAAAGATGTTTTATTTGTATTTCTTTTCTTTTTGTGAAAACTCAAATAAAATTAAAAAAAAAAAATTACTACCAGTTCTGTGGGTGTGGCTTGGTAGGCATAGCAGGGGAAGGATGCTGCAAAATCCCCATTCTTTTCCAACCCCGCTAAACTGCTTTCCAGCTCCGTTCTCCTGTGGCAGGGCAACAAAAGAAGACCCAGCCGATCAGCTGGGATTCGGGAGGCAGAGAATAGATGTGGAAGTCGGGGCCAGTCAGAAGTGGTATTTGCTAGTTCTCCGAACTACTCAAAATTTCTGCTACTGGTTCTCCAGAACTGGTCAGAACTTGCTGAATACCACCTCTGTTATGGCATTCCTATGTTACGACCTGGGTCAAAACAATAAACTTACCGGTATTTATTTACACTCACCTTTTCAGCGGCTGTATCAATGGCAGATTGATTGTAGAAAGAGGTGACCGTCTTGGATCTTTCTCTGGCCAGCTCGTGATGCTGATCCATAGCCGAAGACGACCCATACCGTAGTCCAGGGAGAAGGAAGGGGAGCACGCAAGGGGCCTGGTTCCCTGCTGCCCCCAGCTCTATCCTCAGTAGTGTTTTCCACATGATCCTCTTTACCATAGACTCCTGAAGAGAGGAAAAACTGTGCCATCCCACTTTGGAAGTCCTTCCCACATCAGTTTGACCAAGATCCTGAAGTCCTGGCTAACTTCAGGATCAGCTGCTCTGGGGACTATCAAACAATCAACTATGAAGCCATGCTGCATAACCTCATCACCACTTCCCCCTTGCAAATCTAAGGGGGTAGGACCATGAACTCCCCATCTTTGCAGCTTTCTCAGCCTCCTTCACAGGGGAGGTCAAAGCAGGCAATATGGCAACTGTGGCATTGGGATGGAAGCCCTGCCTTGCTATACGAGAGATGGCATACATAGGAAAGTGACAAGGTACCATTTTGTCATGATTCCTATCCGCTTTGTTTTGACTCCCTCCCTCGCCAACATGTCACTGCCCAGCCTTATGGATTTCGTTGCACACACACACACACACCCTGTAAACATGGCATGGCTCGCTCCTTGTTAACGTTGAGAAGAGAAAATCCAGAAAGTCCAGTTGCCTCTTGAAAAAGCACCTTTGGGACAACCATGACCTGGAGGACTGAGAATCTCCATAGACTTTGAGAAGAGAAATGATAACAGTCGCTTTGGATTGTTGTTGGCACTTTTCTCCTAAATGGTAATGAGGAAGGAGCCATTTGTATAGTGGCGGGAGGTGCAATGTATTCCATAAGGCTGGGCAGTGATATCTTGACATCAAAACAGGCCAAACAGTAACCATGGGTTCCAGATCTTCATCTGCTGGGAATAACAAGAAGTCATGTTATGTTACTGGCTGGCTTTATTGTGATTGTGCCTATTGTTTTAATGGCCTTATGATTGTTTTACATGTGCAATCTGCCCAGAATTATTTAACCGTGCTGGCACAGGAACGGTGCAAAATAACAAATAAGAAACAAAGCAGAAGCAGTCATGACCAATTGAATATTTCTATGCTCTTGCTATCATTTACTATTCTTTATTGAATCTTTAACCTGACCAAAAAAATTGTGATCTGAACACAAGGGTGTCCCAGAGGGAACATTAAAGGTGTGGTTTAATTGCAGCACAAACAGAGAAATCTATATAGGGCAGCATAAGCAAACACAGCTTGATAAACAAACAAAATCAGACTTAACGATGTACAGAATATATCCCAGAGGAGGCTCTTCTGAGCTTACCTCATGGGAGGGGTACCCAGAGTACAGGTAGTCCTCGACTTACGGCGCCAGTTGAGCTCAAAGTTTCTGTTGCTAAGCAAGACAGTTTAGTTTTTCCTCAGTTTATGACCCTCCTTGCCACAGTTGTTAAGTGGATCTGGCATCCCCATTGACTTTGCTTGTGAGAAAGTCACAAAAGGATATCACATGACACATAACCCCGGACCATTGGCCAAGCGGGCCAATTTTGACCATGGGGGTACTGCAATGGTCGTAAGTGTAAACAATGCTCATGTCACTTTTTTCAGTGTTGTCATAACTTCAAAAGGTCACCAAAGGAATGGTTGTAAGTCGAGGACTATCTGTAGTTTGTTTCCATTTTTAAAAAAACATAATAATTCCCTTGAAATGTAAGCCTATTATATCCAGTTCAGGGTGTTAAGTTAGAAACAGCTTCTGAGTAGCTGGATGACATCGCCTGAGTAAACATTCAGCAGCCTCCTTAAACAAGGAAGGAAACTAAGATAATTGCTAAATAGAATCTATTCTGATTCAGCCAGAACGACTGGATTCACACACTCGATTAGGTTTAATATTCCATATTTCTCCCAAGAACTAAAGGCGACATCTAGGGGATATCTTAATTTCTTCCCCACAACAAAACCCCTGAGAAGTCAATTGGCCGAAAGAACGGAAGTGGTCACCTAGTCATCTCCCCATTCTCAATCCATCATATTCATCACTCCAGCTTCTGGGCTGAGAGAGAGAGACTGGTCCAAAGTCACCCAGGGAACTTCAACATCTAAGATTGGGATTCAAATTTGGGACTCACCAATGCTCAACCAATGCCTTAAACCAGTATTTGCCAACTTTGGCAACTTCTAGCCGGGTGGACTTCAATTCCCAGAATTCTCAGTGGCTGCGTTGGCTGTGGAATTCTGGAATTTGAAGTCCATGTACCTAAAAATTCCATGGCTGAGAAACCTTGCTTTAACCGCCAGGTTATCTGTTCAAGAGTAACAAAATCCCACTCCAACCTTCCTTGGCCACTGCAATACTTACTCTTAAGATGACAAGTCACACGGATCTCTCCGTGGATGTGTCCGTTTTCCCCACGTCTGGTCGCTTTCCCCTTTGGTAGGGCCTTTGTGCATTCCCTAAATGTGAAAAAGAGGTGACCCATCTAAAGCATGACTGCTTTATTCCTTGATAGCTGAACCAGCAATCTTGAAAATATGAAAGGATGCTATTGCAAAACACTCTATGTGACGTACCTTTGTAAGGTAGTTAATGTATACCAGTAAACTGTATCTGAGCATCTGAGAGAAGATCCAGCATGCTAAAAGGATGAAATGTCTACAATGCATTCTGATGATGTTACCTAGTTTGGTAATGAAATGTCTGCAAGAAAACCACCGTGCTCAGACAGCACCAAGGACCAAGGATGTCTTTTTTTTAAAATTAGAGGGGAAAAAAGGGATAAAAATCTCTTCCTGTATCCAGGAGTTGTTTATCTCTTTTTCTTCCTCTATTTTTTTTAAAAAAAAGACATTGCATCGTCTCAGTATGCTAGATCTTGCCCAATTGTCTCATAGCAAAAGCCACGTAGAGCAGCAAAACATTCCAAGACTTTCTGAGTAAAAACTTGGCACAGTTTTTACATTAGTCAAATCCTGCCAGTCATTTAAAGGCTAAAGTAGCAAATTTCCTCCCAAAGACATTAAAACAGCTTTCACAGCACAATCCCCTCCCTTCAAACTGTGCAGCTCAGCAGTCCAAGGGACTGGATAGTTGTACCAACTTCAAGGCTGAATTTGCTTAACAGAACATAATGGGGGAAAAAATGAAAGCCATTCTTCATCCAAAGCCAACAGAAATTGAAAAAAATTATTCTCCTCAAACAGGCTACATTATTGCCTTCCAACTTCCTTGTTCAACAATCATTGGTGCCTTCTGTTTTTATCAGGGAAGGACAGAAAGAAAAGGAAAAGCCATTTACTGATTCAAATTTTATATATTCTAAGGGATTTGTTTATATGGATAGTCCTCGACTTAGAACAACAATTGACCCCCAAATTTTTGTGGCTAAGTGAGACAGTTGTTAAGTGAATTTTGCCTCATTTTATGATCTTTCTTGCCACAGTTGTTAAATGAATCACTACAGTTGTTAAGTTAGTAACACAATTGTTAAGTGAATCTGGCTTCTCCATTGACTTTGCTTGTCAGAAGGTGGCAAAAGGTGATCATGTGACCGTGGGGCACTACAATCGTCATAAAGATGAATCAGTTGCCAAGCATCTGAATTTTGATCACGTGGCCAGGGGGTTGTAAAAGATGTAAGTGTGAAAAATGGTCGTCACTTTTTCCAGTGCCATTGTAACTTCAGTCACTAAATGAACTGTTGTAAGTCTAGGACTACCTGTACAGTAAGGCATTCTTAAATATAATAGCCAAGAGATACTTAAGAGGCCTATAGAAATAATTTCACTGGAAGAAAAAAGCCTACTTATTACAAGAGACGGTGTTCTTTGTAACATCTGTTCTAGAAAGATACACCCACCCATGTTTTCTCTATATTTGGGTCCCCTTCCCTTTATTTCTCTTGTTCTGCATCCTCCCTTCTTCTATCCAGGGAAACCCTCAAATACTCCCATTTGCTAATTACTAAATTACATTCTCCCTCCCCACACCACCTATCATAAAGTGTAAGATGGGTTATTATGGGACATCGGTATCCACTTTTACTTCAGTATTTTGCAATCTTTTCTACTTTAAGATATTGTGGACTTCAACTCCCAGAATTCCCCAAACAGCATGGCTGGCTGGGGAATTCTGGGAGTTGAAGTCCATATTTCTTGAAGTGGCCAAGGTTGAAAAATACTGTTCTATTTGAGCTCTTATCACAAATAGGAAATTCCGAATATTTCTAGAATTTTCTACCTTCTGTTCCACTCTCTTCTCAGCACCAGGAGAACATTGAAAACTTTGCCTGGTCTCTTAAGATGTATGGCTGCCTGGGACAAAAAGCATTTACATTCTTTTTTTCATTTGGGTAGATTACTTTGTGTACTTCAACTACGTGTTCTTTCACTAATCAGCCTCCCAAAACAAATATGTATTTTCTTTTTCTTGCCTTTTCTGCCTCCAAAGCAGACCTTTGTGTTTTGATCAGGGCTAGAAACTCAGCGATTACTTCTCAAAATCTACGCAAAAGTTATGCCTGGTGTGTGCATGTGTAGACTAAAATTTGTTTTGCGCCCATTAAATAATAAATTATTCAACTGCAGGCAGTCCTCAACTTATAACCACAACTGAGCCCAAAATTTCAGCTGCTAAGCAAGAGAGTGGTTAAGTAAAATTTGCCCCATTTTACGACCTGTTTTGCCACAGCCATTAAGTGAATCACCACAGTTGTTAAGTTAGTAACACGGTTATTAAGTTAATCTGGCTTTTCCATTGACTTTGCTCGTCAGAAGGTCGCAAAAGGGGATCACATGACCCTGGGACACTGCAACCGTCATAATACATGCCAGTTGCCATGTGTCTGGATTTTGACCATGTGACTACAGGGATGCTGCAACCGTTGTAAGAGTGAAAAATGTCACTTTTTTCTGTGCCATTGTAACTTTGATCGGTCATTAAACACATGGTTGCAAGCCGAGGACTACCTCTTTAATGTATTTCCATTTAAGCTTCCATCTTAAAACTGCTAAAGACTGCAAAGTAAAACATAAACCCCCTTATTCACCTGCTTTGTGTAGTACTTATTTGATCTGTATCTTGCTTTTTCTCCAGAGCATGCATGCTCACACATATTCCTTTTTTGGTGTGACTTCTATACGCCTTCAATCAAAATTATTTCTTAAGTACCATTTTATAACAAAATAGTGATATTGTGACAGTAACACCACTGACACCCACAGTGTTCTTTTCTCAGTCCAACGCATACTAGTAATTTTCTTCTATCCTTTGAATAAACTTGCAAGGTGGCTTGGGCTGAGAGAGAAAGGCTGATCCTCAAATATTCTCTTGCAATTTGGGGATGTTTTGTAATCAACCGAGTTTTCCAGACAACCTTACAGGATGGGGCTGTCTTCCTTTTGATAGGCGGAAATCTAATCTAATCTTGTTTTAGGTTCACACAGACATGGTGGCTCCTCCATACAATGTAAACTTTTGAAGGTGGAAATGGAGCATGGTAGGGCATGGATTCCAGTCTTGCCTTCCGTCTTGAAAAGTAAAAGAAAAGAAGTCCAGCAAGGAAGCCCTCACTTGAGTGTCTACAGTAGAGGTGTCAAAGGCCCATTGGGCCGCATCCGGGTCATGGAGTGCTTAGATCTGGCCCAAGGGGCCACTCTGGAAACAGTGAAGGACCAGCCCGCAGTGCCTCTGCCAGCGAAAACGGAGTTCAGCAGGGCTGTAGGTGGCCCTCCCAAGCTCCATTTTTGCCTGCAGAAGGTTGCAGCCGAAAACGGAGCTCAGGAACCCGTTTTCACTGGCAGAGCGCTGGGGCTACCACAGGCATCCCCGACACGAGTGAGGTTGAGCTGGCCACGCCCACCCCAGCCCTCTGAGATCAAATACAGCCCTGATGGGGTCCTCAATGAAATTGAGTTTTTTGACACTCCTGATCCAGAGTGAGAAACTCTGGTGAGAATCTGGGCCTGGGTGAAGGGGATAAGGAATAAACTGGAGGAACAGGAAGAAGAGCTACAGCCAAGACAACAGATAAAGAAAACCTGAGTCTGGGCCAGAACTATAATCTGAGAAAGCATCTCAGCAAGACCTTGCCTAGTTCTCATCAAGATAAAAGGCGGGAGGGGAGAAGCATATTCAGACTTGCAAGTTTCTGTTACTGTAGCCTTATAATAATAATAGTACAGTATTAGCATTCATAACTTTGGTGTATTGTGATGGAGAACTGATGGCCTATCAGACGTTCTTGAACAACAAAACTCCTCATGACCAGTAATCAATCAGACACAATGGGAGCTGATGCCTAACAGCAATAGCACTCAGACTTATATACTGTTTCCCATGCTTTACAGCCCCTCTCTAAACGGTTTACAGAGTCACCCTATTGCCCCCAACAATCTGGGACCTCATTTTAACAACCTTGGAAGAATGGAAGGCTGAGTCTATCTTGAGGCGCTCAGAATAGAACTGCCGAATTGGTGGCAGCCAGCAGTAGACTATAGTACAACACTCTAACTACCAGGACCAGTGGGCATGGCTTGGTGGGTATGGCTTGGTGGGCGTGGCTGGGTAAGGATACTGCAAAATCCCATTCCCTCCCCATCCCACTAACCTGCTTTCCAGCTCCATTCTCTTGTTCAGGGCAACAAAAGAAGACCCAGCCAATCAGCTGGGACTGGGGAGGCAGAGAATAGATGGGGGCGGGGCCAGTCAGAGGTGGAACTACTCAAAATTTCTGCTACTGATCCTCCAGAACTGGTCAGAACTAGCTGAATACCATCTCTGGCCAGGACCTAACTGGGCATTAGAGAAGGGCAAGCAAAGGGGTGGAAAAGGTACCAGGATTACTAGTTTGTTTCCAATCTTGGAAGGACACTAAGCCCTAAAACAATGTTTATTATCCTCTGGACTTCAATTCCACATAATTAGATGGGGAATTCTGGGAGTTGAAGTCTACACATCTTCAGCTGCCAAGGTTGACAAATACCGTTCTAAGGAGTTGAAAAACAGGACACTTGAAGTTAATGCTAGGCAGCCAAATAGTGCCCCACAACATTTTCCCAAACTGGCCAAAAGGCTAAGAAATTAAAGTCAACAGGAAACAAGGACACCTGGCTTGAGTTGCAGAAGGAAATCTTGTGGCTTGGTGATCCTGGAAGCCACAACTCAAAGCAGTAAGAAACCCACAAATCTCCAGAAATCCCAGTATCCATTCACCTACCTCTTCTCCAGGTCTGGCATAGGTCCCTTCCACACAGATCCCAGAAAAGCCAACATACAACCACTGCGTCTGGCCCCTCTCTACAACCTTCACGTTCTCAGCAATGCCTGTATGTATAAGACAGCTGAGCTCTGCCCGTGTCTTTGGCCTCATTTCACCCCAAGCAGCTGAAACCTGCAAGGGGAGGGGGGGGTGGGTAAGGCTGCAGGACTAGAAAGGCACTGGGCGAACAGGCTTATGAAATCCCGGAGCGCCGATAAAAGTTTTTGGAATCTGGAAAATTATTATGGTGGCAACTGTCTCATCAGCTGATGCCTGGGGAATCTGCAAGCTTGTTAGGGACTGGAGTCAATCAGCAGGAAGCCATTAAATTGTGGACCAGGCAGCAAAATGGGGAGAGAAAAAAAAACCAGACAGAATCTGCCAGCTCATTTTCAGTGGTGGTAACTTTTAAGCACAGCACTTAACAGGAAACTTATAACACTAAGTGTATTTTCTTGCAAATAAATTTCAGGGACTTGTTTCTGGTAAGTCCTTTACTGCTCTGGATCTTTTTTTCACTGTGTTTTCTTTTACTGCCTGGACTCACACATTAAGGGTGATGAAGCAAGAAGGCGATTTGTGTGGTTTGGGTTAAGCACTATGTGTAAATCCAGCTGATTATGGCTTTTTCAACAAACCAGGGCAAAACAACACATGATATGACATGATATCTGAATTTACTCTTTGTTTTACTGAGAAAAATTTATTTAGCTTTCCTAAATAATATGTCTTTCTTCCTCCTTGCATTTGCCCCAAATTTTTATCTTATATTTATAATTTATTTGGGGGAGAAATGTTTCTGTAAGATCCATTCCAGCATTTCTATGTTCCAGGTTCCTGGTTCCAGTAAGGGCCAACTCGAGTTTTATAATTATCAGAAAAAGGAAAGTGCTTTTTTCCCTCTCCCTACATTCTTCAACTTGGCTAGTTTCCTTGAAAGTCTCAACAGGAAGTGTGCCTAATTCCAAAGAATTCGGGAATTAAGATTATTGTAACAGGTTAACAGGCCACTGCTTCCAGAATAGTTAAGGAGCCATTTGTTTCTAGGACACTAAATATTTAACTAGAAATTACTTTGAAACCTGCAGAAAAATTTAGCTATTAAACTATTATCTCTTTTATCTCAATTTACAATTGATAGACACAAGGACAAGATTCTAGTTAAGAGACTAGACCCAACACTGTTCTTCCTGTGGTCAAAACCATGGCTAATATGACAGCAATCAAAGGTACATTTTCCCATCAATTATTCATAGGATTTTAGCATATTCTGGAACCTTAGTTTTTCAACCCTGACAAATTTAAGATGTACAGATTTCAACTCCCAGAATTCCCTATCCAACAAGGAGAAATTCTTCCTGCAACCAGCAGGAAGGTTGGCTGGGGATTCTGGGAATTGAAGTCCACACTCTTAAACCTGCCAGTATTGAGAAACACTGCCATAAAACATTAACAGCTTATCCCCAGAAGCACATTATATAACACAAGCCCCAAATTTCACAAGCCTTGCCTTTTCCTTGAACTGAAGGTCTCTTTTGATGCTCATTACCTGAGAAATTTGGCAGTGCTGGGCAACATGTTTTTCAGAGTAATTTAGCTGCCATAATTCATCATCCAGAATACCTGCTAATCAAGCTTCAGGGCTAGTTTTTAGTATGAAACCTAGTGCAATGTCATATCATCGTTTCTTCTCTCAGCTAGTCTGAATGCCAAGTCAACTAACTTGAAAATATGGCTCATATATTCCAATGTTTATCTCTTGACTTTCAGGAGAGATTCAAGGCAGCAAACAACACACTTTGTTATGAAAACACGATTTCACATTGCCAGGGCCAGCCCGCAGATCTCAAATATGCTATCTTCCAAGAGTTGATATTATGTGTAGTTTGCTTTCAGTCTGTCTTTAGTCTGTCAGGTAATTCTGCATATCCTATAATATACAATATTGTATCATAATTTATGCTGAAGAGTATTAACACCGCACTTGGGTTGGGAAACTAATTGAGGTAATATTTTTTTCCAGTCATTACTCATTAATATTACATGTTTGCATATTTTGGAACAGCTACTACATACCAAGAAGTGGAGACCATCACCCCTTTCTTGCCAGGTCTAGCTGTTTACATTTCCAGGTTAAACTTCTAGTAAGGGGAAATGAACAAGGTAGGATGTCTTGGAGGACTGCCCAAAGCCATCTAACATCCAAAGGGAACCAGGGGACCTCTGCCAATCACCAGTCTTGTCATTCTGCCCCTGGTTTAACCAACTGGGTTAAATTTGGTTTAATTTCAATTCCAGAGTTATGCTAATTAAACCTCTGGGCGCTAGAATGAACCAGTGCCATCAATGTGGGTGAGACTCACACGGGCCAAAATTTCTCCCACACCCCAATCTCTGTCCCAAAGAGCCTACTGTTTGAATGTTATTCATTGGAAGCAACCAAGGAAGCAGAAATAAAATTAAGAAAGGGAGAATCGCCTTCCATTCTCTGCTCCAGATGTTTCACTTTGGGCCTTGCAGTGGTTGCTACCAGTTTTTTGTTTGCTTTTTCCCACTGTCACACACAAAAAAACTGTGTTTCAACTTCCTTCCAATCCCATATCCTTTTCACAACCCATGATTATTCTTAAATAATATTTATTCTCTTTAATGCTGCAACGAGCCCACTCATACCTTTCTCCAGGGGGTACCTGGAGTCCTGAATCCCCTCTCCCACCCACTCTGTCAAACCCATCAGGCGGCTTCCTGGGCCGAAAGGCGAACCCCAATTCCCTCCCAGCGCCTGCCTCCCCCCCTCGCCCTAGTAAAAACCAGGAAGCTGCCTCCTACCTTCCGTGCCGGGGCAACAAGAAAGCAGGGTCTAAAACTTCCCCCCTCCCCGCACAAACACAATGGTATGTTCCTTAAATGACATCTTACCGCCAAGCCGAAATTCCGCCGCAATTTTCACACTTCAGGACCGGACTAAACCAGCTGCTTTTTTTCTTAGCAGAAAAAGGGGGAACTGATGGCAGGCGGTTTTTTTTGACGGAGATAAAGGCAGCAATGCCGCATGGGAAATGCAGTCCAGCAAGTGCGCTTCCATTAAGCTTTGCAGGCGCTCCGAGAAATACAAATCCCAGAAAGCCTCGCGCGACATGGGCGGAGCCTGACGGGAAATGTGGTATTAAAGAGCATCAGATCTTTGTAGCGATGGCAAAAGGGTGATCGTGTGAATAATAAAATAAGCGTTTATTTCAATAATTCGTAACAGTCGTGAAACGCATCAACTTTCAAAAGCGGTAAAAAAAATCGAGACATGGGGTATTTCCAGTCCGAATACGAAAAAGCGTATTGCAGATTAAAAAAATCCCATAGGATTAATTTCTACATTTTTTTTTTAACCTCACGATGCTGATGCAAAGAAGCACTTAAGATATAATTGTCTTTGAGGTTTCTGGATATGTACTCCAGAATTGAAAATAGAAATATCATCAAGTCCTTTTTTATTTTCATTTTAATGTTTCTGATCCTGCTTTCATTATCATTCCAAGATTATTATTTTTTTGCTTGAACAGCTAGTTTTAGCATAATCAATTTATGCAAATATTCTTCAAAAAAGTACTGTTTATAAATCAAGACATCTCTGGAAGAAATTAAAGAAATATATCAGTAGAAATGTATTTTTTTAAATGAAAAGTGGGATTTAAGAAGGTATTATTTTTCCTTTATGTGAAAATAAATATTCAAAAAATACTGATGTAATTTGAAAATGGGGCTGACTTTTACATACAAGCATATATATCATGATCATACAAGTCTTAACTGAGTCAATTAGACAGAAAGCCAATCTGGATTTTTATCTTTGATGTCTTTATTTTTGGATAAACATTACAAGAGTTAAATTCAGAGCTGGTTGCACTAATAGAACAGCGTCCCTTGCTGTTAGCAGAGAGAACAATTCCTCCATTTAAAAAAAAATCTTTCCATTTATTATTTCACCTAAAAATGAATGGGAAAGGGAATCCACATGTTCCTTCTGCTCAACTTTCTCTTCCTGCAGCTAGAAAATGATTCAATTAAAACAAAATGAAATATAAGCCCAGCCTCTGGCAAATATGTTTTGTTATACATAGAAATAAATGGCATAGGAACTTTTGGTACAGAAAATCAAAATCAGCATAGTGTTTAAAATAATAATAATAATTCAAACTACCTTTGTAAAATTTAAGTCTAACATGTTAGCTCTATTTTAAATGGCTGAATATGTCATAATTCAATTTTTGTAAATTTCCAACTGAATCCCAATGTTCTTGGATTTACGTTATGCTACGAACAAAAGGTATTTTTAATTCAGAGTTGAAATGAGGGATCCTTGGTGTTCTCTAGGCTCGGTTGGTTTTTTTGCAGACATTTCATCAGGGATGGGATTTGACCAGTATAACTACCGGTTCTGTCGCTGTGTGTTGTGTGTGCACAATTTACGACCTGCTGAACTGCCCGGACAGCTGAGCAGCGCTGTGTGCAAGTGCGCAGTGGTTGGAAAAGCCCCTTTTTCCTGCTTTTTCAACCGCAGCTGTGTCGTGCAAAGCAGCTGTGATTGAAAAAGCAGGAAATAAAGGTCAGATAAGAGCCCAGGCGGGTGGGTGGGCCAAACAGCAGCAGACATAGAACTGGTTCTATGTATGCTCTCTGTCTGCTGCTCTTCAGAACTATCGGTTCTACAGAGGTGGAGAGAACTGGTAGAATCCCACCCCTGCATTTCATTACCCAGACTAAGTAACATCATCAGTGTTTGAAGGACTGATGGTGTTACCTAATTGGGTAATGAAACATCTGCAACAGCCAAGTTCAAAGAGTACAAAGGACCTCATTTTTGTTAACTCTGGATTTTTGCTTTGCAAGAACATCTCTGTATACAGAAATATTTTTCAGTTTGTTTCTTACCAGGAGAAATTACATTGACTTCCAACGGGTTGTTTTACAATCAGTAGTTACGAGTCTCATAATGAGTGCTTTATAGCTTGTACAATCTCTGGCTATGGTATTGTAAAATGTGCCCATGCCCTCATAGTCACGTGACCGCACTCTGATCTCTTAAAAACTGGCTTATATTTACCTTTGCAATCTCCCACAGTCATCTGACCACGATTTATAATACTTGTTTTCTGGTTTCAAGAAAAAAAAAGCAATTCAGAAGAATGGGCTTTTTTAATGTGATTCACTTAACAACTGAGGTGATTTACTTAACAACCACAGTAAAAATGTAGGGGGGAAAGTGGTGCTTCAGCTTATGAATGGAACAACTTATGACCAGATTTCTAGTCCCAATTGATGTCATAAATCAAGATCTACCAGCAACTGTTTACAGATGGGTTTGCATCTCTGTTTATAATTTTCATTTTACAATCTACTGAACGTAATTTGGGCTGTGGACCTAGACCAGTCTCAGTTTTAATTTATCTACAATGTGTAGTGTTTTATTTCTAATGAAAATAATTATCTGCAACTTGCTATTTTTTTCCGTAGTTATGCATCGCTATCTGCTATTTGGGAAACACTGTTTCAGTTTGCCAAATGATAAGGTCAGCATAATACCAGGCAAAGGAAAGTAATGATGGGAAAAGTAAACTAGGCCTGATTATCAGTGTAAAACAGCCCCTGTTCAATGAGGAGATGTTTTTAACATGATAGTCCAAAATCTTTAAAAGTTTATATTAAGCACGGCATGTCTGAAGGATGGAGGTCAACAGCATGAAAATGGTAGGTATAACTGGGGGATAAGACTCTTTTTATGTGCATGTGATGTGTGCTATGCATATGAAAAAAGGGCAGGTATCAATGACCTGGTTGCCCATATTAGGTTGATGCTATCTACCCCTGTATTAAATCCATTCATAAAACTCATCACTTTCTATACATCTAAAGTGATCAAGAATAATCTGTAATTGCACAAATGATCATATATAAAACAATTTAAAAGAGCTAAGGAAAAATGCCACTTAAAAAGTTGTAAAATCAAAACAGCTTAATTTTGGTTTGCATTGCGCAAGGTAGCTTCCATTTTAATTGCAGGTAGTAGAAATCAGATAGCTGAGATGTTTTGAGTCTGAAGGATGGTGGGAGATATGCAGAACAACATGACCTCCTGGGTAAAGAAGATGAAGATGGTGTCTAAGCTGTCTACTTCAGGGATGTCAAACTCAAGGCCCGGGAGCTGGAGCCCGGGTGCTTAGGTCTGGGCTATGGGGCTGCCCTGGAAACAGCGAGAGTCCGGCCCGCAGTGCCTCTGCCAGGGAAAACAATTCGAAAAGGCCTCCTCTGGCCCTCCTGAGCTCCATTTTCAGCTGCAATGGCTTCCTGCAGCTCTCTGCCAGCAAAAATGGAGCTCGAGGGGGCCCTGTTTTCCCTGGCAGCAGGATGCAGGAGGCCATCCTGGCCAAAAATGGAGCTTGTGAGGGCTGCACACGGTTTTTGCTGGCAGAGGGCTGCAGGAGGCCAAAAATGGAGCTTGGGAGCCTGTTATCTCTGGCAGAGTGCTTGGGCCACAGGCGCGCCCGACATGAGTGACGTCAAGCTGCCATGCCCACCTTGGCCACCTCCACCCCCAGAGGTCAAACACAACCCTGATGCAGCTTTCAATGAAATCAAGTTTGACACCCCTGGTCTACTTGGTCATCTTCAAAAATTTGGAATGGTCCAGGCCCAAAGGACATAGTATTCAGTGCCTCTTGGCTTTTCTCTTCGGCAGGGGTGGACTGTTGAGGTAACCAAGGCGCTTGTAGTTTATAAACAGGAGGGCAAAGTTGAGGATGTAGGTGCTGATGCAAATCACACAGAAGTCGTGGAGCACATAAAAAAGGATGTAGGCCAAATAGAGAGATCCAGCAACGGAGACAAAAGAAGAGCCCACCAGAGCAATGGCTGCCAGGTTGTGATGAAAGAAACCTATGAGGATGAACCAGGGTTAACTTCTTTTCAGCGCTTTGACAGAAATGTTCTTAGGAATTAATAATAAAAGCATGATTTGATCAATTTGCTCGCAACCAAGAGAGAAGCATTTTTCAAACTGAGCAACTTTAAGACGCACAGACTTCAACTCCCCCAATTCCCCAGCCAGCTATGCTGGCTGAAGGATGAATTCCCCCCACTCACCCACCCCGGCTGGCTGAGGAATTCTGGGAGTTGAAGTCTGTGCATCTTCAGGTTGTCAGGGTTCATAAACAGTGTTAAATTTGCTCAGATTAAAAAACACTGTACTAGGGAAAAGACTTAAAATTGGCTTGGTGCAGAGGGTTGTGTGAATCATGTTTCAGAGCTTAGTGTGGTTGTATGAACTTATTTCATGTTTGATCAAACTATGGTTAAGCAAGCCATGGTTTATCATAACACATGAACCCAACTTACCTCTGTTTCTCACTTGTCCTTTTCCTATGCTAAATGCCAATCCTGACCTATCCCCATAAAACCACTCCCTCTGAAGATCACTTCCTGTTCTTTTTCTTTGGCACTCCCATGGTACAACTCCTATGCAACCACTGTGTCGCATCTCTTGCCTACTGAGCACATTCTGTCCTGCAAAAAAATTTTTTTTTGCAGTTTTTTCCTGTTTTACATTTTTGCAGATCTGGAACTTTACTCAGTATTTATCATCTTTCATTTGTTTCCCACCCCTCTTATTCCAAACCCTCTTCTATTGATGCTCATGATTCAAGCAAGATTAATACAGGCAGTCCTTAACTTATAACCATGATGTTTTTGCCAAAAACTGGCATTTATTCCAGTTTCTAGTAAAAAAATAAAAATAACAACCCTATTGGTTAAAATGGATTCCCTTAACCACACTGACAAACAAGGTTATAAAATTGGGTGCAGTCACATGGTGACCTACTTAATGACTAGCACGACTTACGAATGTAACTCAGAGTTCAATTATGGTCAGAAGTTGAAGACTACCTGTATTATCAATATTTGAGAGAGCCTGAAGATAAATCAGCCATCTGGTTTCCTCTGCTAAGGAAGACAATAGATTAATGCTGGTTAATGAGCCATGTGAAGAAATTGCACCCCACTTAAACCTGCTTGAATGACCATATGTCACAGCAGCCTAGCTCACAAGACACCCCCTCCCCCCAGTGTGAGCCTTTCTAAGCTCCGAGGAAAAAAGACAAGATATACATCTAATCAATTGTGAGGCAATTGTGGGGCTAAAGAGGACAGAAGGATGGACTTTCCATCATGCTTTCTCTTGCACATTCTGTGCCTCTTACTCACCGAGAAGTATCTGCAGAATGTAGAAAATAATCCCAAAAATGCTGTTTGGCTGATTGAAGAGGCTGTGAGGTCCCAGGAGGTCTGCCACCAAGCCAAAACCACGACCCCACCTGGAAAAAATAATGCTGGGTAATGATTAGTGACAATAAGCAGAGGTTAGGGCGAGGAATTCCAGGGAATCTCAGCCCGAATCTAGAAGGAGAAATCGGAAAACAACACACTGTCCTGAAATAATAGAATAAGGATAACAGGGACCTTGGAGGCCCAGGCAGGAAACCCTACACCACTTCAGACAAATGGTTTTCTAGCATCTTCTTTGTAACTTCCAGTGTTGGAGCATTCACAACTTCTGGAGGCAAGTTGCTCCACTGATTAATTGTTCTAACTGTCAGGAAATTCATCCTAGGTTGCTTCTCTCCTTGATTAGTTTCCACCTGTTGCTTCTTGTCCTGCCCTCAGGGGCTTTGGAGAATAGTTTGATTCCCTCTTCTTTGTGGCAGCCCTGAGATACTGGAACACTGTCCTAGTCCTTTTTTTCATACCAGTTCCTGCCACTGTTCTTCATATGTTTTAGCCTCCAGTCCCCTAAAGATGCAGGCAACCGTTTTCTTTGTGACACTTGACAGAAGGAAAATTGGATTTTGAAGAAACAGGAGAAAAAGAGTACGGGTAGTCTTTGAGTTACAATCATGACTGGGATCCGAAATTTTGCTGTTTTAAGCAAGATGGTTGTTATCATGCCTAATTTTACAATTGTTTTTGCACTGGCTCTTAAGCGAACCACCATAAGCTATTAAGTATCATGCAGTCATTAAGCAAATCTGCTTTCCTCATTGACGTTGAAGCTGGGCAGGAAGATTGCAAATGGTGACTACATGACCCTGGGACGCTGCCACTATCTTAAATACATGTTGCTCACCAAGCGCCCAAATTTTGATCACTTGAGCTTGGAGATGCTACAGATAGTTGTAAGTGTGTGCAGCATGAAGAATCAGGAGCACACATTACATTCCTGTTAAATTGACATACAGCTCATGACTGTACACAAGAATCTAACCAACTAACAGTCAACACTAAATTGGTGCTAGATAAGACTTAACAGAATTTAAGGAGGGCTGGATTTGGATTGTTTGTGGAAACATAACAACTCCAGGCAAATTTCCCTCTTGATACCACTCCCACTTTCTGCCTTGTCTTTTCCTACAGTAAGTACCAGTTGTAAGTCAGTTTTCTAGGGAACTTTGAACAATCACTAAACAAATGGTTGTAAATCAAGAACTAGCTGTATTGATGCTTCTCAACTTTGTTGTGGGAGAAGTCTCCTGAGAATACCACGGACAGGCAAGAAAACAGATGGCCTCGTTGAACAAACCAGCCCAGCGTTCTCACTCAAGGCACAAATGACCATGTTCAAAATAGCCCTTTTTGGTACTGTCCATAGGGTTTTTCCACGTCCATGGTTTTCTCAGTTGCAATGTATGGCTTGAAGGCTTGAAAGTTGGACCATAAGAAAGGCTGAGCACCAAAGAATTGAGGCCTTTGAACTCTGGTGCTGGAGAAGACTCCTTCGAGTCCCTTGGACTGCAAGGCCATCCAACCGGTCAGTCCTAGAGGAGATCAACGCTGACTGCTCTTTAGAAGGCCAGATCCTGAAGATGAAACTCAAATACTTTGGCCACCTAATGAGAAGGAAGGACTCACTGGAGAAGAGCTCAATACTGGGAACGATTGAGGGCAAAAGAAGGGGACAGCAGAGAATGAGGTGGATGGATGGAGTCACTGAAGCAGTAGGTATGAGCTTAAATGGACTCCAGAAGATGGTAGAGGACAGGAAGGCCTGGAGGACAGGAAGGCCTGGAGGACAGGAAGGCCTGGAGGAATGTTGTCCAAGGGATCGCAATGGGTTGGACATGACTTCACGACTAACAAAAAAAAAAAAAACTATCCTACTTTGGACACATTATAGAAAGATGTAGTTATCTGGTGAAGGCTCAAATGGGGTGAAGGTATCACTCTGCCCTCCCTTGCCTCATATTTTATTTTGTTTTACAGGGTGTTCAACTCCCACATGATTCTGGACAACTTATAAGAAACACCCAACTTATTAGGTGAAAAATTAAACAATGAACCAGAAGTTTTTAGTTTTCATACCAAAGTATGAAAACTAAAAACAAAGTGAAAATAAAAAGGGGGCTTCCCAGTCCCTCTGACCCCAAGGCCTGACAGTCTCCTATAATTTCCAGAATGCCATAAAGCTGGAAGTTCCATGAATTTCTGGGGGGAAATTGGTCCAGAGGGCAGCAACTGCCAACAGTGTAGGCCCACTTCCTGGGTCAAGAAAAATGACATTCTTTAATTGGCAGGCCCCAAAGCTAACCTGACTTGCTGAACCGAACCAGAGATGCAGAGATAACTAAAAATAAGCAGTCCCTTATAGAAACCAGCATCCAGAAGTCAAACTGGTAATCGGTGCAGCTCATGCAATATTTGCAAATGATGAGAAACTCTGACAACTCCTTTTCAGCTCTTTTTTCTCTTGATGCTCATCTCTCACTGGGGCTAAGAGGCAAAGTCATTCAAAAATCAAGTCTTTTTCAGTGGTGCTGGAAGATAAGAGTTCACACCACAGCTCAAATGCTGGTTCTGATGGGAAAGACTGTCTCCCCGCCTCCCAAATTTCCTGCGAATTGTATTGGAGCCTAACCAGAGACCAAAATGAGAAGGGCATTTCAACTAAATTGTAGGGCAGGGAGTCCTGGGCTAGGAGCCACAAATTTATTTGGAGGCACGATGTGGATGAAGACACAGAATGGGGGAGATAGGAACCACAGTATCAAATAGTTCGGTTCTATTCCAGCCTGGGTTAAAACTAGCTTTCTCCATAAATAACTTTCTATGAACAGAAGGGCTGTCCTGGAGAATTTCTATTTTTTTATTTGTATCTTGCCTTTATTAATTTTACAAATGATTAAAACATACAAATTCTCCCCTGCAGCTAATACAGAACATTATTCCAGGGATAATGAAGCCTAAACTCTGTGTAATTCTGTTTTTTTTTTTTTCTGTACAGGTAATTGTTTGCTGACTACAATTGAGCTCAAAATTTCCGTTACCAAGCGAGTCAGTTGCTATGCGAGTTTTGCCAATTATTGTGGTTCTTAAGTGAATCATGCAGCTATTAAATAAATCTGGCTTCCCCCACCAACTTTGCTTGTTGGAAGCTGGCTAGGAAAGTTATGAACAGGGATCACATGATTCAGGACAGTGCATTTGTCATAATAAATACATTGTGCTGCTGTAAATACCCAGTGCTGCTGTAACCTTAAACCAGGGGTGTCCAACCTTGGCAACTTTAAGACTTGTGGACTTCAAGTCCCAGAATTCACCAGCCAGAATTCTGGGAGTTGAAGTCCACAAGTCTTAAGGTTGTCAAGGTTGGACACCCCTGCCTTAAACGATCATTAAAGGATTGGTTGTAAGTCGGAGAGTATCTGTAAGAACACCTCCAGAATCTTTAGTCAGCTTTATAATATCAAATGTGCTGGGATGGTATTTTGATCCTGTTCTTGGTAAACCTACAATGGGGAATCTGAAAGGAAGTGCTACCAGTTTCCCAACAGCAGAACCCAATTGGTTTCTCCTGGACTAAGATCAGGCCAGGTTCATGCAGTATACGAATAGCAGATCACCAGAGCAGGGGTCTCCAATCTTGCTGGCTAAGGAACCCTGGGAGTTGAAGTCCAGAAGTCTTAAAGTTGCCATGGTTGGAGACTCCTGCACCAGAGGACCCCAGGGCTGCAGACTCGATTGGAAGGCCAGAAAAGGCAAAAAGAGAGGGGGCGGGGGGGCAAAAGGCCAGCCACTTCCGGATTTTTGCTAGGAAAATTACAGCACGTTCAAAACCCAAGCTCGACTCTGAAAGCGTCCTGGCCTTTAACCTCCGATTAGGCGCGCAAGACGCAACGAAGACTATCGCAACTTCCCGACTCTGAATTCCTGCAGCCTTGGATCTCCTGATGGTCTCCCGTCCGGAATAAACCTCTAAAACCTGGAAATGTAGAAACGTAGAAGGAAATCGCTCGGGTTTTCTCAGCGCTTCCTCTCAGGAGCCAGGCAAACCCCAACCCCTTCCACTTCATGGGGATGCAAATGTTTAGAGGGCGGCGAAGCTTGGGATCCTCTGGATCGGAACTGGGGTGGGGGATGGGGGGGCACCACCGACCTGGAGGTGAAGACACGGGAGCAGCTGATGTCGGCGCTGATATCGCACATAGCCCGGTAGGCGACATCACGCTCCTTGGAAGTCTCCACGTGCCAGGCGTAAATAGAGAGCGCCAGCCCCGCCAGGCAGAGCAGCAGCCGGGCTGCACGTTCCCACCTGGGCACCGTCATCCTGCCGTCGGCCACGAGGACAGAACACTGACCGCTTGAGCCAATGCTTACTTCTTCCAGCCTGGCCGTGGGACACTAAGCCGTTTCTCATTGGCCGGCCTGCGGGCGTTCGAATAGGCATCCCAGCCAGTCAAGAGAGCGGAGAAGGAAAAGGAGCAAGGCCTGCTGGGGGTTGTAGTCTTCTGGCGTTTTCTAAATAGGGGCCTGCTCATCTCAGGTTGGTGGAGGATCAAGAATGATTATAGACCAGGGGTCTCCAACCTTGGCAACTTTAAGCCTGGAGGACTTCAACTCCCAAAGTGCTTTGCTAGCTGGGAAATTCTGGGAGTTGAAGTCTGCCAGGCTTAAGGTTGGAGAGCCCTGTTATAGACTAGGAAAACGTGCAGCCTGGGCTCTTAAAAGGCGGGGCTCCTTTGAGTCTGGTTGAACTCTGGTAATCCCATGGACATGCCTTGATTAGAGCAACAATAAGGAAATGATTGGAAATTGCCCTTCAGGGATGTTTTTCCCCACATTAGACTACAGTGCAGCCCTGATGTTTGCATGCAACCACTATATTAATCAAATCAAGCTTGTTTAGCATTTCTAAGAGCATTGGGGTAGTGGGGCCTTGGTGTGATAGGTAAATCTTCCCACAATTTTGTAGATGGAGGCAAAAAAGCTAAAGGTTTCTGTTGTGAGCGGCGGTAGAGACTGAGACGGACACAGGCTTGACTTTCAACAGGCTTTATTTGAACGAATAAAGGGTTGCCGCGGCTGCTGAGGCTAACTGGCAGTCAGCTGGTGGCAACAGCTGATGCCGTTTGACAGCTCCTTTTATAGCCGGCTGTCAAACGGGATCAGCCAATGGGAGCGGTTCGGCGCTCCCACGCAGGCGGCAGACCAGAGTGAGGACCACCGTCAGTCTATGAACACAGCACTCCTTTCCCCTGGCCAGGAGCATGCGTAGTCCTGCAGCTGGGTAGGCCGCCTTCGCTCGTGGCCGGATCATCATAGTTCCAGGGACTCGCTGCTTGCAAGGAGTCCCTCGCTTCCAGGGTGTCACTTGGAGCTCGTCGTTGGCCCTCTGAAGCCCTCGCCCGAGTGTCCGGCTGCTGTCCAGGTAGGTCCCTTTGATTGGCTCGCTGTGGGAACAGCTCGGGGTTTGGCGGGTAGACTGGATCGTCTGGCGGGGAACCATTCGCGACCGCTGGGTAGACTGGTTCGCTCGGCGGGTAGGCTTCAGCATGTGGCTGGTAGACCGGGACGTCTGGTGGTCCCTGGGAGTCAACGGCAGCTCTTTCCCAACGCCTCCTTAACTGGTCGATGTGCTGGCGCCATACTCGACCATCTTCCAAGAGGATCCTATAGGACTTGGGGCCTGTAATTGAGACTATTTGCCCTGGCATCCATAGAGGGTGCCCTGCATAATTCCTGGCATAAACCAGGTCTTGCAGGGTGAATTCCCTGGCATGGCTGTCAGAGCCTAGAGGGGTGCCAGGGGCATAATGGGGGTGCAACCTGTCCAGGGTGCTCCTAAGGCGTCTGCCCATCAATAGTTTTGCAGGGGACTTGTTGGTGGTGGTGCATGGAGTAGAATGCTGGGTGAGCAAGTAAGTGGACAGTTTGGAGTGCCAATCTGCTTGGCCAAACCTTGCCAAGGCTTCCTTTACAGACCTAATAGCCCTCTCAGCCATCCCATTGCTTGCAGGGTGAAAAGGGGCTGTGAGGGCATGCCTTATGCCCAGGTTGTCTGCAAAAACTTCGAACTCACAAGAGGTGAACTGAGGGCCATTATCTGATATCAAGGTGTCAGAGAGGCCATGTGTGACGAACAGTCTGGTCAGGGCTCTCGTGACAGCCAGCGTAATTGTGGAGGGAAGCAAGGCTACATCAATCCATTTAGAGAACGAGTCTACTATGACTAAAAAGAACCGCCCATGCACTGGGCCAGCCAGGTCAACATGTAGCCGGGACCACGGGGCCCCAGCATCCTCCCATCGAGTTGGGGCAGCTGCTGGCAGTGCTGATCTAGTTGCCTGGCAGGGCTGGCACGTGCTTACCCAGCTGGAGATTCGGGCATCCATGCCTGGCCACCACACGTAGCTGCGGGCCAGAGCCTCCATCCTCACGTATGCCAGGGTGGCCTTCGCGTAGGGCTTTTAAAATTGGCTCTTGTAGTATAGTGGGGATGACCACTCTTATCCCCCATAGTAAGCAACCCTGTAGTGAAGATAACTCTTGCCTGCGGGTCTTGAATGGCATGAATTCAGGGGTGTACTGAATTTCAGGCCACCCGCTCCCCACCCAGTCCAGGACTTGGGAGATTACCTTGTCCCTTCTGGAGTGGGCAGCAATATCCTCAGCTGAGATGGGCAGGTTGAGTTCGTTGCAATCAAAAATGGTGTGGATGGGCACGGGGCCTTTTACTGGTGTTGATAGAGGGCACCTGCTGAGGGCATCTGCAAGGCACAGGTTCTTTCCCAGGCGATGTACCAGCTTATTTGAGTAGGCGGCTAGGAACAGGGTCCACCTGGTCATCCGCGGGGATAGTACCTGTGGGGTTTGCTTGTCTCCTACTAAAAGGCCTAAAAGTGGTTTGTGATCAGTTATAAGCTCAAAGTAATGACCATAAAGGAATTTGTGGAATTTTTTGACAGCAGCAACTGCTGCTAAGGCTTCCTTATCAATTTGACTATAGTTCCTTTCTGCTGCAGAGAATGTTCTTGAGAAGAAGGCAATTGGGGCCTCAGAGCCATTTGGCAGCCTATGGCTGAGTACTGCCCCAACACCAAAGGGGGAAGCGTCTGCTGCTAAAACCAGGGGAAGCTGTTGGTTAAATTGGATTAGTACTGCATTTGAAGTTAGCAGGGATTTGACTGCTTAGAAAGCATTAGCTTCTCTTTGTCCCTAGTGCCAGGGAACTTTCTTATCTAAAAGTCTATGTAAAGGTTCAGCTATAGAAGCCTTGTGCGGAAGGAAAGCTGCGTAGAAATTCAGGAGCCCTAAAAAGGCTTGTAGTTCCGTTTTGTTGGAGAGTGTGGGTGCCTCATGGATGGCCTTGACTTTTGATTCTATAGGATGTATTCCAGAGGCGTCAATTCGATAACCTAGGAAGTCCACTTGCTTAGTGGCAATGGTGCACTTGTCTTTTTTGAGTTTTAACCCATGCTGCCTAAAACGGTCAAGAACTGACCTAACCCTAAGTAATAATTTGTTTTGTTGGTGGCAGAGACCAAAATGTCATCAAAGTATGGGACTATACCTGGAAGTCCTTGGAGAATCCTCTCCATAAGGGACTGAAAGATACCAGGGGCCACACTAACTCCAAATTGTAAACACTTACACCAAAAAGTGCCCCTGTGGGTAACTATTGTTTGCAAATCAGCAGTATGTTTGTCTACAGGAAACTGTTGATATGCTTGAGACATATGTAGCTTTGCGAAAATTGTACCTGGCTCAAAGGGGTGCAGCAGGTGTTGGATTACGGGGACTGGGTATACACTAATTTGGAGGAAACGATTGAGGGACGTTTTATAGTCTGCGCAGATTCATACGCAGTCATCTTTTTTAAGTGGGGTGACTATGGGTGTCTCCCATTTTGCAAAATCTACTTGCTCTAGTACCCCTTGCTTGATTAGCTTATCTAGTTCTGAATCCAATTTAGGGCAAATGGCAAAAGGGACTCTATGAGGTTTTAAACAAATGGGGGTGGCTTGTGGGCCTACATCAAATGAGATAGGGGTACCAGAGTAACATCCCAGCTCATCACTAAAAACATCAGCGTAGTCCCTAAATAGGGTGTCTACTTCAGTATTCACCACAGAGTGAATCCCAGTTACACTAAGGCCAAGAGCAGGCAACCAATCTAGCCCAAGCAAGCTGGGAAGGGCACCATCTACAACCACCAGAGGCAAGTGGCCTCTAAAGTTCTGGAATTGAATTAAGAACTTGCCTTTCCCCAGGACTGGAATGGTCTTCCCCTGATAGTCTCGAAGAGTCAGGTGGCAGTTGAGCAGCTTCTTCTTGGACAGTGTAGGGAGCAGCTTCTTCAGGGTGGCCCACGAGATGATAGAGAGGGCAGACCCGGTGTCCACCTCCATCCGGCAGGGCTTACCTTCTAAAAAGACAAAAATACTTATTTTGTTAGACCCAGGGGTGATATTGTCTGAGTGGTAACAGGTGTAGCAATCTTCAACTTGCCTTTGGAAGGAGGAAGTGGCTTGAGGTCTTTGTGGGAAGGTTTTTTCAGCTTGGCAATCCCTAGCTATGTGGCCTTTTTTCTGGCAGTTTAGGCAGATGGCATTTCTGAATCTGCATGTTGACTTGAGATGTGCCCCCCCCCCCCCAGCTCAGACAATTGGGTTGCTGTCTGGCTGTTGGGTTGGTGTTTTTCCTTGGCATCTCTGGAGGGGGTCTTGGTTGTCTGAGACGGTTTACATCAAGCAGTTCTTCCTCTAGGGAAACTTCATCGAAATGAATGGTAGAGCTTCCTTGCTTTATGGGGTTCCCCTGAATCTCAGCTGCTGACAGCTCAGACAGCTCAGCAGCCTGAGCTTCTTCTATGGCTAAGGCTAGGGTTAAGTCCTTTTTTGCTAGTAAACACCTCTGTAGCTTTAGGTCTCTAACCCCTCCTACAATTTGGTCAAGCAGCATGTCTTGCGGGTAATCTCTAAAACCGCAGTGTATGGCAGCTGATCTTAAGGCTGCCATATACTGACTGACGGTCTCCCCCTCAGCCTGAACTCTCCTTCTAAAAGCCAGTCTTCTAGCTATTTGAGAGGGCTTGGGGGAGTAGTGGTTAGACAGGATTCCCTGCAACTTCTCCCAGGGAATAGCCTTCACAGAGCGTGGGGATACTAGTGCAGAGGCTGTATCAAAAACAGCAGCTCCACAGAAGCTCAGAAAATAGGATCTTTTCCTCAGGTTGATGGCTTCTGTCAGGTCGATGGCTTCTGTCAGGTCAATCGTGTTTAGGAAACACTCAAACCGGTTCATATACGACTCCCACGTTTCGCCCATCGGCTGGAATGGAGGGAATGTCGGGTTTGAACCCATCTTGAAGCGGCAGCGTCGGTCTCCTCAGCTGAGGGAGCTTTAAATTCGTGCTTTTAGAAAAGTGCTTGCGGGCTGCGCCTGTCAGGCGGCGTCTGGCTCCTCAGCTGGGGAGTTTTGAACTTCACGCTCGTGGAGAGCGTCAGCGGCGGTGACGTTATTCAGCTCTCAGCGGCTTCGGCTCTTTTTGACAGTGACTGTGCACAGCTGTCTTCGCCTGGTTGTCTCTTTGTCTCTTATTGTATCCTGCCCTCGTCGGCAGTGTTGTGAGCGGCGGTAGAGACTGAGACGGACACAGGCTTGACTTTCAACAGGCTTTATTCGAACGAATAAAGGGTTGCCGCGGCTGCCGAGGCTAACTGGCAGTCAGCTGGCGGCAACAGCTGATGCCATTTGACAGCTCCTTTTATAGCCGGCTGTCAAACGGCATCAGCCAATGGGAGCAGTCAGCGCTCCTGCACAGGCGGCGGACCGGAGTGAGGACCGCCGTCTGTCTTTGAACACAGCAGTTTCTCTGTCTCTGCTGCCAGCCAGTAGTCATCCAGATTCTTTGTGGTCAGGATCAGAGAGCTGAACTGATTGCTGTCATTGGGCTGTGGAGTTGTGTGGCTAGAAAGAAAATAACTACTGGTTATTATTTATTTAATTTGGTGTGAATGGCCCTGCATTTTGGCTGCCCAGAAGAAGGGACTTACAGTTAGGTGCCCAAACAGGTTAGTAAAAGTCATGTACACTGATTGGGAGAGAAGAAAAATATCAGTAGACTATTACATGCTCTGGAGTTTACCCTAAAGCTTATACATTTAATTGCCTTAGAACTGATGGAGACTCGCATGTTATTCAAATGTTTATCTAAAACTCCCTCCCCCAGGGCAATTGACAGCAAATATAAATGCAAATCAGGACTAAAACAAAATGGAAAAAACAGCATTTAACTATAGGCTGAATAAAACAATTTAAGGCCAAATTAAAATAAACCGATTTCCGCCTCACTGCCAAAGCAGTACAAAAATAATTAAGGGCGTAGTTCTCAGGAAGAGTATTTTTAAACAGCTCTGATAAAGCAGTTGTTTGGATTCATTGTTTTTTCCCAATAGAGAAATCCGGAAAAGAAAATCTTAAAATCTTGATCAAATGATTTAGAACAGAATTTCCCAATTGTGGCAAAACGCACAAGCTGGGGAATTCTGGGAGTTGAAGTCCACGTGCCTTAAAGTTGCTAAGGTTGGAAAACTAATTTATAGGCATTGGGCAGCAAGTTTTGAAAGATTTTAATGCTCAAACGCACTTCAGATTGAGCGGTTAAGAAAAGGTGATCCCAACTAGCCAATGCTGCCTTTTCAGAGTAACTTGTTGGTGTTTGTTTAGCCTCAATGATTAACTCTGCAGTTTTGTTTTAAATAAACAGGAGTATCCAAATAATCTACAGAGATAAATCTTATGGACCACGCACCAAAGTAATGCACCTGGGAATTTGCCAAGGCAATTTTAAATATATAGGTAGCTTTTGAGTTATGGCCACAATTGAGCCCAAAATTTCTGTTGCTAAGCAAGACAGATGTTAAATGAGTTTTGCCCAGTGGTGGGATTCAAATAATTTAATAACCAGTTCTCTGCCCAATTTACCAAACTTCTCAGAAAGTTAACAATCCGTTCTCCCAAAGTGATGTGAACTGGCTGAATCCCACCACTGGTTTTGCCCCATTTTATGGCGTTTCTTGCCACAGTTATTCAATGAATCACTGCACTTGTTAAGTTAGTAACACGGTTGTTAAATGAATCTGGCTTCCCCACTGAATTTGCTTGTCAGAGGGTCGCAAAAAGTAATCACGTAACCCCAGGACACTGCAAACATCATAAATATGAACCAGCGTTCTTATGGTGTGTGAACTTCTATGACCTCATTTTCAGAGAACAGGGATAACTGGTTGGTTGGCAGTTTTAATAGGAACATTTAATAGTGCAAATTTTTGGCCCCAGGTCTCATTTTATAGGTGTCAGTTGAAATGGGTGTTCCAATGCTCTGTCAGGAAAGGAACAAACACTTCTTAACTAAATATTAGAAGATTACATTATCTTTTATTAATTACATTGCATTTTATTAATATTTAACTTTAAACAATGTACTGCTTAAGTTTTGTTTTTTTTATATATTTTCATTTTATTTTATTTATTGCATTTTGGAACAGGCCATCTCCTTTAGAAAAGGGGCATTGGGCAGTGTACAATAAAATATTTTAAAAAATTAAAAATAGTATATGAAAGTTAAAATTTAAAAGAGACAAAGATGATTAAAACAATGTTAAATCCTGCATTTTATGCAACACTCTCTTTCTGATTGCTTAGATCCTTTGGCAACAATTCTTGGCTAAAAACTTGCTTTAAATGTATCTAGAGTAGCACTATGAATATGCAGCTTCTTTATTTTTTAATTACAGCATGCTATGATAGCATGACTTGTATGGAAAGTATAAGGATAAATGGCATCTTCAGGCAGATTAAAAGTCTGATGTATGTACATTTAAAAAATTAAAATAAAATACTGTCTTTCCCAAGGTACAAATTAGTACAGGTAGTCTTCGACTTATGACCCCAATTGATCCCAGATTTTATATGGCTTAAGTGAGAAAAACTCACTTAGAGAACTTTTCACTTAGAGAATTTTCTTGGCACATTTGTTAATTGAATCGATGTAGTTGTTAAATTAGTAACACTGTTGTGAATCCGCTTTCTCCATTGACTTTGCTGGTCAGAAGGTTGCAAAAGGTGATCAAATGACCCCAGGACATTGCAGCTGTCATAAATGTAAGTCAGTTATCAAGCATCTGAATATAAATCACGTGACCATGGGAATGCTACATTGACTGTTTTGCCGAAAACTAGGACTTCTGGGTTTTGGCAAAACTACACCCAGAGCAAACTATTCATTCACTTAACAACCTGAATTTGCTTAACAACTGCTGCAAAAAAGGTTGTAAAATGGCATGTTAGTCCCTTGTAAGACCATTAAATATATACCCATAATGGGCAGGCTCCATTTCAGTTGTATGTCTTGGACTCCTTGTGCAATATCAGTGATAGTGGATCAGCAGTCATTTTCTTTATAATAACCCACACCCTTTAAGGGGACAACTTCGTGCCACAATCTACTTCATAGTGTGGTAGTTGGGAAATACAGGAGAAAGGAATACTATGAGACTTGGAGCTCCTGAACAAAACCTGGCATAAATATATACTACTAATAGTAATTTTATTTATCTTGCACTTATAATTATGCAGAACAGAAACAGAGTAAACAATAATTAATGCTAACATGATGCTAACAATAAATTATAGCACTACTGTATAATATAAGAAGCCTCTAAACTAAAAGTCCAATGATGTACAACAATATATCAGTTCAAATTAATAGATTTTTTTTCAAAGCAACTTTTTATGGGTTTTGAAGCTTTAAGTAATCCCTTTGCAAATGTCATTCTGGACAGAGTCAGTTCCAAAGATGGAGAGTGAAGAAAACTCTCAGCCGTGATATGGCTCTTCTGATACCTGGGAGAAACCATTGATCTCGGACTGATAAGTAGATTAAATGTGCAGCTATGCAAACCAAGAACTGGTCTTTCCAACAGCGGGATGTGTCCATTCACTGCCAAATGTCTACACTGTAATTTACAATATTTACTGGAATTTATGCTGATATTCCCAATCAGTATAATGGATGGTAGTAAAAATGAGAACCAAATAAGGTATATCCAGATACACTTCAAGGCCTTGTTGGTGATCAGTAAAAGCCTTCAATATAGGAAGCCAAGGATTACATGCACACAGGGAGCCAGAAAATTTGTGGGACCCCCCTTTCTCTGACTGTCCAGCAGCAAAGCAAGAGAATCATGCTCCATCTCTTAAAGAGTGCCATCTACTAAGACCAAGGAAATGAGCTTTTTCTGTTGTTGAGTCTGCCTGTCCATCTTGTCCATGATTAGGTTGTCCCTGACCCGACTGTTCTCCCAGGCATGTGTTTGGAAGGTTAGATGAGCCAGTAAGATACTATTGATTAACTGCTGATGGTTATCACCAGCTGCCATTGTGTTAGTTCTGTTCCTGTTGGGTGTATATTTTCATTCTTTTTATTGTTCTGCATTGTTTAACTCTTGTTTGTCACCCAGAGTTGCTTGTGTGAGGTGAGAGGCCATATAAATCAAACCAGTCAACCGATGGATTAATAATATTATGAAAAGAGGCATTCAGGATACAAGTCCAAGGGCAAAGTTAGATTTCAGGTAACCTACATAATAGGCTGCTACAGATGCTACATTTCCATTCATCTTGCAAGGGCTACATTGGGGAAAACAGGCAAAATAAAGACAGTATTTCCATCTAAGGAGTTAATTCTGGACCCAAAACACAAGAACATCTATAGGGAGTCCTCAGCTTACAACCAATTGCTTACCAACCATTCAAAGTTATAATGGACTTGCCTAGGGGCTAATCACCTGGATTTGAAGTTACAATGCTTGTCCCCCCCGGCAGCTGGATTGCATTTACAGCTGTTTGTAGTGTCCCAGGGTCACATGACTGCATTTTATACCAGTTTTGCCGAAAACCGGCTTTCAGTACTGGTTTTTGGCAAAACTGTTCCCATAACAAACCATTGGTTCACTTAACAACCAAGATGTTCATTTAACAATCACCACAAAAAAGGTTATAAATTCAGGTCAATCATGTATTGCTCAGTTTCTACAACTTTCACAACCTATGACTGATGGGCAGGCTCTGTTAGGGTCATAAATCAAGGATTACCTACACTTCTTTTGAGTTTTAGAGGTTAATGAAGATGAAATCAGATTGAACCAGTTAGTCAAAATAGATTCTGAATTTGAAACTGAGTAACATAAAAACCATAGAAATAAATAAAAATCATACAGGTAGTCCTTGACTTACTATTGAGCCCAAAATTTCTGTGATTAAGGAAGAAAAGTTTTGCTCCATAGTTGTTAAGTGAATCACTGCAGTTGTTAAATTAGTACCATGGGTGTTTAGTGAATCTGGCTTCCCCATTCGCTTTGTTTGTCAAAAGGTTGCAAAAGATCTCCCATGACCTTGACATTGCAACCATCATAAATACATGTCAGTTGCCAAGCGTTCAGATTTTGATCACGTGACTAAGGGACACTGTAACAGTCCTAAGTATGAAAAGCGATCACTTTTTTCAGACCCATTGTTAATTTCCACTGGTCATTAAAAGAATGGTTGTAAGTCAAGGATTACCTATAATCTGACTCTAGGAAAAGAAGGATTGTGGGCAATTGTGCCACAACTGGTGTGTTCCTTTAAGATAATACTAGACTCTGTTTGGTTCTTCCTATTTCTTTTCTTTTTGGTTTCTTCACTTTGAAGTATTTGCCCAGATGCCATTCTTCACCTGTGTCCACCTTAGTCAAACATTCATCCCAAATAATGTCAGAAGCTTAGAAGTAACGTAGATGTTAGTTTCAGCATTTTAGTTCCAACAAAGCCAACCAATTGGGAACATAACTCGGCTTTCCTCTGGAGCATTTAGAGGAAAGATATTGCATCCCAACCAATGGTGGGATTCAAAAAGTTTTATTACCGGTTCTGTGGGCATGGCTTGGTAGGCATGGTGTTGGCTTGGTGGGTGTGGCAGGAGAAGGATACTGTAAAATCTCCATTCCGTTCTCAACCCACTAACCTGCTTTCCAGCTCCATTCTCCTGTGCAGGACAACCAAAGAAGACCCAGCCAATCAGCTGGGACTCAAGAGGCAGATAATAGATGGGGGCGGGACCAGTGAGAGGTGGGATTGGTCGGTTCTCCGAACTACTCAAAATTTCTGCTACCGATTCTCCAGAACTGGTCAGAAGCTGCTGAATACCACCTCTGGTCCCAACCCAAAGAGACACAGGGTATACTAGGTAAGGAGGGTAGAAATCAGAAGCCAGCCATGAAGATGGAGAACCGGGATGTCTCCAGGATACGCTCAAAAAATAAGATAGTGGTCCCCACAATATAGTTGGAACTCAGACTGCTTTTTAGGTCCGTTGTGATGCAGATACTAAATGGTTAGCAATTGCACTGGCCCGACTGACATTTTGACTTTTTTGACATTACTTGAAGAAAGCATCTGTCTGATAGAAGACAGCAGAACCTCTTCTCAAAAAATTTTCTTCAAATTTTTACACTTTTTTCAGATCAATCATGTGGTGATCCTTTGGTTGCAACAGGAATTGACTATCTGGCTTATTGCCTGAGGCTGATGTTCTGGACTGAGGGTGACTGGCCCCTAAATCACCCCGGCAGCTTTCATGGCTAAGGTGAAACTAGCACTCAGTGCCTCCTGGTGCTTGGCTCAAAGTCATCTAGTTGACTTTCATGGCTAAAGCAGGACTGGAATTCAAAGTCTCCTGATCATTGATTCAAATAACCCAGCTGGCTTTCAAGGCCGAACCCAGAGTCTCCTGGTTTCTAACCTGGAGCCTTCATCACTAAACCATCCTGGCTCTATTTTCCCGGTGTAATTCTTTAAATAAAAATTTTACAACCCCTTTCGTCATTATAGCCAGAGAGATGAGAGATGCCCAATATTTTTAACTGAAACTTTTTTTAATACAACAAGGTTATGTTAATTAATGAAATTACTTTGCATTGATTTATTGTATAACTTTCTATCCATGGGCTAAAGTTAAAATGTCAGGCTTGGAGCATATATGATCATTTAAGCCAGGGGTGGGATTCTACCAGTTTGGCCCAGTTTTATAGAACCAGTAGATCCAAAGAGCAGTTGACACTGAATTCTTTTCTTCAGTTGGGCCCACCTGCCTGCCCCGGCTATAGGCTGTCCCTTATTCCCTGCTAGGAAAAGATTATTCCTTGTAGGAGAAGTTGGTTTACAAGTACTGCGCATGTGCGTTCTCTCACTGAACCAGTTGTTATGCCGTAGGATCACTTCGTTTTCAGCTTTTGAACATTAGAGATCTCAGGATTTCCAGGACAGGAGATCAATAGGACCCTATTTCTTTTCAATGAGGAATTGCTAATATTAATTTTATGCTACTTTCTTTGCAGGAAGTAAAGCCATTCTCACCTTTCTATTATTAGAATATTATCTGTTCACAACACTGTGAAGGCACATCAAAATATTATTACATTTCAATAATCCTTTTCTTGTGTTTGTAGGTATTCAACAGATTATTTCCTAATTGCACAGCAAATAGTTTGTTGAATACATACAAAAACAAGGCAGTTGTTTCCTCATTGCATAGATCTGATTCTATTAGTCAAGCATTAGGGTTGATTTTTTAAAAAACGATTCTTTAAAAGAAAGTGCGTAAGTATCAAGGTTTTTTTCTCTAAATCCTTTAACAATAGACTATAAAATAGGTAGTAAAACCCAGCTACCTGATCTGGTACTTAGATGCAGATTTGAAAATGAAAGCAAATGTTTGTTCTATTAGAAAACAAATAAAGAATTAACTAGCTGTTTCCTTTTAAGGTAGCTGTAAAACTCTTTTGCATCCTTTGATTGGCAGAAAAACGTGCAAGCATAAGATACATTGTCTGCACAATCAGTTCTGCTGTGCTCTATCTTTACTGTGGTTTTTTTATTGTATTTATTTTAAAAGCAGACATATTGAAAAGATCTAAGAACAAATAAAAATTCCAATAATTTTGGAATTTCAAAAAAACTGAGGTAAACAGTGTTGAAAGGTGTCAAAATGCCTTTCTTTCGAGGATTTGATTTTCCCGCTGAGAGACCTCCGGCGCAAGGATACGAACAACTGCTTGAAAGCTGGATCTTTTTATTTTTCAGGAAGGTGGAGAACAGCGAGAAGTCTGTGTTCCTGGGCTAGCTAGCTTCCCATGGTAAGTCCCTGGTTTTTTATACCCTTTTCTCCCTTTGTAAGTTGATTTTGTGTGAGTGTTTGTATTTGTGCCTAATGTTTCAAATCCTGTTTGAGTTTGTTTTAATTTCTGCCAGAGGGCAAACTCCACAGGGTGGCCAGATTGTATTATTGGTTTTCTGTAATCTCCTTTAGCTTTAAGATAGTTTTTCATATTTGTTCTGTGGCAATCTCCTGTCTGTCCCTTTTGTAATTTATATTTTGTGTCTTTTGTCTGTTTTTTTTTGCTTATTTGGTATGTCCTGTGTTTGTAAGGGTTTTCTAAATTATCTTTTGTTTCCTTTTCCTATTTGTCTAGTTTTCTTAATTACTTAGGCTTTTGTCTATAGGGATTCTTTAATACTTTTTATTTGATTCCTTTTCCTATGTAAGTTTGTTTGTTTCCTATGTAAGTAAGTTTTTTCTTTTCCTTTGTAAGTTTGTGGCTGACCTGATGTTCCCCTTGGGCTTTTCCTGTTTTTGTGAAATTACTGTCTTCATGAAGTTCCCTTTCCACAACAGGAAAAAAAAAACTTGGCCTATTACTGTTTGCAAAAAAGTAACTTTTCCAAATCGAAGCTGTTGGAAGAAAAATCCAGTCTGGTTCCAAGCTGGGAGAAAGATGCTGGGAATAAAATGGAGGCTGGCTGCAGGAAAGAAATCTTCTGCTTATTTGACTGGCAGAAACTTCAGTTTCTGGGATGGCTGACAAAATGGGGTTGAGATAGGTGAGCTTTTATAAATTAATTGGGGCCATGTGATTGAGATTCCTGTTTATGTGCAAGAACATGGCCTTTATTATTCTAATAATTGTTGCCAGATTTCTGTGGAGTCATGCAGGGGTCATGGCTGGCTCTACAGGCAAAAGGGAAAATCCAAATCCTAGGTGTTTGAGCTAATCTTGTCAGCTTTGGCTTGCCTAATTGTGTTGCTTATCTGGAGTCTCTGCTCTTTGCTTATGAATACAATTGCCCAATTTTTCTGAATGGATACAAAATCTAAAGATTGGCCTTTTCCTGCTTCTGCTTGAGGCTGTTTCCCTATGGCAGAAAGACTGGGGCTGCTTTCTGCCTTAAAGATTTTTTTTCCATTTCTCCTTTGGGGGAAATATTCTGTCTTGCCTCTTTTAAATATTAAGAATAAAGAATATTTTAATTTGGGGAGTGGGAGGCTTCCCACAAAGCTAAGATACATTTTCTGGTATATGCCAATACCTCCAATCTTTTACACGTCCATTTTTCATAACAGCAATTTTCCATAATTTTTCATGTCAGAGCTCTAATGTGGAATGTCAGGGAATTGCGCAGCCATATCCAGAGACATTGACACTAACTTGTAGTTTTATATAGATAAATATACAGTATTTTACAACTATATATACAGCAAACTAGATAGTCAGGCAAACAGGAGTATTGTCAGGTAAATCAGCACAACACTAACATCATGAGGTAAATTACAGAGCACACAAGAGGCAAAAAAGCGGGGGAGAACAAAGGTGGTATTCAGCTGATTCAGACCGGTTCTGGCATACCGGTAGTGGAAATTTTGGCCAGTTTGGAGGACCAGCAAATGCCACTTCTGGCTGGCCCTGCCCAAGTGCCCCTGCTCTTTGCCGTCCTTTATTCCATTGATTTTTAGCTCAGCTGATTTGCACGGCAGAGTGGATTGTGTGCCTCAACCGAGCTAAAAAACAGCTCAACTCACTGAGGGCAACCTTAGAGTGCTGTGCTTGCGCACCAAGTGCGTGTACGGCATGTGCGTCCTTTATTCCATTGATTCTTAACTTGGCTGATTCGCACAGCAGAGTGAATTGATGCGCCTCAGTGGAGCTAAAAATCAGCTCAGGTGTTCTTTGAGTCCTGCGCAAGGGCAATCTTTGAGTGCTGTGTGCCTGCACGAAGTGCGCGTTTGGCGCGTGCGTGCACAAAGCACAGGTGCATAGACAAAGCCCGCAGAACTGGTAGCATGCAATTTGGAATCCCAGCACTGGGGACGAAACTCCCCCTCCACACTCACAGCAAACGATTACAGCTTGCCTCACGTAGGAGCCATCAATCTTCAACCAATCACAACCGTGTTCTGGCTCACTGCCCAACCCCACTGCTCCAGTGATTACTTTTAAATATCTTAGCATGAAACCTTTGAACTTTTCCAATATTGTGTTATACTGCTTATGTTTCATGTCCCTCCAAGTGTACCTTGTGAATTTTGGGGTGGTGGGCATGACTGGAGGAGGGCTTCTCAGAAGTAGCCCGACTGTATGCAACTCTCCCCAGGAGATACGCATAGGCCCCAGCGTTCCTGGCATTTCAAAAATAGGCAAAAGGCTATTTCATCCCCGTCTTGGTCCAGGTAGTCCTCAGCTTACAATTCATTTCGTGACCATATGAAATTACAACGGCACTGAAAAAAGTGACTTATGACCCCTTTTCACACTTGCGACCATTCTATTTCATCCCCGTCTTGGTCCAGGTAGTCCTCAGCTTACAATTCATTTCGTGACCATATGAAATTACAACGGCACTGAAAAAAGTGACTTATGACCCCTTTTCACACTTGCGACCATTCTAGCATTCCCATGATTACGTGATCAGAATTTGGAGGCTTGGCAACTGACTCATATTTATAACGGCTGCCATATCCCGGGGACACGTGATCCCCTTCTGCGACCTTCTGCCAAGCAAAGTCAATGGGGAAGCAAGATTCACTTAGCCACCGTGTGAGCTAACTTAACAACTGCAGTGATTCACTTAACAACTGTGGCAAGAAAGGTTATAGATTACGGAAAACTCATTTAACAGCTGACTTGCTTAGTAATGTTGGGCTCAATTGTGCTCATAGGTCAAGGATTACCTATAAATGAGGGAGACATAAAAAGAGAGTAGGGTTTTTTTCCCCCCATAAATTAATTTATTATACTCAGCTATATTTTATTGTCATTTTACTTATTTTTTGTTGTTTACAGCCCAGAGAGTTGGGATTGGAACAGGTTAGAAACATTGAAAATAGATACATTAGAAATATAATACATCATGGTTTAGGATAATACAAGTACTCCCCGGTTTACAACAGTTCATTTAGTGACTGTTCAAAGTTACAACAGCACTGAAAAAAAGTTGACTTACTGCTATTTTTGAAATGTTGTAAATTGGAGCATAGCTCACTTAACAAATGTCTCACTTGGACTCAATTGTGGTCATAAGTCAAGGACTATCTATATATTGAGCCACTTATTATCAGGGATGGTTTGACCTGCACAGATGTCTCTCCAAGTAGAGGTAGTCCTCCACTTATGATCATAATTGTTCTACCTTGCTCAGTAATAGTAACTGTGAGTGGGATCTTGGAGTCCTTGTGGACTAAATATGAGCCAGCAGTGTGCTGCAGCTGCCAAAAAAGGCAACACAGTTCTAGGCTGCATAAACAGGGAGAGAGTCAAGATCACGTGAAGTGTTAATCCCACTTTATAATGCCTTGGCAAGGCCCCACTTGGAATACTGTTTTGGTCACCACGATATAAAAAAGATATTGAGACAGTCTAGAAAGAGTGGAGAGAAGAACAACAAAGATGATTAGGGGACTGGAGGCTAAAACATATAAAGAACGGTTGTTGGAATTGGATATGTCTAGTTAGATGAAAGGAAGGATCGGGGTGACATGATAGCAGTCTTCCAATATCTCAGGGGCTGCCCACAAAGAAGAAGGAGTCAAGCTACTCTCCAAAGCACCTGAGGGCAGGACAAGAAGCAACCTGGATGGAAGCTAATCAAGGAGAGAAGCAACCGACAACTAAGGAGGAATTTCCTGACAGTTAGAACAATTAATCAGTGAAATAACTTGCCTCCAAAAGTTGTGAAGTTTTTAAAAAGATGTTGGATTTGTCTGAAGTGGTGTATGATTTCCTGCCTAAGCAGAGGGTTGAACTAGAGGACCTCCAAGGTCCCTTCCAATTCTGTTATTCCATTCTATTCTAACTGAGCCCATGTTGTTGTTATGCAAGACAGTTGTTAAAGTCAGTGTTGCCCTATTTTACAACTTTTCTTGCCACAGTTTTAAGTGATTCACTACAGTTGTTAAGTCAGTAATATAGCTGTTAAGTCAATCTGGCCTCCCCCGTGATTTTGCTTGTCAGAAGGTTTCAAAACGTGATCACACACGACCCGGCAGCCATCTTTAATACGAGCCAGGTGCCAAGAGTCTGAATTCTGATCGCCATGGGGATGCTGCATTGTAACAATGCCATTGTAACAATCACTGAATGAATGGTTGTAAGTTGAGGGCTATCAGTGTGGCCAGGACAAAACTATTTACGCTGGTTTAAAAATGCTTGAAGTCATCCTTTTAATAGTCTCCCACCAGTCATTTGGAATTGAGACTGTGTTCCCTCTCCGTTCAATTTCAAGGGCAATATCACCAATGCAGGCAGTCCTCAAATGATGACCTCAACAGGGACTGTAAAATTTGTCGTTAAGTGATATGGTTGTTAAGTGAGACACCTTGACCTATTTTATGGGTCATTTTGTTATGGTCATTAAGGGAGGCATCACAGGTTTGAGAGTTGGGGGTTCCTGCAAGATTCCCCCATTGTGTTTGCTTTTTGGAAGTTGACCGGAAGGGTCACAAATGGTGATTATGTGACTACAGGACATTACAACTGTCATAATTCTAACTGGTTGCTGAACACCCAGATTGGGATCCCATGACTGTGGTGACCCTATGATGGTTGTAAGTGCAAGGATGGTCATAAATCACCTTTTTCAGTGCCTTCATAACTTTTAAAGGTCGCTAGACAAATGCTAGGTTGAGGATCACCTGCAAGTCATTTGCTTTAACAGGAACTTCTGAGTTAAAACTGGATGTTTGGATGGGTGCAGGGGTGGGATTCAAATTTCTTAACAACTGGTTCTGTGGATGTGGCCTAATCTGTGGACATGGCTTGGTGATCATGTGATGGGTGGGTGTGGCTTGCTTGCTGGACATGGCTTGGTGGTCACATGACTGGCTGGGCATGGCTTGGTGGTCATGTGATGGTGGGTGTAACCAACTCAATGTCACTCACATCAAGGGGTGCCTCGCCTGGCCCCTCCCCTCCCAGCCATTCCTTGTCACATCCAGCCTCAACTTATCTATAGTTCTGTAAAAATGTTGTTCAGCTTTTTTTGACTTTATTATCTATGTACTAAAGATGTACTTTCATGGACCACTGAAAGGAAATGGGTGAGTGGGTGGATGGGTGGATGTCTACTCATTTCTCCTTGCCCCGTTTTCTCAATCAAAATTTCTCTGCATGACATTGGCTTTTACTTACGGTAGGAGAAAAAGTTCTCCTGGCCTGATAGGGTCACCTGATTCTTCTTTTCACAAGCAAACATAACAAAGCATGAATAACATCCCCTTGATGAGTAACTGAGAACTTATCAGTAACTGAGAATTCTATCGTGCTATGTCCGCCCATATTTGAAAAAACAGCATGCAATCAAACTGTTTCCAGTATTAGCAATCTAATATGAAAATAAGGCAGGGAGACCCCAGGAATGACCCTTAGGTTTCTTTTAAAAAATAACTTAGTTTTGTTCCTGTCCAGAGTAAAGTAATGTAAAGAGTTTGCATAGAAGAAAGTTTTATTTTGTTCTCAATGAGATGAATCGATGTGATGGAAAGAGGAGACAAGCTTGAAATTTGGCAGAGCTTGAAGCCTTATCAAGTGGGGCTCTTTCTCTGGCATCTCAAATATATGGTGGGGAATATAATTATTCTGCAACAAAGGGAAAACATCTCTTATTACTCAAAGACTCAAGCGAATGCTTAAAAAGCAATACTCTAAATTGGTGTTTCTCATTCCTCAGCAACTTTAAGTGGTTTGGACTTCAACTCCCAGAATTCCTCAATCAACATGCAGGCTGGGGGATTATGGGAGTTGAAGTCCAAATCTTGTAAGTTGCCAAGGTTGGAAAACACTGATTAAATGGGATATGATTACTTTCCATACTTTCATGTGTACTTTCTGCTATATTAAATGTTACATTTGACTCAACCATAATGGTTATTATGGTTATTATAAAGAACTCCAACATGAGTCTCTGAAGAAGTCCAGAAGTTCCCTGAAGTTGAAACAATGGGCTTGTGATAAAAGAGGGTGAGTAGCAAGGAAATGTCAATGAAATTGTCCTAAAAGGAAATTGGTCAAGGATGCTCTTAATTGTATGGTTTAGTCAGGCAGGCATGGTGTCCCATCACAGAGCTGAATGCTAACAAAGAAATTGCAATAACGGAAGCTCCAAATTTTGCTGTTTGACTTCAGGCCAAGTTCAAGAAATGGGAAAGTAAAAGACAGAAAGGAAAGGAAAGGAAAATGTTAGATAGCAACCAAATATTACGCAAAGAAGTGACAAAACAGGGCCATAGTTCAAAATTAAGAGTGATGAAACATTAGTGATGTTTTTCTTTCTGAAATTTCAACAGTGGAAATCAGAAAATTTTCTCAAATTTATAACGGAGAGTCAGTTACTTAATATACTTGGAAAAAGTCAGTTCTTCTTCTGAATTGATTTTATGAGTGTTGATTATAAAATGATCTTATTGTGTCATGACTATGGGATGTAAAACAATACAATAGTAATTATGCAATAGAAAGAATAATAATATACAGGTAGTCCTCCATCTACGTCCAGTTTCTTTGTGACTATACAAAGTTATGACTGATCTCCCCAGGACTATTTATGATATAAAATTCCAATGGCCGTTCCCCCACCCAAGGTCACATGATTGTATTTTGGGTGGCTTGGCAACCAGTTTTACATCCATTTGCAACATCCCAGTCACATGACCACAATTTCCAGCGTTTGCTTCCTACACCCATTGCGGGCAGTGGAGTCACTTAACAACCATATGTTCCTTTAACAATTGCTGCATTCTCTTAACAACTACGGTGTTCACTTAACAATTGTGGCAAAAAAAGAGATCATAATTACGTATGGTCACTTGGTAACCTACTTAATGACAACACGTCTTGTGCTCGTAATTCTGAACTCAATTATGGTTATAAGCTGAGGACCACTTGAAAAACCAAACTGAAACTTAAAAAAAAAAGAATAGGAACATCAAATAACATTAACTAGTGCAGGCCTTTAAGATGTTATAAAATCTAGATTACAGGTAGGTTAAATCAGATTCTTCAAGAAACCAGTGTTTTTCAAACTTGGCGACTTCATTTGTGGATTTCAGCTCCCAGTAAAAAATTTGAACCATATAGCACAATGTACTGTTCCATCTTCTCATTTCTACAATATAAAGATGTTTTAAAGAGCAACCAAGGCAACCAGTTTGTTTTAGGGGCAGAAGATCTGCAAAATTCCAGAAAAACTATGTGATGGCAACAAAGACTAGGAAAGTTTCATATATATATATATATATATATATATATATATATATATATATATATATATATATATATATTGCAGATCTGGGAGATTTTTTGATTCATTTACTTATTCGCATTCCTTCATCACTAGTTGGCTACAGAGTGGGATTCAAGTTTATTCTTCTGCAAAATAATATTGACATCTAGTCTTGATATTTGATGCGGAATTCGCTATGCATATACTCAAGGTTGACTCAGCCTTCCATCCTTTCCCAGGTCAGTAAAATGAGGACCCAGATTGTTGGGGGCAATATGCTAACTCTAAATTGTAAAGCACTGTGAAGCGGTATGTAAGTCTAAGTGCTCTTGCTAATTCTTTTTGAACAGAGGTACAGTTAGTTTTTGACTTACAACTATTTGTTTAGTGACATTTGAAGTTACCAGGGCTCTGAACAGTCACAATGCCCCAAAATCACATGATCGCTATTGTAACCTTCAATCAAGCAAATTCAATGGGAAAGCTGGATTCACTTAACAACTGCAGCGATTCATTTAATAGCTGTGGCAAAAAAGGTTGTAAAATTGGACTTAACACCTGTCTTTTACTTAACAATGTAAATTGTTGGTCCCGTTGTGGTCGTAAATAAAGGACTACCTGCAGTGGTGGGATTCAAAAAAATTTACTACCATTTTTGGGGGGCGTGGCAGGAGAAGGATACTGTAAAATCTCCATTCCCTCCCTACCACACTAACCTGCTTTTCAGCTCCATTCTCCTGTGCAGGGCAATCAAAGAAGACCCAGCTGATCAGCTGGGACTCAGGAGGCAGAGAATAGGTGGGGGCGGGGCCAGTCAGAGGTGGTGTTTTCTAGTTCTCCGAACTACTCAAAATTTCCGCTACTGGTTCTCCAGAACTGGTCAGAATCTGCTGAATACTACCTCTGACTACCTATAGTATAGTTATTTTATTTCTTTTTTGGAGTAAAAGGTCAAGATGAGATCTGACAGAACAGCCATCCTTCCTGTTCTTCTGCATCCCGCAATGTCATTGGATCTTCAAAAACTATACAGGTATTCCTCAACATATGAGCACAATACAGCCCAAAGTTTATGTTGCTAAGCAAGACATTTTTTTAAATGAGTTTTTTCCCATTTTACATGGTTTCCTGCCATGGTTGTTAAATGAATCACTGCAGTTGTTAAGCTAGCAGCATGGTGGTAAAGTGAATCTGGCTTCCCTGTTGACTCTGTTTGTCAGAAGGTCGCAAAAGGGGACCACATGATCCTGGGATACTGCAGCCGTCATAAACATGAGTTGCCAACTGTCTGAATTTTGATTATGATGCCCCAATGGTAAGTGTAAAAAATGGTCATATACATTTTTCAGTGATATTGTAATCCTGAACAGTCACTAAATGAATTTTGTAAGTCGAGGACTACTTATAAATAATCTAATAATCACTGGCAAGAAGAAAGGAATCAATCAATACAGAAGCGGTTCCTAAAACTTAATGTCCCACTTTCAAGAAATCAGAACTCTGCAAAATTTTAAGAAAAGAAAGAGAAGGTAAACTTTGCAAATTTGGTTACTACAAAACAGAAATGGCTGCCACCCACCATTTACCCTATTGTTCTGATTAACATTCCTGGTATTTGTCAAGCTGTCTAAATATTTCACCATTCCGAAACCAAATCCAAGTTCCTGGGACAAGCACCATAATGAAGTGTACCATACAAACAGAGCATTCAATTGTGTTTTAATAAGCTAAGTTCCTTCTCTTAACCAGAGTCATAGGTCAAATAACCATTCGGCATTGCTGATTCATTTTTTTATAGCTGCTGGGGACATGACCTATGCATTTGCACAATGGCCGGAAGCGGAGTTGAAGCCATTTTACATAAGTCCCAAGAAGACAAATGGGATATGATGCTCTTGCAGACACCCACCAGCGCTCTCCTCCCATCTTGCACATAACCATGATTTAAATCTTTTAAGGGTGTATTTGCTGTAAATAAAGCTTACATTAAAAGCTGTGTTTTGCTTTGCACTTCACTTTGTTTCTTTAATTTTATTTAGGGCAACAACAAAAAACCCTTGAAAAGGAGAGAATGGAGAAGTTGGTAGGTAGCAGAGAAGATACTGTAATTGGGAGTAGATGGATAGGTTTTCTAATTGAGAAAGTTTGGAACATCATCAGATAAAGAGACCAAGGATCTTACCTTGACATCATAGGAAAATTCTATTAGACTTTGGTATCAAAGCATCAGAAGTTTGGTAGCCTGTTTTCCGACTAACCAATTCATAAAAGCTTTTAATAAAAATTGTTGCATATAATCCTTGGTTTACAACCGTTCGTTTAGTAAATTACAACAACACGGGGGGAAAAAATGACACGTCTGTTTTTCACACTTATGTTTCAGCATCCCCGCAGTCATATGATCAAAATTTGGGCGCTGGGCAACTGGCATGTATTTATGATGGTTGCAGTGTCCTGGGGTCATGTGATCAACCTTTGTGACCTTTGGACAAGCAGCATCAATGAGGAAGCCAGATTCATTTAACAACTGTATTACAAACTTAACAACTGCAGTGATTCACTTAACAACTGTGGCAATTGTAAAATGGGGCTGAAACTTACCTAACAACTGACTTGCTTAGCAACAGAAAAGTTAGGCTCAATTGTGATAATAAGTTGAGGACTACCCGTGATTGGAAAAATCTTGCAAAGATCTGTTCATTTTCTGAAAATCCACACTCTGGTTCAATTAACAGTAATGTACAAAAGGCCAACCACACATTTGCATTATCTGGGAGAAGCGGATGGGGCTATCCCTCTCTTTATGATGTGCAAATAGTCAAAATTATTTCAGCAACATTTGTCGATCTTCTTTGTTTTGTCATGGAAAGGAAAACGAGCCCTCTGTGAACTCCATAACCACTGTTCAGGAAGTGTTGGCAATTGGAATTAAAAGCAATTGCTCAACTATTTATGAGAAAGACAGGAAGTGGGCATTTTTTACTGGGTGAAAATGAGGAAAATGCATGCATAGTTGGACGTTGAGCTAAATCATAAAAATTAGAAAGGAACCCCAATGGAAAGGAAAACAAACTCAGATACCCCTCAGAGGTGTCTCCTGGCTAGCTGAAAGACGGGGGGTTAAATTTCGTGGGGGTGGGGTGGCTGTTTCGAATCCTTAAAACACCCCCCCCAAAATCCAATATAAAATCCTCTTTCACACTATAAATTACAGAGAACTGAATTTAATTCATTTATCTATCTATCTATCTATCTATCTATCTATCTATCTATCTATCTATCTATCATCTCTCTCCCCCCCCGTGTCAGCCTGCCTGCCTCTATCTGTCAGACAGATCTATCTATCTATCTATCTATCTATCTATCTATCTATCTATCTATCTATCTATCATCTATCTACCTACTCTAATCATCTATCAATCTAGAGAAGTAGTGCAAGATTGAAAGATGTGGAGAGATCCACTCCATAGAATTGCCAATCAGACATGACTGAACGGATAATGCCATCATATCTGTCTGCCTGCCTGCCTGCCTGCCTGTCTGTCTGTCTATTTTCTATCTATTCTCCCCCCCCTCCCTCTCTCTTTCTTCCCCACTTTCTCTCTCCCTCTCTCCACCATTCAGGAGGATCTGTGGAAGGATCTCTCTATATATTTTAATCTCCCGTGAGTGCTCTTTCTCTTCTTATTCCCATTTTACATATAGACTGACCACTGGTCTTTAATCAATTAGAATTTGTTCTTGGCCAAAAGGTTGGCATAATGTTGCTCACACCCAAGTTTCCTTCCTATGGATCTTCTTGACAGTTCCTGGTTGGCATTTAGGAATATTCGCTCATTCTCTTCCTGAGACACAACTTGAGAAGCCGACAAAAAGATGCTTCTCAAGGAACAGTCAGATAAGTAGAAGGCGTAGCTTGCAACTGCTTAAAGGGGTTGAGAAAGAGACTCAAAAGGGCAGTTACCCTTCCTAACTGCTCAGATTTTAAAGGAGACGGTAGAAGATTTGTGCTTTCAGACTTGCAAGATTCTGTTAATGTAGGCTTTAAAAAAAGTATTATTAACACATCTGATTGTGTTTCCTGTCTGGTCTACCTGGAATGGCTGACACTTCCTCTTCTCCCAAACTGCCGATTTAAAGATTTTTTTTGTCCTGGAGAGATTTGAGGGCTGAGACCCAGCTAATATGAAGCCACTGAATTTTGTTATGTTTAAACAATCATTTTTCAGCATCTATTATCTTTTTGACATGGATCTAAGAACAGCTTATAGTGTACTTCTGGTTAGCTTTTATCAGGCCATAAAACACTAAAGTTAGGAATGTACTTAATGCAGTGCAGTCATGATATTTGCATATTATAGTTTCCAGTATATTTAAACTTTTTTTAAAAAGCAGGATAGATCTTCAGTCTTAGCAACCCAGAGCATCTAGACTCGAAAGGTTCAACTTTGGCAGTTTTAAGACCTGTGGACTTCAACTCCCACAATTGCCCAGCCAGCCTGGCTGGGGAATTTTGGGAGTTGAAGTCCACAAGTCTTAAAATCACTGAGGTTGGACACCCCTGATCTAAGCATTAATAAAGTAATGGAAACATAAAATGATAGAATGGAAATAGACACTAGAACTCATATAGTCCAATCCTTGGCCCACTTTAGGAATCGACCATTGGAACAATTAATCGGGGGCAGTTGTGGAGGGAGGGAAGGGGTTGTCCAAAAAGTCAAAATAGTAGCCACAACCGTGTGATGGGAATCTCCCCCATGTATGTTGTACATGCAATGCACATTAAAAAGAAGCTGAGTCATAGTCTCCTCCCTGCACTTTTGAGATGCCCCTGTTTTAAAGATCATACTGTGAAATTTCTTTTGTGTCAATGTGTGAATAAGCTTCAGTGTTGCGACGCTCCGGTAATGAACTAGCCCTCATGAGGCATTTGTGATACATGGCAACCTACATTGAACCCGGCGGGTTTATGGATCATGATTTCTGGCTTCATGTTAAACCAGACCCGTGGTACACCAGATATGTACCCCAGACTACCAGAATTTCCCCATTAGCATTATTAGCAATAGACAAGATTTGTAACCATCCGGAGTGACTCCACAGGTGCTAAATGCTCGATCGAGCATTTCTAGCTCTGTGATTTTGGTGTTAGGAATTTGACTGCACCCCCTTACCAAGGCCATATCAAAGGCTGAGGAATTCCCTGCCACTCAGCAAGACAAGGCAGGCCTGTTTCTGGATCACCCGTGCCTAAGGGAGGATTCACAGAACTCCTCCCCTCTTTTCCCACCTGACACGTGGCCTCTCCTCTCCTTTCCACAGCTCAGTCATCCTTGGATACCTGGGAAACAACCATTCAGGCAACGCTACCTGAGCTGGCAAAGGAGAAGCCCATTTAGCAGGAGCCAAGCCTCCCTATGAACCCCGAGGGGAAGGGGGAGTCTGAACGTGCATGTAATTGGCACGTATGACAAAGAAAGCAAGAGAGAGCAAGTGAGAGAGAGAACCATGATCTCTCTCTCACAAGGGAGTGAACCTTGATGTCAGGGTTGCGCTTGTGGCATCGGTGACTACACATCTTACATGTTCAGTGCTGACGAATATCATCCGAGGCCTGACCTGAACCTTGGTGTGGTTGATGAAAGCAGATGTCCATCAAGAGACATCTTTTGGGGTGCCCTTCCTAGGTGCTGGAATGCTGTATTGCCAAGTCCTGGTAAGCTATTTCCCCCCATCCCTTGACATCTTGGAATACAGCTTCCATCATACTCTGCCAGACCATTCTATTGGACACTGCAGTCAGCTCACGTTGTTGGCCTTTGGTTATCAAAAACTTCTTGAAGATTTTTCAGATGTTTATGGCCTTCCAAAGACCTGGTGACTTTTGTTCATTTTGACTTTGTGGCATGAACCTCAACCTTATACCATGATTTATGTTGTAAATCTAGCCACTGTGGTTTTTTCAGTAAAAAGGAAACAGAATTACACAAATTCACGGAATTAAAAATGAAAGAAGAAGGGAAAGTCTCTTTCTGATCAAACCAACCTCATGGACATGCCTTGGTAGTTTCATGATACATTGTGGAATTGACCTGTTGTGAGTGTGACCTTTTTGTCCTACTACATCTCTGGTATTTCTAATGGTTCCCCACCCATATCCTTCATTGTTCTACCTCTCTATCTGAGATCATCCAAGGTCAGGCAATGCCGAAAAATGGGTAGTTTTTTGAAGTCACATTGTTGTCCTTCCTTGTCATCATTTAAATGGTGTTCTCCTGGCCCACTCCTTCTTTTTATTAATTTTAAACTGATGTTTCTCAACCTTGGTAGTTTGAAGATGTATGGGCTTCTACTCCCAGAATTCACAAGCTAGCATAGCTATGCATAGCATAACTGGCTGGGAAATTGAAGTCCACACATTTTCAAATAGCTAAGTTTGAGAAACACTGCTTTAGATCAATTCTTGGACTCTAATCTTTTTTTCCTCTCTTAATTCCAGTGGGCAGTTCCATCTCAGAAAGCTACTTTTTGATTCTCCCTCCTTGTTTTCCTTGCCGAAATCTGAGCACCCAACATAGCAGTTGACATAGCATCTGAATACTTATTGCTTAACCTGTCCATCTCTGCCTTTTCCTACCAACCTTGGCCAGAGAGAAGGAGGAGGAAGAGGAAGGTAGAGCCTCCAAGAATGAGGCTCTTGAAATGAGGCAGTGATTAGAGGAAGGTTTAGAAGTTTATCTTTCTTTGGAGGGTGCCCTGCGCAGTTTTTCCAAAAGCAGAATATATGCATTGATTTGAACATTGGTGATCCAATCTAGATGAGGGGGGCTGCAGCAACCAGGAAAAAATGGGTGGGGGACAGAGGAAATGCTTGCTCTGAGTTTGAAGGAGGGACCTGGAAAGCAGAATATGGTTCTCATGAAAAGATATCAAATTGACATTTATTTAATGAATCTCAATTGCTGTTGCTCTTGTTTGTATTGCTACGGAAAACAGACTATCAGTTGTAGAACATCTTGTAATAAATGCCAGCCTAACTTTATCATTCCTGGCTAAGGGACCCAGAATGACGCATGGATGCTGCTTTAGGAAGGTAGTCATTAAAATGCAGTTTCTTATCTTGCCCCTGGGAGAACTTTGAAGAACAGGAAGGTACATGTCCTTCCAGCTAAGGGGAGATGGAGCCCATGTGCTTGGCTGCAGGTCCCTGCACTTATCCACAATGAGCTGTTTCCTCCTGTCCTTGAAATAGAAAGGAAGGTATTACTTCAGAGAGTGAAGACCCCACACTTATAATGACATAAGATGGGAAAATAACTCAGGTTGCCTTTAATTGGGTAGCTGGTTCTCCAGTGCTGGGAAAAAGCTGCTTTATTTCGCTTAGGGATCTCTAACCAAAAAGGACTGGATGGGATCACTGGTGCTCTCTAAGGTTGGTGATTTTCTTGCAGATGTTTTGTTACCAAACTAGGTAACATCATCAAATATAAGATATGTGGTCTTCAGCTCTGATAATGTCACCTTGTTTGGTAAAAGAAACATCTGCAAGAAAACAATTAAGCTCAGAGCACACTGAGGATCGAACAGTTTAACCCTGAGCTACAAATATTCTCTTCCATTAGAATTGGATGGGATTGATACCACAACGCAGCTCAAAAAGAAAAAGAATGCAGGGATCAAAAGATTTAAATAGCCGAAAGAAGAACACACACTGAATTGGGAATGTGGCATTATGATTCCAGATTCAATTATATAAATCTCTAAACAAGACATGTGCAGTTCTAGAACATCAGTTCCTTCGCTCTCAATCAACAAGAAGAGGGAGAAAATAGGAAAACGCCAAAGAATAGCCAGCCAACATATGATTCTGCTTTTTCACTGGCCTCTCAGAGTTTTCAGTTCCTCCTTGGTGCCTAAGCTTATCTAGCACTTTGTAGGAAAGGGGAGGGCTGCAAAATGCTGGGATTTGCTGGGAGGATTATCCCCTAGCCATGGTTGGCTGGGAAATTCTGGGAGTTAAGTCCACATGTCTTAAAGTTGCCATAGTTGAGAAACCCCCCCACTGATCTTGAGACTCAAGTCAAAACTAAAATCCATTCTGTTAATTGTCTCAAAGGTGCTTTTTCAAGAGGCGACTGGATTTTCTGTTTTTTCTTTGAAGACGTTTCACTTCTCACCCAAGAAGCTTCTTTAGATCTGGCTGCCTAGTATCTGGAGCATTGGTAGAGTTTTCCATGACGCAAAAGATATCCCTCACCAAACCACCAGAAAAAGATTCCCCAAAAGGAGATTACTCAGAAAAGGGGCATCCAGTCTCTCTGGCAGCCACTGTAGAAATGGACGCATGGGGCCTCATGGCTGGACCGGAAAAGGTAGAATTGCGGTGAGACGACTGGAGCTGACTGCAGCAGGTCCTGTCTTCCTTACTGATTCATTTACCAAGTGTCTTAGCCACCCATCTCCAAAATTACTCAATTTCACAAGATAAAAATGTGAATAGACTGCATGAAACAAGAATATAGTCATCCATCCAGATGAAGTAGATTAAGAAAAAAAATCTTTCCTACATTACTCCCAACCTAATGAGACCCACCAAATACCTTAACCCAAATCTTGGAGAAAGAACCCCATTTTTAGGGCTCCTTTGAAGGTGGGCAGAGTAAAAGTCATATAAATGTTCAGGGTACCGGGGGGGGGGGGGGCGGTTAGTTCACAGGGCAGGTGCTGTGTTACAGGAAGCCTGGGTTCTTCTAGAGGTCATTGATTGATTGACAGAACCCGCAGCAAGCCAACACTGCCAGGAGTGTTCAGAATGGCCGAATTGCTATTTTTCTGGGTCCATCTGAAGGAATTTGAGCAGGGAAACACACACACAAAAAGAAAGGAAATTAGCTGAAAGCTGAGGCCATTTGAAGAACAGAATGTAACTGTGGAATTACCATAGCAAGTTGCCTGTGTGGATATTTGTTTTTTATTATATTTATATATTTGTAGCAATTATAGTTTTCATTAAATGGCTGATATGAGTGTGTGTTGTCGCCAAGGGATGAGTTGGGAGATTACTTTATTAATATTTTTTTATTTATTATTTTTTGTTCCTTCTACACTGTGTTTTATTTTCTGTAGGCAGCCTAGAGTCGCCATGAGCAAGTAGGCATCTATATATTTTTTCCTAAATAAATGGCTTCCGTAGGGGATCAACATGAGCAAGAAATCAGATGCAGCATCCTGATGCAGTATCAAAGAGGCATGGCAATGCCCTTGTCTGCCATCTTGCCTGTTTTCCCATGGACACTAGGGACCAAATACTGCAAAACAGCTGTAGATTTTCCCTCACATCGATCAGGAACTCCTCCCCGCTTGGGGAAGATGGTAAGCCTGAAGATACAACCTATTTTCTTTTCAGGAGAGCTGGAGTCAACTTCTGTGTAGTTTGCGAATTATTGGCACTGAGAGCTCGGAGAGGCGAGGCTAGTTTCTATCCTTGTAAAGGAATTCCTGCATATATAAGACCCGAAGAGTTTCAAGCAGCAAAAGCTGGCAGAAAAGGTTGTCTGAATCCATCTTACAAGGAGCAAGAGGGAAGCTACAGAATGATTAAAAAGTCATTTCCCCCCCCCACTCCTCCTGCTAGCTTAGCAGGACCACTGTTGGTTAATATTCTGGCAAAGCATATTAAGTCTTTGGTTGGGGTTGGGGGGAGAGGAAGATGACTAATTTAGCTTCAGCTTACACATGTCAAAAAATGCCAGATTGTGCAAGGGCAGAAGAGGTGTGATGTGGGCGGAGCGACTTGAGGATCCTCCTCCTGTAACATGCCTGGAATATATATAAACCTTGAATCCTGCACAGAACAAGCAGATGCAAAGAAATAACTTGGCAAAGATGACCAGACAGATAAGATCTGCCAACATTGGGCTGATTCTGGCCTTGATCCTTTTGGGTGAGTCACTAAGTTCGATAAAGGGTTAGTGAGACCAGGTCTGAGCCTGGTCTATAGAGGGCTAGTTTGATTTATAATTTATTACAAGATGATTCAGTTTGGTTGTTAGATAATCTACCGTTTGTTTATTAAAAAGATAATTGGATGGTTAAATGGAGCGTCTCCCTCCATTGCTCTTTGGCTACAGAAAACAAAGCCAAATTCTCAAGCCAGACCCAAACAGCTTTGTCTAAAACAAATATTATCTGCGATAAATAAGTTAATAGAGCTCTACCATGTGCCATATGGTAGCAGTGGCTGGATAATGGGTGGGAATAAGGCCCTTTAAGGACCGCTACCCAGCCAATAAAAAAACCTTTATACGTAGTATTTACATTTTTTTATAGTGGGTAAAGAGATGGTAAAGGTGCGTGCGAAGGGAGATATAGCTAATGAAGAGACAGATTAGATTAGCAAAAAAGCAGGGAGAGTATGCAAGCAATCGGTACTTTATAAAAAAATATGTAAGAGGCTGGAACTCTTGAAAGTTGCATAGTTTAATTTCATTTGATTCTGGCTGCTTCTGAAAAAAAATGGGGTATACTCAATATTAGAAAAGACCAGCTGGAGATGCCATATCCTTTTGGGATAAACTGGAACAACCAATAACACAACCTTAACAGCAATCTGATTCTGCAATCTGGTATCTCTGTTTAGAATAAATTAGATAAATTTAAAATAAATTTAGAATAAAAATATGTATATATATTTTTTACAGGAAATGTAACTGTTTCACAAGAGAGCAGGGTTAGTGATGGAGAGAGCTGATTCAGATATCGCCCTGAGCTTCAAACAGGAAGATCACTGCTGGTGATGCTTGTGTAACACATGGCTGCCTTTAAGAAAGTGCAGTGTGCGTATTGGATCTAGTTTGGCACTGGAGAGCACACATGTACTCCCAGTGTAAAACTTCCCATGGGTAACATTTCTTCCACTGGGGATGTTGCAAATGGGAGAAGATACGCTATTCTTCGCTGAGTATGTATGCTTCTTGATAAGTTTGCAGAGGCTTCTTTGTCATCTGTCTGTCTTTCTCTCTGTGTCTCTTTCTTCCAGCCTCCCTTCCTCCCTCCCGCCATCCATCCGTCTGTCTGTCTAATCATCTATCTATCCAGCTAGCCAGTCTGCCAGCCCAATATCTTTGTGAAAAGATATTATGCTGGGGAAATCTCCCCCTGTTGAATTTTTGCTTGTTATCATTGCTGCCATTCCGTGCCTTGGAGACACCAAAGCAGTCAGACGAACAAGCTACCATCACCCTCCAAGGGAGCTGTCAGCTAATGTAAAGTGATTCCCCAAATGTCACATTAAAAAGCTTCTGTGTCTTCAGTTGTGCATTCACATCCTTCATCTTGAACCAGACACAAACTTTACTTCCTGGGGGCAAGGTTCCTTGATTTTTTCCTGCAGCTGTTTCATGGAAGGAATCTGAAGATGTGAGAAAGCCAACCAATTGGAGTTTGCTAAGAATGTCAATGTTGGTTATAAATCTTCTTTCCCAGCTGAGCAGCAGAACCTGTTTTAAATGTCAGAACTCCAACCCTTTAACCTGTGAAATGCTAGTTAAAAAATGCCAGTTTTGTTTACCACCATCACTCTTTATTCTGTCAGACACAAGTGGGAATTGTTTCGAGATTTCAGATCTCAAAATTGAACATTTTATTTGATTTTTCTCAAGATTGCAAAGTTGTTTTACAAGGAAGCGACTGGCCATAAACAATGGCTGTGCAGAAAGGCACAGATTCACTGTGGAGTTGAGAAGGGATCAAAATAGAAAGACGGCAACTGTAGGCCCTGCTCATAAAATAAGGAAATTTTATATTTATTTGTACATATTTGATATCTGGTGCCAAACTGGCCACTTTGTCTTTTTTGACCTCACTTTGGAGAGTGAGAGAAAGACACCAATTGTAGGCCTTCCTGTATCAAAGGCAAGTACGATGTGCTGGCACATTATGATTGTGTTCACTTGATTGCTAAGAAATAGGATCGCCATTTTTCTGGGGTTTCCCTTTGTTAACCCTCGTAAACTTCCGTCATGAACAAATATTGAAATAAGATATTTATATTACCTTTTGTGACTTTCCCTCCTTTTCCAGCTCTTTTGTTCCCCTGTGTTCTGCGTCACTGCTTGCTGTTATATCCAGTTATTGCCATTACTCAAACCTGGGTTCTTAATCTAGCTTGTTATTTAAGTCTGCCAAAAATCAGTAAATGCGGCCATTGAAGTGGGGTTTGGGGGATAGTGGGAAATTAAAGTGGCTATCCCTGGTTCTTTCTTCCCTGCTATTGCCAGCTGAACCTAAGAGAGGCGATAAAGAGATCCTGGAGGGTACACAGGTGGGCTCAAAAGCCAAGATGGCACCATAACCATCTGGACATAACAAGAGTGACACAGCCATCTTGATTTTCCTTGTGGCCACCATCTTAATATTTCTTGTGGTCGACATCTTGGTTTTTGTTGTGGCTGCCATCTTGATTTTTTTGGACCCTTGCCTGGTGCATAGCCTGGAAGGCTTACCAGAACATGAAGGGTTTGGCCTGCATTCCTCTCAATTTTGAACCACAATTTTATTCTAAGGAGGATCCGGCCTATGAGATAATTGAGGGAAAGAGAAAAATCCCCAAAAACATATGCACCACTTCAGATTTTTTTTTTTAGCAGCAGGAAATTTTTTTAAATTCTTTTTCAAACATTTAGAAAATAGGAATTTAGCCAAATGTAGATTGGGTTTAAAGGAAAGTCATTTCCCTCATGGTGTTTTTTCTTTTTACGGACAATATTCAAAAGGATTCCATAGGCAGGCAGGCACGCGTGCACGCACTCACACACACACACACACACACCACTCTCTAACAACTGTAATGTATATTACCGGCTCAGAATTGCATGCAAGTAGTCCTTGATTTATGATCACAATTGAGTCCAGAATTTTGGTTGCTAAGTGAGGCAGTTTTTACATGTATTTTGCTCCATTTGATGACCTTTACTGCCACAGTTGTTAGGCAGATCAATGCAGCTGTTAAGCAAGCCATGTGGTTGTTAAACAAACCTGGCATCCCCCCATTGACTTTAAAAGTCGCGAAACATGATCATCGTGTGATCCTGGGACAGTGCAACCATCCTAAGCACACAAAGCAGCTACATTTTGATCCCATGACCATGGGGATGCTACGATGGCCACAAGCATGAAAAACGGCCATAAGTCGCTTTCTTCGATGCCGTTGTAACTTCAAACAGTCACTGAACAAGTGGTTGTAAGTTGAGGACTACCTGTAGCTGCTGATTTTTATTCGGTGTATGAATTGAACCGGATTCAAAGGATGAGGTCATGAATGACGAACGGGAAGGCGGATATGGGCCCCAAGGGAGTGATCCCCATTTCTTCTTTCAGGGATAATCTTGCCTCCTTAAAATCTTGCTTAGAGCAGCAGGCCTCTGGATAAAAGGCATTAAGTCATGGTTTGCAAGCGTTACGCCTACCAGGAGTTTATCTTAGCTCATGCAAAAGCTCTTAGTCAAGGCGGTTGGCATGCCCCATGTTGAGAGAGGGGGAAGAGTTGTCCTTTGACAAACAAAGCCACACCAGCCTGCATTTTTAGTGTTTCATGTGGATCTCAGCCTGCCTTGATGTTTCCTGGTCATCCAACAAAAAACACATCCGACTTCAGGGGAATAGACATGATCTCATTATATTAGAGGGTTGCAAAGCAAACATATTTTTTTTTGAAGCTAAATTGAACCTAACTACTGTAGTAGAGAAGGGTTGAATCTAAATTTGCCAAAGCATTACTCAGATGTTTGTTCATCCTACTTAACTTTCAACATTTACTGAGGCTCTTAATATCAATTTGCAGGTATTAACAATCTATATTTTCCATACAGGAACTATCAGGTTTTACTACAGATAGCCCTCAACTTACAACCATTCATTTAGTGATCATTCGAAGTTACAACAGCATTGGCAAAAGTGACTTATGACCTCACACTTACAACCATTGCAGCATCCTCTTGGTCACATGATCAAAATGCAGACACTTGAAAACCGGCATGATGGTTACAATGTACCAGGGTCACGTGATCCCCTTTTGTGACCTTCTTAAAAGCAAAAGTAACGGGGAAACTAGATTCACTTAACAACCGTGTTACTAACTTAACAACTGCAATGATTCACTTAACAGCTGTGGCAAGAATGCTTTTAAAATGGTGCAAAACTCCCTTAACAATTGTCTTGCTTAGCCACAGAAATTTTGGGCTCAGTTACGGTCATAAGTCAAGGACTTCCTGTACTTAACCAACTGCTGCTGATCAAATGGCAATGCTAAAAAGAAGCCAATTCAATATTTGTTGCCAAAATTTCTTATCAGTTCATTGTTAGGAAATTCGGGAAAAATCCCTAACGGAGCAACTGGGGAAGCAGCTTCTATTTGTTAACTGTCGCAAGCAGCTGGAAATTGCCACTCCAAGTGAGTAGCCCCTTTGAACTGAATCAGGCATGACTAATATGTCTGAAGTCACGCAACTGCAGAGATAACCCAGGGCAAACATGTCCGTTTATCTCAAAGGCAATTCTTCCCTATCAAATCAATTGACTTATAGCCAGTTAGAAATTCTGCAGAAAGCTGGGTGTGTTTGTGGATACATTTTAATTGTTGATATTTTATCTTACTTGTATGTAACTTTAAATGTCTATTTGGTAGCAAAGGGGATTTATATGTGCATTTAACTAGATATTGGATTTATTTTGAAGGAGATTTTAACACAACCATGTTTTTTGTTTTTACCAGCTCTTCACAGAGGATCATCAGTTCCAGGTATGATCATTAATAGGACATGTTTCTTTTTTAGTTTGCAACACTTTCTAATTACATAAAACCATATAAAGTTTGGGCTGAAAATGGATTAGTATGGGACCCTTCTATCCTAAGTTTGAAAAGTAGCTGCAAACAATATTTGGATCGGCTTAAAATGTTGGCTTCTGAGTTTAAATTGGAAAAATTGGTCTTGCATCATATTGAGGTGATCAGGACTATTTCAGAAACAAAGCATACCCCACCCCCAAATCCCAGTTACCTGCTCTGAAGCTGTACATTTCACCAGCCAATAAGAGAAGAACAAGACTTTACTAATCCCATATGGCTAACTTATTATAGTTTCAATAATTTTAAAGAGAATTCTGGGAGTTGAAGTCCATATATCATAAAGTTGCCTTTGTTGAGAAAACCTGCTCTATCAAGTGAGGGCCAGTTTGGTACGGTGCTTAAGACACCAGGCTAGAAACCAGGAGACTGAGTTCAGATCCCACCTTAGGCATGAAGCTAGCTAGATGACTTGGGCCAGCCACTCTCTCTCAACCCTGGGAAGTAGGCAAGGGCAAACCACTTCCATAAACCTTAGCAAGAAAACCACAGGGACTCACCTAGGCTATTGCCAGGAGTCAACAGTGGCTCCAAGGCACCAAAACAAAATTGGATAACCTCTCTCTAAGTTGCCTTTTAATCTTCCTGTTCCCCATCCAGCATTAACATGTGGAATTCAACGGCCTGTTCTACGGATAGCGGGTGGTGTGAACGCCCAGCCTGGCGAATGGCGGTGGCAAGTCAGTGTCCAATATCGCAACCAACATGTCTGCGGAGGAAGCCTCATTAATGATCAATGGGTTCTCACTGCTGCCCATTGCTTTTACGAGTAAGTAAAAATGGGTATTCTTTTTCATGCCCCTAATATGCCTCTTAGTCTGACAAGGTTCTTTATACCTCCTAGTGGTTCATCGGTGGCTCAACCTACTTCTGCCACCATAACCCATTGAAGACTGTTTTGATTTAAATTGGCAGTAGAAAGCTGCTTTTGTTACAACATATGTAGTTAGCTTTGGTGCAGCAGAATGAAAAATCCTTCAGACCCCAAAAGGCCAACTTTCTGCAATGCATTCTCTGTAGTTATAATTCATTTAAATATTAGATAGTATCACTTGTAATTTTAGATATTATTACATTTAATGTAATTTTAGACTCTACATAATCATTTAATATAGGTTGAATCCTGGGTCTCACTTAGAGTTGCTAGTTGGATTATTTAATGCATGTATTTTAACTTTGTCTTAGAATTGATTTTGTTCATCATCACACACAGGCACCCTAATATGCACCCATATCCTATTTATCTAACTCTCTGTCTGTCTGTCTAGCTATCCAGTTATCCAGCTAGCTATTCACAGAGTATTCATCTTGTACTAGTCTACAACTGAATTTAATTGAATCAAATGGAATTGATTCAATTGAAGCAGTAGCTGCTAAACACCAAATCAAATCATTGGGCTGGCTACTCTGGAACTAATTCTCCAGAAAGACAGAAGACAGATGTTTTACCTGGGAATGCTTAGGACTGGTAGTTTAGGTGTCCCTGAATGAAAATAATACATATAGTCCTTGACTTACGACCATAGTTGAGCCCCCAAAAGTACCCAAATTTTGATAATGTGATAATGGGGAATGCTACAACGGTCATTAAATGTGAAAAATGGTAATAAGTAACTTTTTTCTGTACCATTGTAACTTCAATCACTAAACAAATGGTTGTAAGTTGGGGACTCAGCTGTAATAAACAGACATTTCAGAATTGTTCGGTGTGTCTTTAGCAAAATGGTCAACTTTTTTCTATCAATTAAAACCCGAGGTATTTACCCCAAGGTAATCTTTCTTCAACCTGAATCTTTCTCCACATTAAAAGCCCTGTGTTTCATCATCCTCAGTCATTTATATTGGCTGTGAATGATGGGAATTGTACAGAATCAGAAACATCAGAATCAGAATAGAGCTGGAAGGTACCTTGGAGGTCATCTAGTCTAGCCCCCTGCTCAAGCAAGAGATCCTACACCATTTCAGACAAGTGACTGTTCAGTCTCTTCTTCAAAGCTTCCGGTGATGAAGCACCCACAACTTCTGAAGGCTGTTTCACTGGTTAACTGTTCTCACAATGAACTGTCCTTCACTGAACTAAGGAAGTTTCTCCTTAATTCCAGATTGCTTCTCTCCTTGATTAATTTCCATCCATTGTTTCTTGTCCTTCTGGGGCTTTGGAAAATAAATTGCCCCCCTTCTTTGTGGGAGCCCCTCAAACACTGGAATATTGCTATCATGTTCCCCTTAATCCTCCTTTTCTCTAGATTAGCCAAACCCAAATCCTGCAATTGTTCTTCATATGTTTTAGTCTCCAGGTCTCTGCATTTTTCCCAAAGTCTCAACATCTTTTTTTGTAATGTGGTGACCAAAACTGGATTCCAGGTATAGATGGTAGAAGGTTGGGAAGGGGATTACAGCTCTCTTATACAGATGTTGTTTTATTTCAGGATTGGGAAACAAATTCACCTGAACCAGTGGAGCGTGATCTTGGGAAGTGTGAGACTGACTGGCAGGAGGGCCCGAGGGTCAAAACGGAATGTCTCCATGGTCATCCCTCACGAAAACTACACCAGCTATGAGACAGGCCATGACATTGCTCTGGTGCACCTGGCCAAGCCTGTGCGCTACACCAGAGACATCGCACCCATCTGCCTGCCCTTCGCTGACCACCGCTTTGCTTTTGGGACCCAGTGCTGGCTGACTGGCTGGGGAGACGTTGCGGCCAACGGTGAATAGAAGGAGTTAGAGTGGAGAGGCCTGGAGGGTCTTCATATCTAGCTTCAGGAATCTGTAAAAGACAGATTTAAAAAAAAAAAGGCCTGGAGTTTCTTATTGACAAGGAGAGGCTTCAGGGCAGAGTTCCCCAGCCTTTCTGGCTTTGTGGACTGGCAGGTTGGGGTTGGGGAAATGGTTCTACACAATTGGTGGACAAGTACATGCACGTGCAGCTCCATCTGCACAAGCGCCAGGCATGCACACCCACCACTCGCCGCAAATGGACCATGCAAGCATGCGCCCAGCCACTGCATGCATGTACGCACTCGCCCACCACTTCCACAGCCCGATTCCAATCGGCTCAAGACCTGGTAGTGCGCCATGGCCCAGGGGTGGGGATCCCTTCTTTAGGTGGGTCCTGGACACATTAAGCGTGGATAAAACTATCACTAGACATCACCTTGCTAGTTACATTATTTCCCTCCCTCTGTGGGAGGAAACCAGCATTCTGATGAAAAGGAAGTCTTCCTCAGTTGCTTAGCGGCCAGGAGCCATAGATGCTGATGGGATTAGTGGCAAAGGGTACAGTCCCATAAAGAATCCCGAAAAACAGGGGCTGAAGCCAGGTCGAAACGAAGTGGAGGTGGACAGTGTCTTGTCTGAGAGACCTCAGGTAGTCCTCAACTTACAACAGTTCATTTAGTAACCAATTGAATTTACAAGGACACTGAAAAAAGTGACTTATGGCCATTTTTTACACAACTGCTGCAGCATCCTCTTGGTCACGTGATCAAAATTCAGTTGCTTGGCAACTGCCTCATATTTATGACAGTGGCAGTGTCCTGGGATCATGTGGTTAACTTTTGTGACAAGCAAAGTCAATGGGGGAAGCCAAATTAACAACTGTGCTACTAACTTAACAAGTGCAGTGATTCATTTAATAACTGTGGCAAGAAAGGCCATAAAATGGGGCAACATTCACTTAACAACTGTCTCACTTAGCAAGAGAAATTTTGGATTCAATTGTCATAAATCAAGGACTACATGCACTAGAGGCAAGAGAATGAGTAAGCATGCTAGTTTTTGTGTGTGTGCATACTTGAGTGTATCTAGAGTGTGTGTATGCATACATTTCAGTGCAAAATGATGTGTTTAGGGCTACCAGTTCTGCATGTTTAACCTTATTCTTTCTTGCCTTCCAGTCCACCTGCCAGACCCCATGAACCTCCAAGAGATAACCATGGACCTCTTGACTGTCGACATCTGCAACTGCATTTACAGCAATCTGCGCAACAGGCGGATTGTCAACCCTGCCTTGCCTGGCATGGTCTGCGCCATGACTCCTGACCGCAAGAGAGGACCTTGTAAGGTTAGTCAAACAACACACTCCCAACCTCCAAAGAATCATGTGCTTGTCTGCTGCTTCCTAACTGTTGGAAACTTGGAATACATGTTGGGATGTATTTTGTATTGCAATGACTACAGAAGTATTTAGCCAGTAGATGGCAGAATTTACAAGTTTGGATCTATCATGCTCTTTTTTTCTAAGTAGAATTTCCTATTTCCGGTAACAGTAACAGAGGTGCTATTCAGCAGGTTCTGACCAGTTCTAGAGAACTGGTAGCAGAAATTTTGAGTAGTTCAGAGAACCAGCAAATACCATCTATGACTGGAGATTTTACAGTATTCTTCCCCTGCCACGCCCATCAACCCATGCCCACAGAACCGGTAGTAAAAAAAAATTGAATCCCATCACTGAACAGTAATATAGTTGATCAGTAAAGCACATGGTGATTGTATTCTTTGTTTGCTCTTATTTGCTCATTGTGCAACCTCACTGTTTCAGCTACTAAATTTAAATATCTTCACATGACTCTCCCTTGATGGACAAGAATTGGTTGTTAATGTTAAAGCAAGAATGTAAATCAAATTTCTAGCCCTCTAGATCTGAGTTTGGGGAGTTCGGCAGCAATATTTGAGAAAATCTTCGAATCCAGGGGTTAGAAAATGGTTCAGGAAGTTGTACAGTTCCCTCCATTTTTTTCCTGTATAGCACAGAGGGAATGCAACGTGGTGAAGAAAAGGAATTCAGCAGGGGCCTTTAAGTATAACTTGAGATAATTAGGTCTAGCTTAATATAACACAATAATGATATTAGAAGGGATCTTCAAGATCTTCTAGTTCAAACCCTGCTCAAGGCAGGAGACTCTATACCATTCCAGACAAACGGCTGCCATTCTCTTCTTTAGAACCTCCAGTACTGTAACACTCACACCTTTTGGAGGCAAGTTGTTCCACTGATTGTCAGGAAATTCTCTCCTTAGGTCTAGGTTGCTTCTCTGCTTGATTAGTTTCCACCTGTTGTTTCTTGTCTTGCCTTCTGGTACTCTGCAAAATAGGTTGACCCCTTCTTCTTCGTGGCAGCCCCTCAAAGATTGGGACACTGCTGTTGTGTCACTGTAGTCCTTCTTTTCACCAGACTAGAGACACCTAATTCGATTTATTCTCCAAAGCACCCGAGGACAGGGCAAGAAGCAATAGGTGGAAGCTCATCAGAGATCAAACCTTAAAATAAGGAGGAATTTTCTAACACCGAGAATAATTAATCAATAGAAAAGCTTGCCTTCTGGAGGTGGATGCCCCTTTGCTGGAGGTTTTCAAGAACAGTTTGGATTAGAAGGCCTCCACGGTCTCTTTCAGCCCTGTATTTCTATGATTAAGACCAACAGATTTCCCAGTTCTGGTGGTTGGTTTTAGCATTTTTCTCATAATTATGAATTCATAATTCTTTTCCTTGGTGCCTATCTCTAGGGTTTTTTTCCCCCTTCATCTACTCCATGCCCTTAACTTAATGTTGTTGCCCATCAAAGGCTGGAAAAGTTTCTAATTTAGCAGTCTGAGGCATCTCCTTGCTACTAGCTCCCACTGGTGGATCATGCAGTAAGAAAACCCGCTAGCAAAGGAGGAGATGGAGCCAGACATCACTGTGCATGCAGAGAAAATGCAAAAAAAATAAATAAATCTCTTTCCACCTAGGGCGACTCGGGTGGCCCGCTGGTTTGCCTGGAGAATGGCCGATGGTTCCAAGCAGGCATCATGAGTTCCTCCATGAGTTGCGCCCAATTCTACGGACCCACCCTCTTGACAGACACAAGAGCCTATAGCAACTGGATCCAGTCTCATGTTGAAGGGGCCTCCTTTGCCAATCAGATTGAGCCCATACCCAACACCACTGACAGTTACATGTGCACAGGTAGGCACCTTCACCTCTCGCTACCTTCACTGACAATCTACTCTTCAAAGCCTCCCTTCAGGATTTTGGTGACGTTCCTTAGTTTCACCTTCTTGCTTTCTGATCCAGCTTTCAGTTCTGCCTCTTCTTTTGTCAGAGAAGGAAGGGTTTAAGCTAACCTTGGATTCCAAATTAACTTCTAAGTCTGTTTGCATTAAGGTAAAGGTAAAGGTTCCCCTCGCACATATGTGCTAATCGTTTCCGGCTCTAGGGGGAGGTGCTCATGTCCATTACAAAGCCAAAGAAGACATCTTTGTAGTCATGTGGCTGGCATGACGCTGTTACCTTCCCACCAAAGTGGTCCCTATTTTTCTACTTGCATTTTTACATGCTTTTGAGCTGCTAGATTGACAGAAGCATTATCCATGCTTAAACCAAAGACTTGCAAAAGTTTGCTTTTGCAATAAATACCAGCTATCAACCAAAAACAGAATCAACGATGCTTACTTTGGCAACCTGAAGATGTGTGGACTGCAACTCTCAGAATTCTCCAGCCAGCCCCATTGAAATCCAGACATCTTAAAATTGCTAATGTTGGGAAACACTGCTCTAACTAGTCACCAATTCTGTATAATTGCCGTTTTAATCACAATGCCAAACTGGCCCTCATCTTACAGAGCAGCATTTCTCAAGCCCAGTAATTTCAAGAGGTGGATTTCAATTCCCAGAATTCTCCAGCCAGCCTGGGAAATGAAGTACACCCATAGTCTACACTCCAATCTTAATGTAAGACCCATTTAGTGCATCAGAGAGAAGAGGGGATTGATAGCTCTTCCTACACTGAACTACAATCTCCACTCCTACTAACGATGTTGCTTGGGATGATGGGAACTGGAACACAATCACATTTGGAATGTCACAGGATCCCCATCTGATTATTGCTTCTTATCTGGGCATATCATGGCTTAAAGCTGGATGTTCTCATTGGTGCCTTTTTTGTGACAGGAATTATATGGCATATTTATTCATCCAAGCATCCAAAGGCCACATCCAGGAGGAATAATTCCTTCTGTATGGAATAGTAACATTTTGGCTATGGTTGGTTTGAAAACCAGAAAAAATGTTTTCCCTTTCACAGCAACTCAACCGGCCTCTTTTGCTTATTTTATTTCCCCTTCAATATATACACTGTGAAAAACTTTGGTGTCATCATGTGTGCGTTGCCTGGAGGGATTCAGGGTTCATGTCTGGCACACCCTTGCCAATGTGGAGTAGGTGATGATGGATGTAGCCATATATATGTGTGTACTGTACCTGTTGTCTTTGGAGACATAAGATGAAGTGACACCTCATGTTACAGGTAGACCTCCTCTTACACCCATTTGTTTAGTGACCGTTCGAAGTTACAACGGCACTGAAGAGAGTGACTTGTGACTGTTTTTCACATTTATGACCATTGCAGAATCCCCATGGTCACCATTTTGGACACTTGGCAACCAGCAAGTACTTGTGACGGTTGCAGTGTCCCAGGGGCACTGCATGTGAAGCTAACATTGACAAGCAAAGTCAATGAGGAAGCCAGATTCATTTAACAACCGGGTTACTAACTTAAGAACTGCAGTCACTCCCATAACAACTGTGGCAAGAAAGGTCATAAAATGAGGGAAAGCAACTGTCTTGCTTAGCAACAGAACTTCTGGGCTGAATTGTGGTCATAAGTTGAGGACTACTTGCGTTCTTTATTGACCTCCAGGCTGTGGGGTCCTGAAACACGAGAACAGACAATGGCCTTGGTATACAAGCCTACAGTACGAAGGAGAGCATGCCTGTGGAGGCACCTTAATTGGGGAGGACCGGATCCTGACTGCTGCCCAGTGCTTCATTGGGTGAGTGAAAGATGGGAGTGAGGCAGCCTCTGAGTAGGGAAGAGCCCATGTTGGTCAATATCCACATTTATCTCAGTGACTTTGGATTAGATCGGAAAACTTCTTTTCAACTAATGGTGTCCTTTGAACGTTTTCTCTAGCTTAGCTAACCTGACCCATTCATTTCTCTATATTGTAAACATGAATGAATCTGGCACTAAGCCTCAGCCATGGTTCTTGATGACTATTTATTTGTATCCTGCCTTTATTATTTTTACAAATAACTCAAGGTAGCAAATGTATCCAACCCTGCGAGGTAAGTTAGGCTAAAAGACTGACTCAAAGTCACCCAGCTGGTGTTCGTGGCTAAGCCAGGACTAGAATTCCCCACCTCCCAGTTTTCTAGCCTGGTGCCTTAACCACAAACCAAACTGACTGCGGTAGAATCCCAACTCCCAGAATTTTTGGCCTGACTTTACAAAAATCAGAACATCTGGAAAACCTCCCTCTTTATATTAAATCAAACCACCAAACTGCAGTCCAAAATTATTACAGACAAGATTTGACTTATACTTGTTTAATGACCATTCAAAGTTACAACAGTGCTGACAAAAAGTGACATGACCGGGCCTCCTACTTATGACATTGCAGTGTTCCCATGATCACATGAACAAAATGTGGGCACTTGGCAACCAGCACATTGTTACGACGATTGCAGGATCCTAGAATCATGTGATCACCATTCGTGACTTTCCTGCGGGCTTCCAGCAAACAAATTCAATGGGGGAAGCCAGATTTGTCAACACCTGCCCAATTCGCTTAACAATCACATATATTCACTTAAAGACAGGGGCAAAAGAGGTTGTAAAGTTGGATGTGATTCACTTAATGTCCACATTGCTTAGCAATAGAAGCTCCAGTCCCAATTGTCATAAATGGAGGACTGTCTGTATTCAATCCAATCTGATTGCAGAGATTTACTTTTTTTGTTTTACTCGGGCATCATTCTTTCTCCTTCTGCGTGATGTTTTCCAGGCGCCAGGAAACGGAAGGCTGGGAGGTATTTCTGGGAGAACAGCTGGAAGGAGGGCAACAAATATGGCGAGAGAAGAGGACTGTCCAAAACATTGAGCTCCATGGTCTCTACGTTGACATGATGGAAGGTTACGACATTGCAATAGTCACTCTGGCACAACCTGTGGTGTTCAACGACAGCATCTGGGCCATTTGTGCCCCATATGCTACCCACCAGTTCCCCTTTGGCTCTACTTGCTGGACCCGTGGGCGGAGAATTGGTAAGTTGTAATCTGATACAAGATATGGAGAAAAGAGAGGTTGTCACAACTCAGGATGCTGCCTAATGTTGAAGAAATCTATGGTGCTTTGCAGGAGAAGGAGGAAAGGAGATGAGAAATTTAGAATGACTCCCCCCCCCTTTTTTTAAAAAAACAACAACAACAACAACCCTGTTATCCCTTGCATTGGGGTGGAGTTGGGGCGACTGAATGGAACTGAGCATTTACTGGCTGGATGTCCTTCCTGACACCTATGCAGAGCTCACATCAGATATTTTCTCTTTGTACCCAGAGACAGAAATATCTACCTAGGAGTGGACTCACAGCCTCCTGATTGTGAGGCAAGAGCTCCATCTCTAGGCCACGGTGCTGCTCATTCAGAATTACTATAATTATTCAACAATATTGTTTCCTCTTTATCCAGATGGCCGTGGGATGCCAAGCCCTCTGCAAAGTGTGGAGGCAAAAATCCTTGGCCCAAAGAATTGCAACTGCCTCTACAATGCATCGAGTGAGCCTGGGAGAGAAACTCCCATCACATCCGATATGATCTGTGCAGCACCACATAACAGATCCATGCGTTGTGAGGTAAGGAATTGCCATGTCTCAGCTTAGAGGTCATCATAAATGATATAAGGCGGGGGGTGGCGGGGGTGGGGGACTGGGTTATCTCTCTAAAACAAAAAATTGTCCAGGTCTTTTTTCTTGTATATGGCTCCATTCATTAATAAGAGTTTTAATGCAATAAAAAATTCTACTTTAGCCTTTTCACATTTCCCAACAGTGGCACGTTTTGACAGATTTGGTAACATATGCACATCTACATGGGTGCTTTCTGCAAAATGGGAGTGAATAGTTCTTACTTTCAGAAGGGACTGCATCCCATTTTGGAAAAAAATAACATTTTTTTTTTCTTCTAAACATTAGTGGTGTTTCCTCATTCTCCTGCATGGATTCCATTGAATAGGGGAACAAGAATTCTTGTTTCAGTGCAGTTTTTAGAGAATTTTGAATTTTAATTTCCTCTTAATTCCAAAATCTAAATCTCTCATCTGGCTGAAATTTGTTCTTTTATTACAAGAGTGAATTCAGGAGCACTCTGAGGTTAGCCAGTGATACAGCAGTTGTCTGGTGTACTATGAAGAGACATTACTGCCAGAATGAAGTTTTCATCTGTGGCTTAGAATCAATGGAATCAGAGCAAGGACCTTCACCCTGACCATTCTCACAAACAATTGTTATGAGCAGTACAAAGCCAGAAGACTGAATTTATGAAAAGATTTGAGATTTCTGGATTCTCCCTGAAAGAAAAATGAAAGGAGCAAATATATTTGACTTAGATGTCCCCTATGTTTTAAAATTTAATACTTGATTTAAATGTGGCCTGTTTTCTTAGATGTTTCAAAGATAAATTATGTTGAAAATGGTTCACTTAAACAGTTGTGAGAACTTTTTTTATGCAAATCGATCAGCTTGGGGTAGACTAACTCCAGGGAAGTTATAATTCCTTGCCACAGTAAAAAGCCAATGGAAAAAACACCCTAAACATTAAATAGTTAAAAAACTATTTTGTTGTTGTTAGTTGCGAAATAAGTGTTCGACCAATCGTGACCCCATGGACAACGTTCCTCCAGGCCTTCCTGTCCTCTACCATCTTCTGGAGTCCATTTAAGCTCATGCCTACTCCTTCAGTGACTCCAACCACCTCATTCTCTGCCGTCCCCTTCTTCTTCTTTTGCCCTCAACTGTTCCCAGGGTTAGGCTCTTCTCCAGTGAGTCCTTCCTTCTCATTAGGTGGCCAAAGTATTTGAGTTTCATCTTCAGGATCTGGCCTTCTAAAGAGCAGTCGGGGTAGATCTCCTCTAAGACTGACCAGTTTGATCGCCTTGCAGTCCAAGGGACTCGTAGGAGTCTTCTCCAGCACCAGAGTTCAAAGGCCTCAATTCTTTGGCGCTCAGCCTTTCTTATGGTCCAACTTTTATTTAACTAATAACTATTTAAAGTTAAATTATATTTAAATAACTATTATTTATGTATTATTAACTGATGTTCCCCAACAGAGATAAAAGCAAAAATCAGGGCACAAACCATTATTTTTAAAGCAGTGGAGCTGTGCATCGTCTGTGCTGCTGAAACATTCAATACAGGGCCACTCTAAGGCTTTTTCCTAACTTTAATTCAATAATCCAATTCTTTATGCTGATTGGAGATGAAAACCAGAAATTCTATCTCAGATCTTTTCCTCTTTTAAGCCATTGAAACTCAAAATGTAACCTAAGAATTTTCACCCATTTTGTCACATAAAAGACACAGAAAAAGTATTATTGTTGATAGTACCATTAATGGAGCTCTTAAGCAAAATAGCATCCTACTGACCTTATCTAGGCATGTAAGGTAAACAGGAGTAGACCTAGTTAGGTGACTGGTGGAATTCCACCAGGGAGTGCCAGTAAACTATTATGGAAAATTGAAAAAATACCACAGAATAAGGCAGAATAAATAAAAGATTCCTCAACTCTTATTTTACACATACTTAGAATTTTTGAACACAAGCAGAAGCTATATTTGAAACTAATAATCAAGGAGAATTAAGATTTACAACTGCTGGTATTAATTTTTTTCTAGAATCAATATCGCAGATAACCTAAATAGCATCATTTATTTCTGCCTGCGTTACCTATGCTTCCTCATGATTTGGAAATATTGCCCAGCTTCCCATTTTGTTGGTTTGAGATGGTAATCTTTCTATTCTTGAATCTCTAGGTAAGCATCGGAGACCCCTTGGTTTGCAGCCACAATGGGGTGTGGTTCTTGGCCGGCATTTCCAGCTTTGGCAATGGATGTGGAACTATAATTCGTCCAGGGGTTTTCACATTCGTAAAGAACTATGAAGAGTGGATCATGAAGGCTGCCTGGTCAGCTTACTACAATGTGCAAAAGCCCCCTCTACCAAAGGCCACGGATAAGGAGACTTGCCTGACTGTATAGCCTTCTTCTAGCTAGCAAGCTCATAAATCAGGATTTCTTTTACAATGAAGGATTGAAAAGCAAAGTTTTGTTTCATCTTATGATCTGTATGTACCTCTGTCTTGAAGCAACATGAATGTTGGTGTAACAAAGAAATGTCTACAAGAGTGATCACACCCTGGGAAATTTTCTAATCAAAATTGCATCCACTTGCTCATGTTTCTCAACTGTGACAACTTTTAAGAAGTGTGGACTTCAATTCCCAGAATTCCTTGCCACGTGTCTTAAAGCTGACAAAGTCAAGAAACACTGCCTTTCTCATTTCATTTTTTATTTTTGTTAGTATGTGGTACTCCATCCCTGATCCTGAAATATCGGGAGATGGCAAATATTTATTTCCCTTTTTTCCACCTCTAAATAAGCCTGGGACTAAACCAGGGGTCCCCAAACTTGGCAATTTTAAATTTAAGAACTGAAGTCCGTAAGTCTTAAAGTATGCCAAGTTTGGAGACTTCTGGACTAAACTGATCAAAACTGACTTGCCCAGTTTTAACACTCCTAAAAATCCATTTTCAAAGGCTGTAAAGTTTGTATAGTCGTGTCTTGCTTTTTAATGCTTTGGAATTTTCTTATCATTAAAACCAAAACAAAACAGACCACACACACTAAGTGACCTGTGTACTAAAACTGAGCTTTCTAGTGTTAAGTACAGTCTTATCAATTAGTTACAGACAGTCCCATACAATTTACATTTTGTTTCAGTGACTATGATTCTCTAGTATCTCAAAAGAATTATTAGACGATTGAGACTGACATACTTCTTCCAATGCATTAAACCATGATATGGCTTGTTTCCTTCAAATTTAGGTATTCTACAAACTTAACTGCTGTGGTTTATGGCTTAGCCTTTTGAATAAACTCTTAGGGGTGGTTTGTTATATTGTGTATGCCATGATTACATGTGTATGCCATGATTTGAGCCGAGACTACAGCTTCCTTGGCATTTGTAGCCAAGCTAGGAATCCATGTTTCTTGCCCCACTTTTGCTTTCTTTGAGCCTCAGCAATTCACTACAAATCATCTTTATTTTGAAAGCAAGATGTGGGTAGAATCTTGGGTTTCTCTTGTGAATTAAAAACCATCCAAGCTAATCTTGAGGGTTTTTTCCCCCCAAGATGATAAAACTGACATGGATTGGTTGCTGTATTTATTTTCAATGTTCCATTTAATGAAGTAAGTTATTTAAATATCTCTAAACTCTCTCGGGCCTACATCTCATTATTTGTACACGATAACATTATTGGTTGTACAGGTTTTAATTGTTGGGAACCAGCATCTTGTACTGTAGAAAGCATTTGATTCTTGATCTTTTTTTAAAAACATCTCCCCCATGCTGATTTATAATATGCTATACTTTTCTATCTCTCTGTGTGTATATATACATATTTATATTTGATAACATGTATTTATTATATTTTGTTTTTCTATTAAATTACTGTGAAAATTTGTTTGGAAAAATGGAATATAAACAGCAATAAAAGAAAGGCAAGCATTACCATTGTTCATAATTAAATATTGCCACAGACCATATTACAGATGGTCCTCAATTTAATGACCATAATTGAGCCTGGAATTACAGGTATAAGTTGTGGTCGTTAATCAGGTCACCATGTGACTGGACCTGATTTTATGTCATATTTTCAGGCAGTCGTTAAATGAATGTTCTGGTTGCCAAGTAAATACATTTTACCCAATGGGCATTGTTTTTTGCATTTTTCTTTTTTATGTGACTACAGGAATATGTGCATGTATGTCTGCAACCACCATAACTTCAAAACCAGGTTCCAAGTAATTTTTTTTTTTTTTTTTGGGGGAGTCCATTGCAACTTTGGTCGCTATACAGCCATTCGTAATTCGAAGACTACCTATCATCCTTAACATGTATCCTCCTCAATACAGTTCAGCAAGATGTCTATTCAGTAAGACCATTTCCCTGTTTATGGACCCTTCAAGATAAGCTTAAAATTACAGAAGACCTCTGTTAACAGAAGGGCAGCTTTGCACATCTATCTAGTCAGTGACAATTTGGCGCAAAATTCAAATTTGCCCAAATCTGAACAGATTTGAGCTTTTTGCTCTTCTTCAGAAAACCTAATCTTAAGGCGCCTTTGAAAACAAGCAGTGGAAAGCGATCACTTGGATCAAAGGACTCCTTAAAAGTCACTTTGGAATCACACCTGCACTACCATCCTCTTCAAGTTATTCCACGGGCTTTTACTTATGAAATAATTTGGGGTTAGAATTGAGGCTCCCTCCCTAGTCACAAATTAGGCCAGGGCTTAAAACGTATTTTTTTTTACTAGGGCATTTCTTAGCCTAATCATTTTATATATTCCATCAGAAAACATATCTACCATCTGGATCCCTTAATGCAGGGGTCCCCAACCTTTTTTGTTCCTTGGACCAGCAGTGGCGGCTTTGGGGAGTGGTTTCATGTGTGTAACCTAAATCCTACACATGTACAAACTTTAGGTGCTCACCCACTTCAGCAGCCCGTTTTACAACATACCGCAGACTGGTAGCAGACAACAAGCCAGGCACTGGGTTCCTGCATTGATGAGAGCCAGCAGATCTCTCTCTTCTCTATTTATTTATCTATCATCTAATCGTTCATCTTTTATCTATCTAATCATTCATTTTTCATCTATGTATCTATTCATCTTTCATCTAATTATTCATCTATCTAATCATTCATCTTTTATCTATTTCTCTATCTCTTATTCATCTAATCATCTTTCATCTGTCTATCTATATCATCATCATCATCATCATCAACCTAATCTATATATAAAAAACCCTAAATAAATAATTGCAAAACAACTGATATTCAAGATGTTAGAAAATGGTTGATCCAGTCAGTGTTACAGAATGCCATAGGCCACAAGGAAGCTCTTAGAAATGGATCCCATTGATTTCACGTGGCTTTGCAAATACCACCTTATTCAACACCCCCTCAAGTGTTGGAAAAGAAACATTCCAAAATGGGAAGCCCTGCCGGAAAGTGACCTTTTGTGGACTCGAATCAGCAAGATGACAAAAAGGAAGTCTAATGCCAGGCAATGGCCATTGCCATGAGCAACTTGGTAGGCCTTGGATTCACCTAATGGTGGACTTTGCTGCTTTATAAGATCAAACTAGCCTATCTGTCTGCTGCTTTGCTGAAGACCTCAGCTAGCTTGCCTAAAAATAATTTGACATCCCACACTCCTATTCAAAATATCAGAAAAAGCACTTTCATTTTAAAAAATTAAACAATTTATTTGCCATTGAGGTGTTTCACAGCGCAGGCCTGGGCACCAGATAGCTTTCAAAAGAAATTCCCAGGCTGCTAAACATAGTTAGGAGAAGTCTTCCTCTAATTGGGGAAAAATAGCCTTTTCTTGCTTGGCAACCTGAACTAGAGCACCAGTTCCTGCCAGACAGTGTGCTGGCTGGGGATGATAGTCTAGCCCATCCAGAAGGTCTCAATTTGGGAAGACTGAGGAGCACAGTATCAGTTATCTGCCCATCTCTATGAGGGCAGTGGCAGCTAATGGTTTGAGAGCAAGTCAGAACAGCAAAATATGAAGATTTGAAAATGTCTTCTCCTTTGATTTTGCCTTTCTTCATCAACCCCCCAAACATATAAACACACACACACACGCACACACACACACACACACACACACCACCTGGTCAGGAGCTTTCAAATCTAATAACATCAAATAACGTCTTGAATCGTATCCCATGCCTCTGTTTAAGGAGAAGGGGAAGCATTTGAAAATGTACGAAACTCAAAATTTATTTTCCTTTTGTGAGGTTTCTGTCTTACTTACTTTTTTTTTTTTTTTGCTGAACCAGAGCTAAAATGTCAGTTATCCAAAACAGCAGCATAAACAGGACTTGATCGTCAACATTCTGGAGTTATTGGGCATCGTAAGGATAAACATTGAAGGCAGGAAAAAAAAAAACAGATTTCAGCTGGCAAAATAAGCCAATACATGTCCCTCCCACGCCCTATGAAAAATATTACCCGCCTATGTTAGAAAGTCTATAAAACTTTAATCACAAATGAAGAGCTCTTTTCCTACTTAAAAACATTTATTCTGCCACTGAACCAAATTCTACCTGAATGAGGACAAAATTGGGGGCTGGCCTCAGAGCAATAGTGAAACAGGTACCCATGCCAACCCCAAAACAGAAGAAGATAGCCTGGTGATGGTCAAGTTTCTAGTCCTCTTGTTTAATTTTTTAATGTCTTCATAATCCCACCTACTACATCCCTATAGTCTAAAAGCTGATCCCTATATACCATTTACAAATTCTAGGGATTATGAGGGTGACAGCTCTTTAATGCACCTCCAGTAACCTCTGGCTGTGCCTTGCAGAACAGGGAAAGCATGCTAAGATGCTTTGTTTCAAGGCATCTCCATTCTGGCTGGTCTTTAAAAAAAAAAACAACTCAGGGTGTTTGAAAAACAAGCCCAGCTAATTTGGTTCCCTTCTCTGTTCCCCCCTCCCAGCTGTAGAGAAATCCCCCCAGGGGTTAGAATCCCTTCTCTGCAATCTGATCTGCATCCAGATCAACACTAAACCCTAAAGGGGTCCAAGTATTCTGGGCAAAACAGAATTAAGGAATCAGCCCACTCACAGTACTCCAAGCGTTCTCTCAAGCTGAGATTTCCCCCACCCCCACCCCCCATCATGACAACCAAAACAAGGAAATCTTCCTTCCTGCTCGGTTGCCTTTCCAGTGTTGGACCGCCAGGCCTATTATCCTGAGACACCTTGCTGCTGCTTAGCATTGTTAGTCTTGCCTGTTGAGAACTGAAATGGGGAGAAATAAGGGGCATTGTTTCATATTGTGCAGGATTAGGTTTAGTGGCTCTTCCTCAGGGGAATTCAGGTCCAGACTGGATGGGAGAGTAGGTAAATGCCACCTTTAACAGAAGGGTTTTCTTCTAAAAATAAATTAAAAAAAAAACATCAGGTGAAGAAAGGGGGCCTGATACCATCTGTGCCGAACCCTGTGCAAATCTCATGAAGAACAAGATTAATTAGCTTTCCACACCAGCTAGGATCCCAATTATTAGGCTTATGCTAACAATATTATTTATGTTGGGAAAGAACTCCCCCCACCCAAAAAAAATCTGGCGTCTTAAAGGCAAAGTGGCAATTGAAGAGAAATTGAAGAGAAGTTAAGTGCCTTCCATGCCGCCTCAAAATGGTGGAACCAAACCGCATCTAGATGCAGCAGAGCTCAAAAAGTCGAGCGCCACCTTCTTCAAATTTAAAAGTAACCCAGATGCTTCTCCAAATCTAATCCAGTTTGGCGTAAAGAGAAATGAAGAATGTGAGATCGAGTCTGGCCATGAAAATCACCCTAAGGGAGAGTTTGAATCATAAAGTGATCTGTGTGCATTGCTGTTTCTTCCCCTTCAGCTGGGCACCCCAGGTCTTCTTCCAAAGAGATGGACAGGTGGCTGCCCCACTGACCAGAGAGATCTGGTTTCTGTATCCCAAGGGATGGTGAGGATAGCTACAGACAAGAAGTTAAGAGCTATATTCCCAAAGCAGGCTTCTTCCAGATGCACTTCATGGCAACACCCCTCATTCTCAGCCAATATGGTGGCAGGGGGTGGTGGGCCAACCCATCTGGAGAATGCAAGAGGGAGATCAAAAGGGGGACGAGGAAAATGGAATCTTCCTCACAAGAGATAGGCCTATAAGAAGTCCAATTAATTTCGGGAGATAAATGGTTTTTCTTGATGACTCATTTACAAAATCTCCAATTATTTTTTGCTCAAGGCCTATTCTGATAAATCACAGCCAGCAGAGGTTCTGTCAAGGAGAGCTTGCTTACCCACATAGACCTAAAACTTTCAGTCAAGTTTCACATAAACCCTAGTACCTTTTCAGTGAATATTTCAGAATCCGTTTTGAAAGCGATCAAAACCTATGTCTTTTAAACTGTTTTTTAATGTTTCCTTGCATACCAAGGAAACATGTACGTATTTTAGTGAAGGAGGTAGAATTTTTTTTAAAAAAAGATTACTCCACACCAAGAATTATTGTCTTCTTCTTTAAGTCTTTGTTCAAGAACGACACTGAGACCCACCCCCAGTATTCTTGTTTTTCCTACGACAGTACTTTGCCATTAATAATAATAAAAAAAATCTCAGCAATTTAAATACTATATGCAGCTTAAACATGGAGTTAGCTACTCATCTGACGCCCCAAAAGGATAGAAAACAGCTCAAAAATGCAAATAGGAGAATGTCGATGCACAATCCTCTGAAGGTCCCAAGGGTGCTTAAAGTCAGTTCCCCAAAGAGGATCCAAGACACAAAAGATAGGACATATTTCCAAAGGACGCCACAGAGATGCATTATATTATGTGCTCAACGTAATATTCCATTAGAGGAGAAAACCCACCACCTTCCTACCTCGCCTGCTCTCTTCCCTGCTAATCCCAGCTCGATTTTTCTGATCTATGTTCTAAAAAAAGAAAAGCCACGGAAACACGGACCCAGTTTTCCTTGTCTTATCTCCCATCCACGACCAAGTTTAACCGTTCCCTTTTTTCCAATGTGTGGACCCGATGCTTCCCATGAAGCCAGCTTCCCACCCAGACCTCGACCGTTTCCCTGTAATTAGATCTCCCTGTCATACAATCCTGGGTGCACCTCCCCCGTGCGCCCTCAATTCCCTTCCCCTGTGATACTGCCCTCAAGGGTATGGTGCCCATCAACCTTGGTGTGCAACAACTGGTGCTGCTGGAAGGTAAGGTGGTGGAAGAACCTCTTCGAGCAGACAGGGCAGGAGAAGGTCTCTTCTCCCTCAGGCCTGCCGTGGACCTTCGTGTGGGTGGCCAACTGCTTAGCCGTCCGGAAGGCCTTGCCACAATGGGGGCATCGGTGACGTCTCTTGTCCGTGTGGATGTGAAGGTGGTTCTTGAGAGCCAGAAGGTTGTAGAAGTCCCTCTGGCAAGAGGGGCAGTGATAGAGGCCGGTCGCGTGGGCCTTCTTGTGATTTAGCAGACTACCAGGATGGCGGTACGTCCGCTCACAGCTATGACACTTGTAAAGCTGGTCCTCTGGCAGCTTGCCTTTAGGACTGTCCCCTTTTTCCTCAGCTTGATGCCTTCTTAGATGCTGCATCAGGTCCCTGGAAGCCTGGTAAGCTTTGCCGCAATCCGAGCACTCCAAACGCTTCTTTGCACGTACACGACTGTGGTTCTTTTGGGAGGCACGGTTGCGAAAGCGTTTGGGTCGCGGCTGGTTCTGCAAAGTCCCGACAGGTGCCTCTCCGGGGTTGGTCCCCTGATCTCTTTCGCAATCCGTTCTAGTTCTTTCAGTCTCTTGCCCTGGCATGACCTTGCTGAAAGAATGGGGTCGGCGCTGGTGCCTCTGCAGTTGCCGTTGCCACTTGAAGGCTTTGCCGCAGTCGGGACACTGGTGACGTTTCACTTCGTAGTGGATGCGCTGGTGGTTCTTCAGGGACATGAGATTGGGGTAAGCCTTGCTGCACAAGGGACAGGGGAAGTGCCCGACCTTGTGGCTCTTCTGGTGGTTGAGCAAGCTGCCTGCGTGGCGGTATGAGCGTCCACACTGCGCACATCTGTATGGACGGTCTTCAGGATCTGGAAGTTGCTTAGCAGGGGCCGGAAGAAGCGGGAATGTCTCTGCCTTGCTAGCTCGCTTGGCCCGAAGGGGCCTCTGATGGACCAAGTGGAAAGCAGGCTCTGGCCTCCTGTCCCGATGTATGCGCTGGTGGCTGGCCAGTTGCTTTTGGAGCCGGAACGCCTTGGGGCACTCAGCACATCGGTAGCGTTTGGTTTCAAAATGGGTGCGGTTGTGGTTTTGAGGGCCATGAGATTGTAGAACTGCTTCTGGCAAATGCTGCAGTGAAAGAGGCCTGTCTTATGGGTCTGTTTGTGGTTGATGAGGCTGCCGGCATGCTTGTAGCTGCGTCCACAAACATCACACTGGAAGGGGCGTTCCAAGAGAGAGTCTTCCTCTTCCGCCTGAGGGCCCTTCTCCTCTGCTGCTCCTTCTTCCTCTTTCTCTGTTGTCTCCATTTCCTGTATTGCTTGGTGGGGCTCCATCTTCTCATTCCCTTCTCCAGGAACATCACATTCCTGAGCTTCTCTGCTCTTTGAAAGCCCTGAGCTCAACTCTTCCCCTTGTTCCACTCTTTCTTTTCCTATAGGACAGGCAAGGAAAGAATTGCTTGGAGGAGCTTCTCCATTTTGGGAAGCACCACACGGCTCATCCTTTAGCTTCTCGTAAGTGCAAGGCAGCCCCCTTTCTGCAGCAGGGATCAATTGTCGGAGTTGGGGTACGCTGCCGTTCATCTTGCATCTTGGGTGGTTTCGAAGGTGATTCCGATAGGCAGACAAATTACGGTATTGCCGGCAACAGATGCTGCACTGGTAATCTCCAATCAGGTGGATCTTTTTGTGATTAACTAAGCTGCCACCATGACGGTAGGTCTTGCCACACTGACCACAGGCATAAGGCCGGCTGTCCAGCAGGTCATCAGCAAGAGGAAGTGTTTCCACCAAAGGTGCCGGTGGATGGGGCGGGTCATCCTCCATGCGTGGAGCTCGCCGGAGCTGGATAGAGGTATCGGCCAGGGCTGCTGCTTTCTCTTCCAGATGCCCGTTGCTGTGCTCTTCCAAGCTGGCCATATCGTCGAATGTCTGTCCACAATAACCACAGATGTGGGAGAAGAGCTGCTCCTCCTCAGGATCCCCTCCACCATCCAGCTGCTCTTCGGTTTCCCTTTTCAGCACATGAGGACTGTCACTCCGGCCTTCGCCCTCCTCATGCAAGAGGCTGTGGTGATCCTGAAGGCTCTCTTCGCTGGGGAAGATCATGCCGCAGAGGCTGCAGAGGAATGGCTGCTCCTCAGTGTGGCCTTCACCCATGGGGTTGTCCTGGCCAGATGCTGTGGCCTTGGCGTGCCCGTGGAAGTGGTGTTTTAGAGCGAGGAGGGTGGGATACTCTTTAGGGCAGAGAGAACATTGGTAGATGCCAGCTTGATGGGTCTGCCGGTGTTCAATTAAGTTCTTGGCCTGGTGAAAGCCCAACCCACACTGCTCACAGAGATAAGGAAGGCCTTCAGAATCGTCAGGCAATGGGGAAGACGCTTGTGACTGGGTTTGCCAATCATTGGCTGCGGCATCTTTTTCCAGAACACTGCAACTCTCTCTCAGCTCTTCTGCCAAAGATAAAGCCATAGGCATGGCGGCGCCAGCTTCAGTGTCAGTGTCCTCATTTGTGGTCACCAGTGTCTCGGACAGTCCTCTCCTGGGCCTCTGATGGCCACGCAAGTGACTTTTGAGGGAGGCCACGTTTTGGAAGTGTTTGCTGCAAAGTGAACAGCTGAAGTCACCTGTCTGGTGCGTCTGCTTATGATTGATGAGGCTTCCTGAATGCCGGTACGACTTGCCACACAGCTCACACTCATAGAGACGCTGGATGGGGACAGGTGGCTCGGTTCCTTCCACCACCCCTTCCAAACGCTCCCTTCCATTGCCGTGTTGCACGGTGTGAGTCTGCAGGCTAGCCACAGTAGGGAAGGCCAACCCGCACTGGTGACAAATCTGAGGCATCTCTGAGGCTGGGAGGATGTCCTCAGCCACTGTTGCCCCATTCTCCAGGGCTTCTACGTCCTGTTTAATAGTCTGAAGAAGATCTGCTTCCTGAGAGTGAAGGACGCCAAGCCTAGACACCTCGGCCGCCTCAATGTCCTCTGTGCAGGGCAGATGGCGTAGCTGATGAAGCTGGAATTCGGCCTCTTCCTCAAAACTCTCTCCGCAATTACTGCAAGTCAAGCCGTCCCCTAATTCTTTGCCCCGCATGCGCGCAGCCCGCAAATGCACGCGGACGTGGTTCCGGAGTGCCATGAGGTTGGAGTATTGCTTGGGGCAGATGGAGCACTGGAAGATTCCTGTTTGATGAGTGTGGCGATGGTTCACCAGACTGCCACGGTGGCGATAACTCCTCCCGCAATCTTCACACCGGTAGGGTCGTTCTTCCTCCCCGAGAGTCCTTTCTTCCTCTTCCTTGGGACAGGCAGCTGGTCCACTCCAGGCGTCCGAGGGCTGGGTAGGGCAGTTGTCAGGGTAGTCCTGTGCTTTCGATGGGTCCAGGATCCCAGACGGGTGCTGGGAAGCCTCTTCTGGGGCCGAGGAGTTGAGCTTGGACCTGAGGTGGACCCGCAAGTGGTTCTTCAAGGCGGCCAAATTGTACAACTGTTTTGAACAGACGGTACAACTGTACACCCCAATCTGATGGCTCTTCCGGTGGTTAATGAGACTCCCCGCATGGCGGTATGTCCTCCCACAGTCCCCACAGCGGAAAGGGCGCTCTTCAGACATGGGAAAGCCTTCCTCGCTCTTCAGACGGGCTTCCCAAGCTTCATTGGAGCTGGGGGCTGCTTGGGAAGGGCTACTGCCCTCAGCCTCTTCTTCTTCATCTGCCTCCTTTGGGTAAAGGCAACTGTGTTCCTTTAATTCCTCCTCGTCAGCAAAGGTCCCACCGCAGCGGACGCACAGCTCTCCATCTGGATTACAGCGTTCTCCACCACCGGCCTTGGAGGTATCCTTGAGGCTGCAGGGAGCCCTGTCCCCGAAGCCTGTGCCCACAGGAGGAGGCTGATAGATGTCCAACTTTGCTGATGTTTCTATCGAGTCCTCCTCCCAAACATCATGCTCCAAATCCTCCCAGGCTGACGGGTCTGTGGATTTGCTCTCTTCCTGGCTGTGGGCTTTCTGATGACTCAGCAGCTCCGAGGGCAACCGGAAGGCTTTGTGGCAAAAGCGGCACTTGTAGGGCCGATACTCCGAATGGAGACGGGCGTGGCTTCTGAGGGCCATGAGGTTGGAGAACTCCTTGTAACACATGGCACACTGATAGACCCCCAGAGTGTGGCTCTGTTTGTGGTTAGTCAAGCTGCCGGGGTGTTTGTAAGCTTTATCACACTGGTTGCATTTGTAACGGCGCTCATCCTCCATGGCAGCCAGCAGCCCAGACTCTTCCCCATCCTCCTCATGCCCCGGGAGCAGATCCTGCTTCTCCTCTTTCATTTTGATTGGAAACTCCTGCTGAGAATAGTCAGCTGGCACCACCGACTCAGCAATGTACTTCTCCAGGTTGGACAACAGGCTCCCACTGCTGCCTTCCATCCCAGAACGGGAATCAACATCTGGAGAAGACGTACCTTGGCCCCTTTGGAAGCTGTAACTCCCATCCCTCTGGCCTTCTTCCTGCTCCTGGGTGGCCTGAGCTGGACAGTGGTGGCTTGGAAGCTGGGATGAGACTCTGAAGCTTCTGCCGCAGTCTGGGCATTTGTGACGCTTCTCTTCCGTATGAGTGCGCAGGTGACTCTTCAGGGACATGGGGTTGGAGAAATCCTTGTGGCACAGCAGGCAGCGGAAAAGGCCTACCTCGTGGGTACGGCGGTGATTCACCAGGCTGCCGGCGTGGCGGTAGCTCCGCGGGCACTGCTTGCATTTGTATGGCCGTTCCTCTTGACCCATAGGCGGCTCACTGCTCAGAGCAGCATCGCCCTCAGCCATTGCTCACGTCCAATGTCCTTCTTAATCCTGTCTCTCTTTAAAGAGGGATCCACAGGCATTCAGACATACCCCTCAGTCTCATTGCAGAGCTTCAGGTCCCCTCTTCTCACCCAACCATTCCAAGACCTGCAGAGAGAAAGAGGGGCAGTAATGAGGAGGAATCCCCGTGATCAGAGTGAGCATCGCTGGAACCATTATGCGCAAAAAACAAGTCAGGTACCACAAATCACACCTTTGTATAGGAGCAGTATTTCTCACCTTGGGTTTTATTTAAGGCATATGGACTTAAACTCCCAGAATTCCCCAGTAAGCATGCTGGCTAGGGAACGCTGGGAACTGAAATCCACAAAAGTTGCTAAGGTTGAGAAACACTGGTGCAAAGTCAAGGGCTTTGGTATACAAGTAGTCCTTGATGTACGACTACAATTGAGCCCAGAATTCATGCTGCTAAGTGAGAAATTTGTTAAGTGAGTTTCGCCCCATTTTATGGCTTTTCTTGCCACAGTTGTTAAATGAATTACTGCAGCTCTAAAATTAGTAACATGGTTGTTAGGTGAATCTGTCTCGCCCATGGACTTTGCATGTCAGAAGGTCACAAAAGAGGGTCACATGTCTCTGGGACACTGCAACCATCAGAAATATGAACCAATTGTGAAGCATCCAAATTTAAATCATGTAACCATGAGCATGCTGCAATGGTCATAAGTGTGAAAAATGGTCATAAATTACTTTTTTCAGTGGCATTGTAACTTCAAATGTGGAAATCTTATCAGTATCTTACGGTATTTAACAGAGAAGGGAGACCTTTTTCTGTAAAGGATGGCTAATTTTCTGAGGGGAATTGGCAGCAGGTGTACCACTATATGCCACAGTTCATTTAGTGACCAATTTGTCATTCTTAATTTTTCTAATTATATTAATGATAAGAGTTTAAGGCTTTTTAGAGCAGTGTAGCTCAATCTTGGCCACCTTAAGATGTGTGGACTTCAATTCCCAGAATTCCTGAGTGAGCATGCTGGCTAGGGAATTCTTGGAGTTGGTCCATATGTCTTTAAAAGTGGCCACAGTTGAGAAACACTTCCTTAGAGTTTGATGAGGTAATTGTGGAGTCTAAACCAAATTAGTATCAACTGCAAGCTCGTGTGTACAAACATGCAACCATGGTGCTCCTTCTTGCAGTTTCAAAGATACCTTTAGAAGCAAGGATGCAACTTCACCAAGAGGAACCATTAAATGGGGCCAACAGGAAGAGATCTGATTCTTTTTCTTCCTGCTTTATTAATAGGAAGCTGAGCCTTCAAGTCAGTTTGACTTCTGGCAAATGGTTGGACCTGTCCCTGTGGCTTTCTTGACAATTGTTTTTCAGAAGTGTATTTCTGGTCTGAGAGGAAATCACTGCATTGGCTTCATGTCCAACTCACAGATTTCCAGCTTCGTGCCTAAAAGCTGATCTCAAGATCTATACAAGTAATCCTCGACTTATAACACAGTTTGTTTAGGGACTGTTCTAAGTTCAACAGGACCATTTTTCACACTTACAACTGTTGCAAGCATCCCCTTGGTCACAGGTTCAAAATTCGGATGCTTGGCCCAACTGACTCGTATTTATGACAGTTGCAATGTCCCGAGATCATGTGATCACCTTTTGTGACCTTCTGATAAGCAGAGTCAACGGGAAAGCCAGATTCAATTAACAACCATGTTCCTAACTTAACCTAACCACGGTGATTTGCTTAACAACTGTGGCAGGAAAGGTTGTAAAATGGAGCAAAACTCAATTAACTGTCTCTTAGCAACAGAAATTTTGGGCTCAATTGTTGTTGTAAGAAGAGGATTACCTGTTAGGTTTTTTTTTTTAAAAAAAAAACAGGGGCGAAGTTTTTATTAGGGGATGTACCAAAATACTCCCACCCTCCAAAGAGGGAAAAGGAACAAGAAGACAGCAGGAAAAACACAATGATGACTTAGTCTAGACCAGGGGTCGCCAACCTTTTGGACTTCAGGAACCACCAAACTCATAATTTTAGATCCCAGGGACCACTAACCGGTTCTGTGGGCGTGGCCAAATTTGTGGATGCGGCTTGGTGGTCATGTGACTGGCTGGTCATGGCTTGTATGTAAATATTATAAATATTTATATAAATATTGATTTTTTTTATAAAAAAAGAGCAACTTTTACCCAAAATCAGGCAAAGCAGGCAGGCAGATTGAGTTGCTCACAGAATCACAGATCCACTCAGAGATCTATCTATCTGCCATTGGCTAGCTCAGTCTGTCACATAAAATTTGGTTGCAAGCAAACTCATAAAATTTGCTAGCGAGCAAACTCACAAAATTAACTCACAACACACCATGCATGTAAATATTGAATTTTTTATTTAAAAAAAGAACAACTTTTACCCCAAATCAGGCAAAGCAGGCAGGCAGATTGAGTTGCTCACAGAATCACAGATTCGTTCAGAAATCTATCTATCTGCCACTGGCTAGCTCAGTCTGTCACATAAAGTTTGCTAGCAAGCAAACTCACAATTAACTCACAACACACCATGTATGTAAATATTGAATTTTTTATAAAAAAGAGTAAATTTTATCCAAAATCAGGCAAAGCAGGCAGATTGAGTTGCCCACAGAATCATTCAGTGATCTATTTATCTGCCATCGGCTAGCTCAGTTTCTCAAATTTGCTTGCCATGAGTCTGCACTGAATTTGTTTGCAAGCAAACCTTCAGTCCTAAGGGAGGTTCGGCTGTGCTTAGAAAGCAAGAAATCCAACCATTTCCTGCTTCCTAGCTAATCTAAATCTCCCAGCACAGCAGAACAGATGATGATCAGGAAAAGGAAAAATGGCAAGTTAGCAGACAAGTTTGCCGGGTAAGGAGTGAGTGGGTGGGGAGGGTTCCACGGGCCATGTGGGCAGCGTAGCCTTGTGTTCCTGTGCAGCCTGGAGTAATTGCTTTGGGGAGGGTGCTCTGGGTGTGAGATTTCTCTGCGGCCCACCAAAATGTTCTCACGGCCTACTGGTTGGCAACCACTGGTCTAGACCACTGGTGTCAAACTCAATTTCGTTGAAGGCCACATTGTGACTGGGGTGTGGGGAGGGGGACTCCGGGGGGGGGGCTGGCCAGCATGATGTCACCTGTGTGGGGAGCACTGTGGTGGCCCAAGCGTTCTGTCAGCAAAAATGGGCTCCAATCCAATGTTTTCGGCTGTGACGGCCTCCTGCAACCCTCTGCCAGCAAAAACGAAGGAAAACAGCTTTTCTGCACCCCTCCGTTTTTGCTGGCAGAGGCACTGCGGGCTGATCCTTCAATGTTTCCAGGCTGGGCCCACAGGTCAGATCTAAGCACCCCATGGGCCAGATCCAGCCCACAGGCCGTGAACTTGACACTCCTGGTCTAGAGGACTTATCCCTGATGGGATACTAAAATGCATAAGCTTTTGTGAAACTGCATCCTGATCTCCCTGGATATCTTACAGCAAGGGTCTCCAACCCCTGTGCTGTAGCCCACTATTGGGCCATGGCTCATTCAGAACCAGTCTGCGCAAATGGCGGGTGAGCACAGAAGCATATGCAGCTTGTTTTGTGAGCAACGAGCACATGTGTGTGCATGAATCTCCATTTGTGTGAGTGGCAGGTGCTCAGGCAAGAAGCTCCATTTTCATATGCCTACCACTCACAAAAATAGAGTTGTGAGCATGCCTACCACTTGCATGGAACCATCCTCCCACTGCCCTGAGGGCTGCTAAGCTGAAAAGGTTGAGGACCGCTGCCTTATAGCAAATTTCCAAATGATTGTTTTGGAAATTGAGGAATTGCTGAACTTGCATAAAGCAAATGGTTTCAGCCCTTCTCTACACACACAAAATGGATTATTAACCCATGACTATAACCGTGATAAGATGCTTGAAACCCATTATCTCTAAGTTGCATCTCCATAAGCAACCAGCTTTCCTCTCCTTTCCTCATCCCAGTTTAAAATCTAAGTCTAGCTATTCAAATGAAGCTAGATCAAGTGAGGTACTAATACCACTCTATAAAGCCTTACTAAACACACCTGGAATACTGCATCCAGTTTTGGTCACTACATTATAAAGAGTGGTATCTAGAAAGTAAGCAGAGAAGAGCAACCAGGATGATTAGGGGACTGGAGGCTAAAACATATGAAGAATGGTTGCAGGAACTGGGCATAGCTAGTTTAGTGAAGAGAGGAACCAGGGGAGACATGATAGCAGTCTTCCAATATTTAAGATGCTGCCACAGAAAGGAGGGGATTTTCCAAAGCACCCAGAGGCTAAACAAGATGTAACGGATGGAAAATTGAACAAGGAGACATTCACTCTAGAAATAAGGATAAATTTTCTGACCATGAGAAGAATCAACCAATGGAACAGTTTGCCTTCGGAAGTTATGGGAGCTTCATCACTGGAGGTTTTTAAAAGGAGACTGGATTGCCATCTGTCAGAAATGGTGTAAGGTCTTTTGCTTGGGCGGGGGTTGGACTAGATGACATACAAGGTCCCATCCAACTCTGTTAATCTGTTAGTCCAAGTGGAGCTCATGAAAGCTCATGGCTTATAATAAAGGTTGGTTTGTCCGCAAAGGTGTTTTCGAATTTGTCAACTTCAAGCTCTAAGCAATTGTTTGGGAAAAGCACAGGCTCCTGGCACTGATGTTGAAGTGGCTGTCTCTGTTTTCTTTGGCTAGCCGTGCTAATCAGGATTTACTGAATACTATCACCCAGCACAATAAACCACAATCCACAGTTTCCAAGCCACAGTGGTTCAGTTTACACAATATGTTGGGACTGTGTAACTGTCACGAATTTAGTCCTCAATTTACAATCACAATAGAGCCCAAAATTTCTTTTGCTAGGTGAGACAGTTGCTAAGTGAATGTTACCTCATTTTACAACCTTTCTTGCTGCAATTGCTAAGTAAATTGCTACAATTGTTAAGTTAGTAAGCCAGTTGTTAAGTGAACCTGGCTTCCCTATTGACTTTGCTTGTCAAAAGATCACAAAGAGAGATCACATGATTCCCAGATATTGTAATCATCATAAATTTGAGCCAGTTGCCAAGCACCCCAATTTTGATCACATGACCAGGAAATACTGCAAAGGCTATGTGAAAAACAGTCATAAGTCACTTGTTTCAGTGCTGTTATTAATTCAAATAAATTATTTCTCCCCTCAGAAGGGCACCTCTGTGAAGAAGTCTGCTACATGTACGTAGGTATACGTGTATGTGCTGTAATTTTCCCATTTCCCTTTTTTGCAATATCTTCCCACAGGGACCAGGCAGTATCAAATCAGAAAAGGATTCATCACAAACATTACCAGTCATAAAAAACAGAATGAATAATCTCAGAATGCTGGCTTCTTAGAAAAGGGTCCCATCAGGACACAAGAGGAAATGTTTTATGCCCTGGTAGTAGACTTCCTGGAAATATCTGACTAGTTGTGATAGGTATTAGAATATGGATTGTTCGTTCTTTGGTTCTTAACGCACAATTGTATTGTGAAAACAGTGACCCAAAATATAGCAATGGTTATTGCTCTGATTATTTTGTCGGGGACTGGGGAGCTCTTATCACATGGGTGTTGTTAGCTTCCTTTAGGCATTAACTTGATAAGATGGGAGACTTTTTATAACAAATACACATAGGTGTTAGCTAGTGTCTAAGATAAAAGTTGCTCTGTACTAAATAAACCACACTGGGTTTTTAAAATCCCAATAAGCAAGTTCCAGCTTCTGGGCCCTAAAACCCAGGAAAGAGGGGGCACAATTAAGTAACAGTAAATCAAGTTACCTCAAATTATGAAATCCTCAGCTTGTGGTTGTGTGTGTTAGAACTGGTTTTTATTGCAGCGATGTAGAGTAACCTTCTCCAGTTGAACATCTTATACAGCACATTGGAATAATCCCCTATTCTCTAAGAACAGAAAGACTGAGAATTGTATTTTGAAAGAGATAGGAAACTAACTTAGGTCAGAGACTATAGGTCAGAAATATAGGATTTCCTGAAGCAGAACAAAAAATAGTTTTAAATCTCTAAGAAACAAGGAACTTAGGTAGGTCTAATAAACTAGGTATCTCAGTGCCCAGAGTTCGATTTCACCAGATGTCATTCTTTTAGTTTTGTTCTGCTCAATAACAGAAATTTTCTTGTATGCCTTCTCTCCTGCCCAATTATTTTATTCTAATCACAAGGCACAAGGAGAGATCCAGGAAGTAGATAATTTTTCTCACTCAACAATAACAAAAAAGCATGGTTTTATAATAAACAGAGCTACAGTGCACAAAGGTTTTATTAGATTACTCTGAACCCAGGCTTTCCCCAATTTTTACTCTCCATATGGTTGAGCCTGTAATGCCCATCAGACTTGAACCTTGCCATGCAAAGTTGCAGCTAGTTGTAGTTTATTGCAGTTTAAAACATTTGGATGGCAACCAGGCTGGAAGAATTACTCACTGAATACAAGTGAATACATGCACATATGGACACAAACATGCTGATTTCTCACCTGTCAAATCATTCTGAATTTCCCAGATCGGCACAACATTCATTTATCAGGAGCCACCGACACAAACTTCCTCCCAAAACAGGGAATGCGGCCCAGAGCCAGACATATTAATGTACATTAAAACACAGCACAAAATGCATTGGGTGATGAGTGGGGTTAAGCTGATTTTTCGGTTTTGGGGGGCCGAGTTTTAAACTGAGCTGATTTTTCCAAAAGCCCAAGGCATTCAAGGCCACATCCTTCAGAATCCAGGCAGGCCTTCAGAGCCCCATCTTTGGAGCAGGAGGTTATCAAGGATGAAGCCCCATCCCAGAGGCTGAAGAAGACACGTGGAGGAGACCCTGAGTGAAGAGGGGAAAGAGAGAGACACAGGCGGTGAGCTGGACCTCCAATCGAGGCATCCAGTGCATTTCAGGACATCCCAGCGGGAAGCATCCCGTTCAAGTAGGGCGACAGCAAGAGCAGCCCGCAGATTAATTCCAGGCTTCCTAAGGCATCCGACGTCGAAGGAGGCCGCGATCAGGGCCGAAAACCCTGAGATTCGGGTTCAGGAGTGCCAGGGTCCACGGCCCTCGCTTCTCCCGGGAGGCTCCGGGCGGGCGGGCGGGCTGGCGGAGATCACAGTCCGCGACTTAGCTCGCCCTGAGGTAGAAGAGAGGCCCCACGACGACCCACCATTTCCCGGGAAGAGAAACCCCGCCGAGCTCTTCGCCTCCCGTTCGGCGAGCAACGGACGGATCGGGCGGAGGGGAACCAAACGGACGAGGGGGAGGCAAGGCTGGCAAGGCCAAATCCTCCGGGGCCCTTCGGAAGCCCCGCCGTTCCCTGAGACGGGGTCCCGCACGCCGGGCTGAGCGGCCCGGCAACGCCTCCAGGCCTCGAGACCCCGGGATTTACTGGTAGGGAGTCCCGCAGGAGAGGGCAACAACAAATACTTCCTTTTGTTGCTAGGAAACAGGAAATGTGCACCCGTCAAAGCGTTCCCCTGCTTGGTTGGACGGGAATAGACTTCCGGAGCCGTTTTTTCTATTTGGTAGCCAAAGCGTCCTTTGCAAAACAGCACACACACCCCCTCACCACCCGCCCCAATATCATACACGCGTATTTCGGATGAGCATCTACAATCTCCCACTATTCTCTCGGGCGGTCTATGAGGAAAACCTTCGCGGGGTGGGGATGGGGGCCGATTTGGCGAGTAGAGCCGTTCCATTAGAACGGAAGTGCCGAAACGAGCATGGAGCGTTCTAAGAGTTTCTATCTCTATCACCCTATTGTCCTGTTTCCGGTCTGAGATGGAACGAGTTGCCCGTTCTCCCAACGGTGTGTTAGCGATTTCGCCATAGAGATTCCAAAGGGTAGAGCGACGCTTGAAAAAGAATATTTGCCCTACAAGACAATAGTGAACAATGGAACCGCGTCAACTCTCTCAGAAGTTCCGTGTGAATGTTTATGGGGTAGGGTTTTTTTTAGTTTTTTTTTTTTAGAGAATCACCTCTTCTGAAGTGTCACAAAAATATAAGGCCGTGCGATAGATAGAAACCCTGGAATGGATTGTAAAGCATCTACAGACCTCTGCTGTTGAGGTCTCCAAATTTGGCAACTTTAAGACTTGTGGACTTCAACTCCCACAATTCTGGGAGTTGAAGTCCACAAGTCTTAAAGTTGCCAAATTTGGGGACCCTTGCTTTACAGTCACATTCTCTCTCTCTCCTTAGGGAAAGAGCTTTGACGTCAGAACTGCTCGCCACTCAGCAGGTCCCAAGCAGAAATGCATCCCCCCAGGCATCATTCACTTCTTGTTGCACTGAAAAGGAACATCAGCAACAAAATTATTGCTATTAATCTTCTCATCACTCCTTATCGTCCATCCCCGCCCACTTGTGATTGTATGAGTGTAACTTTGTCGCTTGTATCCTTAGTTTATATTGACTGTATCCTAGTATGATTTGATCTATTATAACCTATGACTATTATTAAGTGTTGTACCTTATGATTCTTGACTCTTAACGAATGTATATTTTTTTTATGTATACTGAGAGCATTTGCACCAAGACAAATTCCTTGTGTGTCCAATCACACTTAGCCAATAAAGAATTCTATATATCTATATATAAAAACAAAAACAAAGCTTGTAAAAGCAGCTGGTTTATTGCAGGTGAAGAGATCCGGTGTCGCATTCTTCTCTAGCCTGTCAGAATTTGTTCCAATCCTCACTCATGTCTTTCAGGATTTCTTCCTGTGCCACATGTTTCGATCATGTTAACAAGTTAACACTTGGGATGGGAGACCACGCAGAAATCTCGGAACAATAGGGAAGTTGGGAAAACAAAAACAAAAAAATCACCCTGGGAAGGTGTTGGTGGAGATTTTCAGTCATCCAGGTCACAGTTGTCACAAAGGTGCTTTTTTTCAGAAGGTAACCCACTGGGTTTTTTTCCCCTTTGAGGAAGAAGAAAAGGAAAGCGTTTCTTTCTCATCCAAGAAAGTGCATGGGTTGATTAATTGATTCATCAACCGATGAAGTTTCTTGGATGAGAAACGAAAAGTTTTGTTCTTCTTCCCCAAAGGAAAAAACAACAACAGTCCAGTTGCCTTTTGAAAAAGCAGATTTGAGACACTCTGGGAAGAAGACAGCGGCCAGCCGCTTCCCTATTGTCGGAAGTTCCCGGTTCTCCTGCATGGAGCGGAGAGCCCAAAGCAGGGGGCTCCAACCGTGGCAACTTTTAAGACTTGTGGACTTCAACTCCCAGAGTTGAAGCTGGCTGAGGAACTCTGGGAGTTGAAATCCACAAGTCTTAAAAAGTTGCCAAGGTTGGAGACTCCTGGCCCAAAGTGCTCCCTGCTTTCGGCTTCATGAAGGCGAACCGGCCACTTCCGGTAACAGGGAAGCGGCTGGCCGCCGTCTTCTTCCCAGGGAAGAAGCCCAAGGCAAACCCTCTTGGAAACCAGGGCTGCTGGGTGCTCCCCGAGTTTGCTTATGGCCTGGCAGACCTTTCATTACCCAAAGTAGATAACATGACCATGGCTAGCCTCTTGGAAATGCCATATTCCGCCCCCCCACCCCATACCCGTCTGGTGCATCCTCCAAAAGGTTCCCCGGAGCGGCTTCGCCACACTTCCTGCCCGCTTCCTCCGGGGACACGCCGCACTTCCTCTGCTTGCCCACCGCCTCCCCTTACCCCTTTCGTATCATTCCCCCACCCCCACCCCCTTGTCATCCAACGAGACGAACATCGAGATCGCCGCCTCCCTTCGTCTCACAGGCAGCCGCTGCCTTTGCAGCCGGGGCGGGAGAAGGAGGAGGAAAAAGAGGAAGGGAGGGGATCCCTGCAATTCCAGCTCATTGCTCCCACCCACCCACTTAGCCAGCTGCGGCCGCCCCGCCCCGCGCCTCCATTTCCTCTCTCCTTCCTCCGCGGTCCTAGCGCTCAGCCACATGGAGCCGCAGAGAAAGGGGAGAGCCCCTCCTAGACAAAGGAGCCAGCAGGTAAGGCTGGGGAGGGGGTGGGGGACGGACGGACGGATGGGGCGAAAGGGGGACCCGCCGCTGAGGATGGGCTTAGCTCCGCAAAAGCTCCTCCGGCTCTGCTTTTCTCTTTTCTCCCTCCCGCCTGAAGGACGAGCGCCCGAAGCTGCTCCCGATGCCGAGCCCTGATGTGCCCTCTTTCCCCCCGCCTGGCAGGTCGCTGTCTCCCGGTCCTAAAGCCAGCCATTTTGCCGCCCGGACGGGCAAAGAGCCGCTTTGCTTTGGATGCGAAGAGCGGCCGCTGCTGCGGTCTCCTGCGCCGGTGCTGCTTGGCATCGCCCGCTTTGGGCGGCAGAGAGGCCAGCGGGTGCGGCTAACCTTTTCCGTCTCCCGTCGGGAGTCCTAGAGACAGCCATTTTGCAGAAGGGGGCTCCTGGCTGGCGGAAAGCTTTGCCTCTCTCTCTCTCTCCCTTTGCGATGCTGCAGTTGCGAGCACGGCTGGCGGGCATCGGCCGCTGCTGGATGCTGGCCCCGGAAGCCGGCCAGATCGGCACCCGCAGTCGGCCTTCGAGCGCTCGGCATCTGCTGCTGCTGCTGGGACCTCGCTAGTTAATTTGTTTCCCTTTGGGCAAACTGTGTTGCAAACAGCCTCGCTTTCCCGGTTGGATTGCAGGTAGTGCCAGAGGTTGTCCCTGCGGGATGGGAATGAGAGAGCGCTTGGACGGATGGTTAGGCGGTTCTCAACATGCAGGCACAAAGGGCGTGCGAGCAATCCACACCCGCCTTTCCTTTGTCCCTTCGGTTTGTTTCAAGAAAAGAAAAAAAAAAGGGGGGGTTGTTTTTCCTACTAGCTCCCGGTAAAAGAGAGCCGTCTCCTGGGGACGGTTCTAACAGTAGATCTACTCACTGACGCGATTGTGACCCGCGCCGTCCAATTGCTGGAGTAGGATCATCCTATCCCCTTTGCCACGGAATGGACCTTCTTGGTAGTGGCACCCCTGGCACGGGATAGTCTCCCATGGGAAGTATGGCTGATCATTCTGCTTTCCCCTTAAATCAGTGTTTCTCAGCCTTGAGCATTTTAAGATACTGGGCTTCAATTCCCAGAATATCCCAGCCAACCATGTTCCGAAAGTGGACTTGGTTTCGTCTGTGAAGATGCTTTACTTCTCTCATCCAAGAAGCTTCTGACCAAATGGCGGAGGAAGACATATCCTTCCATCCTCCACCATTTTGTCAGAGCAGAAGCAGCTTCTTGGATGAGAAGCCAAACATCTTCAAGGAAAAAATAAAGTCCTGTTCCATTTGGGGGAGGAAACACTTTGGGACAACCATGACCTGGATGATTGAAAGTCTCCATAGACATTTAATCTAGATGGATTTTTCTGAGAGGGGAAAGAAGGCCTAAGCTGCCCTGCAAGCATATCTGCAAATTCTGCTGCCTGAATTGTGCTGGTGTGTGCTCACTGGCCAGGCACCCCACAGCAGGGGTGGGCAGACCTTAGCCCCAGACTTCTACTGCCCAGCCTTGTTTTTCCAGTCCCCCAGAGCACTCCCTCATTGACTATGAAGATGACCCTTGGCAGCAGAAGGCTGAAATAAGTGTTGAGCAGTTCATCTTTCCAGAATGAAGAAAAAAAAAGAGAAAAGAAAAAACTGTGCTAAACCTTCTGTAGGTTTATCTCCTATTTTGCCTTTCTAAAATTAACAATAAACACCCATTCACGACTGCCAAGCTCCATGCTAGAACAGGGGTGATCTCCCTCTCTCTTCCCCCTCTCCCTTCTTCTCCCTTCCTTTCCCTCTGTCCCTCTCTTCTCTGTTGCCCACCAGACTAGGTGTGCTCAGAGGCACTGCTGCACAGTCTTATGCGTACTATTCCTAGGCACGCATCTGGGGGTACCTTTAAACCCTGGGCAAACCTTTCTTTTGCAGGTCGTTATTTATTCAGCAGCAAAACTCTGTCTCCTGTCCTAGTTGGAAACAGTTCAACCTTGTTTTTTTGCACCTGCCATCATTTTCTGAGACCCTCTACTACCGCTCCAGGTTTTGAGTTCCTCAATGCTACATGAAAGGAAGCTTGTGAACAATTGCAATTCTGCTTGGCAAATTCCAGGCACTCCACTTGCAAGAGGCTTGTAATTTTATTTTACCTTCCTCCAAAATCTCCTGTAATTCTAAGTCTGTCTGCTTCTGATGGCCTTCCTTATCCTCTCCCCTTGTCCCTCCAGAAGCTGAATCCAACCCTTTTGCAAAGAGCAGGCAATTTCCCCACCATCTGTTCTGGCAGGGTGGAGGAAAAAAACAACCCTTTCCATCTATTCCCCTCACCCCTGAGTTACAGATGCTGACATCTTAACATTACAGACTCTTTCTTTTTTTAAAAAAAAATCTGATTTTGGAATGCAAAGTAAACTTGTGTGTACCTTTTCTTTCTGCTTTTTTTTTTGGTCAATTGCACACTCCTTACAAACAAAATTTCATACAACTTCTTGCATCTCATAATAATTAGGATACCATATGCATTCCTCACAAAATGTGCATACAAACAACAGGATAGATGTCACTCCCACTAAAGCCTTGAAGAAGAGATGCCAGTTTTCCCAATCTTGCACCTGGCAGTTGTGTTGGATTATAAACCAAGCCCCCTCCCCACTTGGTGCTCATTCCACACAGCCTGTAAAAGTCACCAGATGGAAGTCAAGGAGGGAAAGGAAAAATAAAATAAAATAAGAGCTATGGAATGCCAGGTAGGTTGGGTCATATAAAAGAGCCATATCGTCTTGGTTTTGTCTGTTCCTGTGCCTTAATTTTGTTTCTCTTTCAAAGCTGTTTCTCTTCAAAAGATGTAGGCTAGAGATCTTAACTCAGGAGTCATGACATCAATAGCATCCCCAGTTTTGGTGGCACAAGGATTCTCAAAAGCAGATCATCCCAATTTCCACTTCCCTGCCCACAATCTCCCACTATCCTGACAAAATGTAGCCACTTAACCACCAAATTCCAGGGATTTTTAAAGAATGGAAATGGAAAGAGTTATCTTCCTAGAAGATTATTGGCTCATCCCTACCCATACAATCTCCAGCTGCCCAAATAGACCAAATTAGGCAAAACAGGGCAAAAAGAAAAAGAGCCAATTTAATCTAATGGTTAAGACACCAGGCTACAAAACAAGAGACCCCGAGTTCTAGCCCCGCCATAGCCATGAAAACCAGATGGGTGATTTTTGAGCCAGTCAGTCTCTCTCAGCCCAATCCACCTCACAGGATTGTTGTAGTGGGGAAAATAGGAGTAGGAAAGAGTATCCTGTGTGTTTGCAACTTTAACTTATTTGTAAAAATAATAAAGGTGGGGTACAAAACAAACACATAAAATGGTTGTAACCTGCCAGTGAGATCATTGTTTTTCTTCTGGTTTGTTCAGGGTGGGAGTCATGCTTCCCAATTTTGGGAAAGTTGCTAATCCCATTAAAACTATAGATTTCCTCACCCCACCCCACTGAGACTGGCCAGGACTATCTTAGCTCTCCCAATAATGATTTAGTGAAGCTCTGCTACTTATCTGCTTCTCTCTGTTCCCACTCAAAGACGTCCCACACCATACGGCTCTGCTTCACTAATGTGTTCAGGTTTAAAAAGCAAATGCTGTCTCTGTGAGATTGAAAGAGAAGGGAATTTTTCTGCTGCCTTCCAGTATGTCGTTGGGGCTGGATCTAGATTTTTTTTTTTAGCTCCTCTCCATCCGTGCTGGCTGAGGTTGAACTGAATGTACTTGGAGGTCTGTAATGACAGAAGCCAGCTCCAATAAATGGAGAGGCCTTTTCAGACTGGAAAAAAAGGAAATGCCTAAATGTTTAGGTCCAGTTGCCACTCAGCTGGTGCCTGAAGATAAGATCCTGATAAGTGTGAGTATCTGTTGACAGATTTCTAAGTTGATTTTACATCCAATTTTTGGCTTGTTTACTCTGACCCTGAACCAGGAAGCTGAAATTTAGCTGAGAGAAAATTCAGTTTTTTAAAAAAACAAGTCTGACTTTCTAAAGGTGCTTTAAGTTGCAAATATTCATAACTTCAGATGTTTGGTGCTGCTCTTCTCTTTGGGCTTGGAGGTTTAAGGGAGTTTTCTTTCTTACCCTTACTGGATCACTGTGCCACTTGCACTGCTCTCTCTCTCTCTTTCTCCCCCACTCTCTTTCTCCCTCCCTCCTCCCTCTCCCTTCCCCTCTTCCTCCCATCCTCCCTCTACTTCTCCCTCTCATGTATGTGTGTATGTATTGTGTGTAGGTAGATAGAGATAGATAGATATAGAGATAGATAGATAAACATACACACGCACACGTATGTATGTATGTTTGTGTGTGTGTGTGTGTATCTCTGGTTATTCGGGTTTTCTTCCGTGTAAAATTGGAAGTATCTAGGTGACGTTTCGATGAAGTCTCATTCATCATCTTCAGGCTTGTGTCTTTGGCTTTGTGCTTCTCAGAGTACTGTGAGCTTGCAGCTGCTTCTTCCTTTTAACTGCTAGTGGGGTGTGTGACTTGATTGGGTGGGGGTTGGCTGTGTTCTGATTGGGTGGGGGTGTGTTCTGTTCAGGTGGGGCTTGGTTGTGCTCAGGTTGTGCTCAGCCAAGCCCCCACCTGAACAGAACACACCCCCACCCAATCAGAACACAGCCAACCCCCATCCAATCAAGTCACACCCCACTAGCAGTTAACAGGAAGAAGCAGCTGCAAGCTCACATTACTCCGAGAAGCACAAAGTCAAAGACACAAGCCTGAAGATGATGAATGAGACTTCATCGAAACGTCGCCTAGATACTTCCAATTTTATGTGGGAGAAAACCCGAATAACCAAAGATACACATACAAATACCCGCGAAAACCTCAGAAAACACACACGCACACTAAGGCAAAGGTACATGGTATGCCAGAAACAGGGCCATGCAAACAAGTGAAACCACCCGCGGGATGCAGGCAACATGCAAACCATGTTCCCTCCTGTCTGCGAAAAACCTCTCTCCATGGAAATGGTCCCTGGTGGCCAAAATTTGGTTGCCGCTGGTCTGAGGTAAACCTTGCAGTCCAGGAGGATTTGAACTGAGGTCAGTGCATGGTCCAGAAAATGAGCATGCTTTCCCCGTATTTTTCAGGCTGAGGGTAGGCATGATTAGAGGAAAATGAAAATATCCCATGTACACAGGCTAATGTAGTTGTTGATTTTGCACTACAGATAGTCCTTGACTTAAAATATTGTTAAGCATGCAGTTACAGTGGTAAGGCCTGCTGGTTGTTAAGCAGCACGTCAAATGACCACAACCAATTTTACAACTTTTTTGCAGAGACTGTTAAATGAACAAGGTGGTCATAAAATGAATCTATTGTTCACAATGGGCATTTTTGCCGGAAACCAAAAGTAAATACCAGTTTCTGACAAAAACATAAAACAGAATCATGTGGCAGCTGTTGCTGAGCTCCCCAAATGTGGTCATGTGACTGCAAAGGTGCAGCTGTTGAAACTTCAAATCTGGGTCGTAAGTACCTTTTTTCGAAGTTTGTGTGGTAATTTTGATTGCTAAGCAACCTGTCATAAGTTGAGGACTACCTGTACAGGCAGTCCTCGGCTTACAATTTAGTGACCGATTGATGTGACAAAGGCACCAAAAAAAGAAATATATGGCCTTTTTTCACTTTTACGACTGTTGCAGCATCCCCAAGGTCACGTGATCAAAATTCAGACCCTTGGCAACTGACTCAGACTTATGACGGTTGCAGTGTCCCGGAATTGTGTGATCTCCTTCTGCGACCTTCTGACAAGCCAAGTCAATGGGGAAGCCAGATTCACTTAACAACCGCATTACTAATTTAACAACTCCAGTGATTCACTTAATAACTGTAGCAAGAAAAGTTGTAAGAAGGGGCAAAATTCACACAACATGTCTCAGTAACAGAAATTTTTGACTCGGTTGTGGTCGTAAGACAAGGACCACCTATATAATTCCCCTCTTTTATGGTATTATCTGGTTATTTTGTCACTGAAGGAAAGCAGGAGAGCCTTCAAGGGCTCTGGAAAGACCACATAAATTGATGGGGAAGTTACCTGTAAACCATATAAAGAGACAGTTTGTAAAGGTAGTGACCATTATTGTGTATTTTAGGCAGCATCCTCTGGAAAGATGGCTGAAGCAGAAGAAGGAGAGGTTGGAGTCGAAGTGAAGCTAGAGGAGGAGGATGAAGATGAAGAGCCCGGATACATCCAATCTGGGCGGCGGTACAGGTGCCTGACCTGTAGCAAGACTTTCCCTAGTGTGCCACGGGTGCTGCGCCATTTAAAGTCCCACGTGGCTGGTACTGTGGATGGCATAGCTGCCAAACTCTCTTGCCCTAATTGCAGGAAAGAGTTTCCTGACCGGGCTCAACTTCGCAAGCACCAGCTCAGCCACCAAACAGAGCGCCCCTATCAATGCCAGCTTTGTGCCAAGACTTACAAAACTGCCCCAGAGCTGCGGAACCACGGGCGTAGCCACAGTGGCGAGAAGCCCTTCGTTTGCCACGAGTGTGGCAAAGCGTTCATGCAGCCCGTTTGCCTGCGAGTCCACATGGCCCGGCACACCGGAGACCTGCCCTTCCGCTGCCAGCAGTGCCACAAGGGCTACGGCACTCTTTCCAAGCTGAAGATCCACCAGCGTTCACATACAGGTGAGAAGCCGTACTCTTGCAGCGAGTGCAGCAAGCGCTTTGCCGACCCCTCGGTGTTCCGGAAGCACCGCCGGACCCACGCTGGCCTCCGCCCTTACCAGTGTGAGGTATGCCGCAAAACATACGCCGAGCTGAAGGATCTCAAGAATCACGAGCGTTCCCACACTGGTGAACGCCCCTTCTTGTGCCAGGATTGTGGAAAGGCCTTTTCCCGATCCTCATCGCTGGCCTGCCACCAGCGTATCCATGCGGCCCACAAGCCCTACCGCTGCAACCTCTGCGGGAAAGGCTTCACCCAGCTGTCCTCCTTCCAGAGCCACCAGCGGACCCACTCTGGCGAGAAACCTTTTCTCTGCCCGCAGTGCGGACGCATGTTCAGTGACCCCTCCAGCTTTCGCAGGCATCAGAGAGCCCACCAGGGCCTCAAGCCCTATGCCTGCGATAAGTGCGGAAAGGCCTTCCGCCAACCGGCCGACCTGGCCATGCACCAGCGCATTCATACTGGCGAGAGGCCCCATAAGTGCTCGCAGTGCGACAAGAGCTTCGTGGCTTCGTGGGACCTCAAGCGCCACCTGCTGGTGCATTCTGGCCAGCGCCCTCATCAGTGTGGGGAATGTGGCAAGAGTTTTGCTGAACGGGCCAGCCTGACCAAACACTACCGTGTTCACTCAGGCGAGCGGCCGTTCAAGTGTGGCCGCTGCGGCAAAGCTTTTGTGGTGTCATCCAGCCTCCGGAAACACGAACGCACCCACAGCAACGAGAATAGCGAGGACAAGACCACCCCTGCGGGCAACCAGGATCCGCTCCTCAGCGACCCATCAGCCATTGTGGTCGCCACCGTGGTGCCTGCCTGTGGGGAGTGTGGGGAGGTCTTTGCCTCCACCCAGGAACTACGCCGCCATGAACGCCTGCTGCATCCTGGCCTACGCCCGTTTCCATGTCCAGAATGCGGCAAAGGCTTCTCGGACCGGGCCGGCCTGCGCAAACACGAGCGGATCCACTCGGGGGTCCGTCCCCACGCCTGTCCCCACTGCTCTAAAGCCTTCCTGGGTGCCTCAGACCTGCGCAAGCACCTCAAGACCCATGTGGCCCTAGAGAACAGGAGCACCGAGGACACCGTGGTGACTGCCACCATCATGACCTACGAATCCCTCCTCCCCGCTCACCTCCATCCCCATGACGACGGGACAGAGACAGACAAGGACTCTCCCTCGGACTGCCTGCCTGACCCCCTCACGGAACCCTCGTAAGCTCCGCCTCCCTCCTGCCTTTGCCCTGCCTGTGATTGGGTGAAAAGAAGCCAGCTCTGTTGCTTAGAAGCCCTTTGCGTACTTTGATGATTGCTCAGTCTTGCCTTGTGATATGTGGACCGCGCTCTTTCAGGGCCCTCCCGTCCAGCATGGCTCCGTAGCATTTATCTCTAAGCAGGTTTTGATTTGCTTCATCACTGGCTGTGTGTGGCTGTCTTTCCTCCTACCCTCCATTGTTGCCCACACCAGATGTTCACTTGCCTGCCTGGGAGAGAATTAAATGTGCCTGGTGTGTCTGTGTGTAAGAGGGAGAGGGAGATAAAGAAACCAGACTCACGCTTTTGAAAATTTGGTCAGCAAAAGCGGTCTGACATCTTGTGAGATCGCACATGTGTGTGTGTGGGGAGGTGTGTTTCTGTTGTGTGCGGGGTTGTGCGCATTCATCTTAAGGTGTTTCTGCAACCTTTGTGAGCTGCTGGTGTTTTTTTAAAAAGAAAAATAAACCCACAGGACTTTTTTTAAGGGCAAGAAAAATTAAATTAAGAAAATTAAGGGAGGAAGCAAAGAACAATGATCTTTTCTTCTTGGAGAGTTCTATAAATTATCCGAGGGTTTCCTTGCTTGTAAGAAAAGATTTAAAATAAATACCTTGCTTTTTTTTAAAGGGGAAAATTGACTTGGATTGCATGTGGGAGGTGCACATTTTTTTTTAGTGTGAGGGACACAATCCTTATATTATCCTTATCTATAGAAATTTATCTCACTTATTGAATTTCATTTCAAGTTTTACTTTATTTCTGTATTTATTATATCTATTTACCATTGCCATCAAAAGCCTCTCAGCAATAAAGGCTCTTTGACTGCAGAGGAAAGGTTGTGAAAATCTTCCTGTTTTCCTTTCTTCTCCCACTACACTTCCAAGAAGAAGAAAAAACCTCACAATCTTGATCCTTCTACCAACCGATTACGGCCATGAATCTTCTGAACTCTGATTGGCTGGTTTGCTGTGATGTCACTGAAGGTTCATTTGCTCAGGGATCAAAGCAGCCCGGTTGCATCTTTTCTGAGTGAAGATACATTTATTACTGGGAACAGGGTTTAACTAGTGGTGGGATTCAATTTTTTTTACTACTGGTTCTGTAGGTGTGGCTTAGTGGGCGTGGTGTAGTTTGGTGGGCGTGACAGAGGAAGAATACTGTAAAAACTCCATTCCCACCCCATTCCAGTGAAAGAATACTGCAAAATCCTATTCCCTCCCCTCCCCACTAACCTGCTTTCCAGCTGCGTTCTCCTGTGCGGGGCAACAAAAAAAGACCCAGCCAATCAGCAGGGACTCAATGGGAGGCAGAGAACAGATGGGGGCGGGGCCTGTCAGCGGTGTATTTGCTGGTTTTCCGAACTACTCAAAATTTCCACTGCCTGCTCTCCAAAACTGGTCAAAACCTGCCAAATACAACCTCTGGTTTAAACCACCCATAGGATTCTCAGGAAGAGATTCTGACAAATTAAAAGAACAGAATGGTGGAACAAAGAGGACTGGAATAAGAGGGCAATGTGTAGGCGAGATGTTAGGAATTGGTGACTTTCCAGGTGTGGTTGAACCATAGCTTCCGTCACCAGCAGCCATGCATGCTAGTTGTGGCTAAGAAAGGCCAGGAAGTGGGGTGGGGGAGAGAGAAATGAAATCAAGCAAAGATGAATCCTCTTGTTGGCCCAGAAGACAATCATCATCTTCCAAAGAGTCTTCTCAAAAATGGATTCTTCAGATACATCTTTGTTGTCAACTCTGATCTGAAGAGTTGTTGGAGGATTTCTGGTTGGGAGGTATCCATATTTGTCCAACTGTGGGGAAAATTAATGGTAGAAGATGGGATAATTAGTCCAGTATAAAATATGAGATTCTGCAGCTGGTTCACAGAAGGAGAAACCAAGGAGAAAGTTAGATGGGCAAAAGGTAAGGAAGCAAAAACAGAATAGACGGACACTCATGGGGTGCCTAGGCAAGTAAGGAAGTGTCTGCAGGCAAATAACCAAGCACACGACCAGGGTCTCCACACAAATATTTTCTTCTTGACCTACAGGCAGGAAGGAATGGGTGGGTATCTTACATGGAGTTCCAGTAACTCTGACTGGGACATCTTGTTTGGGTGTCATCATGGCAATATTATGACCTGACAGTCCTCCAGAAAATGGCTGAAGAAAGGCGAGGTACACTCTTAGACTTTTCTGTGGCGGGGGGGGGGAATCCCTTACTCCTGGCCCAGTCTTCAGCAACATGGAATAAACATCTCCTACAGTCTTGCCATTTGAAATCCAAAGTTCAAAACATTCTCAAAGATCCATCTCACCCAGGGCACCCCCCCGCTTTTTTTAAACTATTACCATCTGGCAGATGGTACAGGATAATAAAAACAAGGACAAATAGGCTGAAAAACAGCTTCTATCCCAGGACTCTGTTGAATTCTACTGTATAATGCAGTGTTGGTGTTGTGTCGGGAGGGGTGTTAATTCAATGTGTGGAGTGTGAAGGATGTGTGTGTTTATTTTCATGGTCATGATGTGCATTGAAGATGGTGTTTGATTTCGTTGTACGAGGTGCAATGACAATAAACTAAACTAAAGGGCACAGGGTTGAATTGGTATCTTCAAAGGGGTGATTTTCAATTGGATGGATTTCAACTTCCAGAATTCTCAGCAATGGTCTTTCTGGCTAGATGATTCTGGGTGTTGAAGTGCACAAATCCAGAGGGCAGGACACCCTATTGAGGAAGGATAACATCTGCTTCCACTTTTTCTTACAGGAGGCAACTGGACTTTCTGGTTTTTCTTTGAAGACATCTCACTTCTTGTCCAAGAAGCTTCTTCAGCTGTGAGAAGTGAAACATCTTCAAGGAAAAACCAGAGAATCCAGTTGCCTCTTGAAAAAGCACCTTTGGGACAACTATGACCTGGAGGACTGAGAATCTCCACAGACATCTAGAACTAAGGAGAAACTTCCTAAAATGAGAACAATTAACCAGTGAAAAAGCTTGCCTTCAAAAGTTGTGGGTGCTCCATCTTTGGAGGCCTGTAAGACTGGACGGCCACTTGTTTGGAATAGTGTGGAGGACTGGACTAGAGGACTTTCAAGGTCCCTTTCGACTTGTTATTCTATTAAGTCTTAAAAGTCACCAATGTTGGACACCTTGATACAAACCACAATAGCTTCTTCCTCAATGGTTTTCATTAGTCACCTCTGTTTCTAGGTTAATCTGAATAAGAATGTGAGAATAAATCCCACACATACCCTTCCTGAAACTTGGTGGTCAGTGGTGTCATATGAATAAACCCCTGAAAACCTGCACACATGACTATGCAGAAAAGATGATAACATAAGATGCAGACCACTATTTTATTCCATTACATGTGGCCCTCTAACCGTAACCACGGGCCCCACTTAAAATTGGCCACCATCTTGTACTATAGTTTCCAAATCCAGATGTTTCTCTGCACAAGCTTTGGATCCAAAGTCTGCTTCTGAAAACACAAATGGTGGATATTCCAGGATTGGATAGCCTAGAAAACGTCTACATTGGATTAAGGAAGCCAGGTGTAAATGGGCCAGGGCAGATAGGTAAAAGGAAATCACAGGAATGCCCCTAATAAAGTTTTTATCCTAAGATGTGCAAACAACTGAAGTATCATTATGAGTGACTCTAGAGAATATTTATGAGAGCCAGTTTGGTGTATTGCAGGGGTATCAAACTTGCAGCCCATGGGCCCAGTTTAGTGAAGGGGAAAAATGTTGCAATATGTCACATAACATGTGAGTTTGACACCCCTGGGGTATTGGGTAGTCCTTGTCTTACAGCCACAACTGAGCCCAACATTTCCATTGCTAAATGAGAGGGTAGGTGAATGCCCCATTTTACAACATTCCTTATTAAGGGAGTAACTGCAGTTGTTCAGTTAGTAACATGGTTGTTAAGTGAATCTGGCTTCCTCATTGACTTTGCTTGTCGGAAGGTCGCAAGAAATGATCACATTCCTCAGTTGGTTGGGGAATTCTGGGAGTTGAAGTCCACACACTTAAAATCACTGAGATGGAATAATACTGTGCTTAAGTACAGGCTGGAAAGTACCACAGATTGAACTCTGGTCAATTACCAAAAACACAACAAGCCCTCATTGCTAGCTGATCGTCAGGAGGGTATCTTGGGGAAGGTGTATATCTTTAAGGATTATGAATGTTATCCTGTTGAGTCTTTAAACCTTTCCTGATAATGGAATAGTCCAGTGGACAAAAAATTGCTGCATTGTCACAAACCAGCTTTGATTAAAATAGTGTGGATAAAATCTTGGTTGCATTGCAAGCAGAACAGATATTAAAATATATGAATTCCGGAAACTAAAGTCCATCTGGCCACATAGCCATGACCACAATCAAGGGATAGTCTGCACCCTCTCAGCCTACTTACAAGGTTTCTGTGAAGATACAGAATGGGTAACCAGAAGGATGTGCTTTGAAGAAAGAAAAGATAACTCAAGAAAGCCATTTTAATGAGGATTTCATTGTTGTGTGAAGTTTGATAAGAATTTACATCTCAGAATCACACCGTGTTTTGTTCTTCAATAACTGAGTCACCACTTCACTGGGAAATTGATTTTAAAATCATCATAGGAGATGTTCATTTATGCATACATATCTTACACAACTTAAGGGATAAAAAACACACCTTCTCCAGGTACAACTGAAAGTCTGTCAATCTATCTATCTATCTATCTATCTATCTATCTATCTATCTATCTATCTATCTATCTATCTTCTATCATTAGAAATCAGCTCTCAGATCACCATAGATTAACTCCAAGGTCAACTTCAGACCGATAAGTAAGCAATACCACAATCAAGAAACTTCCAAAGAGTCATCTGTAAACAGCCCAGCCAAAGGATCTTTGTTCCCACCCACCCACACAGACAGGGCAAATCATCAGAATATAAACTGACAGCAAACAGCACTCTTTAATAGCACTGATGATATTACCTAGTTTGTTAGGGTAATGAAATGTCAGCAAGAAAACAAGAAAGAGAGCACCAAGGACCCCTCATTTCAACTCTCAAAATATTCTCCTTTATTGGATCTATCTATCTATCTATCTATCTATCTATCTATCTATCTATCTATCTATCTATCTTCTATCATTAGAAATCAGCTCTCAGATCACCATAGATTAACTCCAAGGTCAACTTCAGACCGATAAGTAAGCAATACCACAATCAAGAAACTTCCAAAGAGTCATCTGTAAACAGCCCAGCCAAAGGATCTTTGTTCCCACCCACCCACACAGACAGGGCAAATCATCAGAATATAAACTGACAGCAAACAGCACTCTTTAATAGCACTGATGATATTACCTAGTTTGTTAGGGTAATGAAATGTCAGCAAGAAAACAAGAAAGAGAGCACCAAGGACCCCTCATTTCAACTCTCAAAATATTCTCCTTTATTGGATCTATCTATCTATCTATCTATCTATCTATCTATCTATCTATCTATCTATCTATCTATCTATCTATCTATCTATCTATTTATCTCAATCTAACCAACTAGCTATGTCTAATGTTTCTGTTATCAGAGAGGTTTGGAAGAAAAATGGGGGAATTGGATCTGATAGATTTTCAGACAGATAAATGTTTTTCTGCTTCTTAAGAATGAAGGGGGAACAACTATGCAGGAAGCAGATCTCAGCTTCTGAATACTTTGTGTGGCCTTCAGCTTTCCTGCTAAAACATCCTCTTTGCATTTTCAAACTCTATTAACACAACCTGTTGATTGAAATTATTTTGGCTTTGCAGTTAGGATTTTCAAAACAACAGAATCAGCCTTAGTGTAGTATTTCCTACATTTGATTTATGTTGGTCCCTTGCTTCTAACTCCACACAAGATGGAGAACAAAATGTTTCTATGAAGCCCAGAAAAACCACCATCATGAAAGTCACTCCTGCTTTTATGTAACAGGAATCACTATAAGCAGTCCTTGACTTACAGCCATAATTGGAACATGTATTGCTCAGTGATTTGGTCATTAAGGGAGATATGCCCAATTTTACAACCTATTTTTACTGCTATCACGAAATGAGTCACCATGGAAAGGTTGCAGATGGTGATCTCCTGGCCCTGGGATGCTGCAACCACAGTAAATATATGCCTGTTGCCATGGGTACAAATTTTGTGCACGTGACCCTGGGAATGCTACAATAGTTGTAAGTGCGACGACCGGTTATTAAGTCACTTTTTTCAGTAACATCACTAAAAATAGCAACAGCACTTAGACTTATATACTGCTTCACAGTGCTTTTACAGTCCTCTCTAAGTGGCTTACAGAGTCAGCTATTGCCCCCAAAAATCTGGGTCCTCATTTTACCCACTTCAGAAGGATGGAAGGCTGAGTCCACCTTGAGCCTGGTGAGATTTGAACTCCAGAACTGTTGGCAATCGGCAGTCAGCAGAATTAGCTTGCAATACTGCATTCCAATCACAGTGCCACTACAACTCTTGGTTGTAAGGTGACTGGCTGTACTCAGAAGTGCTGTGGAATGATATTTAAAAGTAATGCACTGCAGATATTTTTCTGGCCACACGCCTAATTACCCACAGTTATGTCTGTGCCCGTTCCTAAAAAACCCTCTGCCCATTCCTATAACTTGCATTGGAAAAATCCCTTAATTAGCTAATATGAATATTATGTCTTCTTCACACAAAATTTGCAATGCTTCACTGAAATTCACAGTTCCTCACACACACACACACACACACACACACACACACACCTATCTTTGCTGCTCTCTCCATTACAGCTTCTCTTCCTTCTCCTTTTCCTCACCAGGGTCTCTCTCCAATACCGGATCAGCAGAGCGAAGCAAAAAGACTTCAGAGCTACCCAAATGTAAAACTTCTGTATTGGGATGTTATATTCCAGATGAACCAGAGATGTCAGCAAAGAGACTTTTGCTATCTCTCTACTGCCATCTGGTGGACATTGTAAATTTTGCAGTTCAGAAATGATTAGCAAAATTTAATCCTGGGCAAATTCAATTAAAAGGATTAATAGCTATCATTCCTTCCAGATGCTGTGACCAGTTGCTAGATTTAGCCATAAATTAAATACAGCTTAAGGGTTTCTTTGGGGTTTCACAAAATTTCAGAATTACACTTTTTTGATATTGCAAATGGGTTCATTACGTGTGCTGTCCCAGCCAGGCTATGGGAGTTGGATAGTTACTTAGGAATTGTGAGCTGTTCCCTTAAGGGAATGCATCATGATAAATGTAGTTAAAGGTATCCTGGGAAATGTAGTTAATCTCACGTGGCTGCATCTGTAATCCTGATTGGTCACTAAATTGATCCTCAAGGGGTTAAGGGAGGTTTCCTCCGTTCTTGTCTGGACTCATGGATGGATAACAGCTTTCTTTCTATCGCTATGAGATGGGTTAGGAAAATAACTATATTTTACTTTTCGTCCTGTCTCATGCCCAGAGGTGGATTTGTGGCTGTGCAGATGCAGATAGATAATTCCACAAAACATCCATAACTAAGTACATTTATTGGTACATCAGGTATCTTCATAACTCACATTTGTGACAAAGCTCTTCTATAATGACCAATCCTTTGTATATCAGCATTGCAGGTAAAAAATGGTTATTTTCCTAACCCATCTCATAGCGATAGAAAGAAAACTTATCCGTCCATGAGTCCAGGCAAGAATGGAGGAAACCTCCATCAACCCCTTGAGAGTCAATTTAGTGACCAATCAGGATTCAGATGTAGCCACATGAGATGAACTACATTTCCCAGGATACCTTTAACTACATTTACCATGATGCATTCCCTTAAGAGGACAGCTCACAATTCCTAAGTAACTATCCAACTCCCATAGACTGGCTGAGACAGCACATTACGTACATTAATAAAAGTGATCCTGATTACTTATTTTGTCAACATTTTGAATACATACTAATGTATTCAAATGAAATGAAATGTATTTCAGCATTATTTTAAAATTTCCATTTAAGTGTTGTTTCCAGGATATCCTGCAAACATCTCTGCTATTGGCACTTGGTGTGTGGCTTAGGCTATCTTTTTGAAACAGGTTTGTAAATGGTGACGCTGGCCAAGCTTGAGGGAACAGCAAGAAGCAAAAATGAAACTGTTCTCAGACCAGGTTTCAAAACCCCCACCCCAAAACCCTCCTTTTTCAGCCTTTCCTATAGTGAAGATACACACTTGGGTGGGGTTTAAATGTGTAAGCTCATTTCTTTGGAGTAAAAAATGAATAAACAAGTTAATTGGTGGGCAAAAGGCAAGCTGAGGTGTGAATTTTTTTGTCGCCCATGGGAGGTTGTGTGCAAACCTCAGAGTCTTATCCCCCTTCTGGTTTCCATCTTTCAACTATGCGTCATTAGAAAAGCTGAGTTTCTTTTTCAGTTTTCTTGATTGTGGTAGCCTGTCATTGCCTGATCGACTTCAGAGGGCCTGGGTACGTGTATTTTTCCTCCTGCTAAGGTACAGATTTCTGGATAGATATTTCTGGATAGATATTATGTTTAGATCCATTTGTGGAATGGTGGGGGAGGAGAAGATATGGAAGTAACATTGCAACGAGAAGAATAGTTCAATTATTCTAATATTTTGTTCTAACTGAGATGGGCAAAAACCAGTGTGGGAATCCGGATCGTTTTTTAAGAAGCATCCACTCTTGGCTATGGGGTTGAATTCTTTTCCTGGATTTTTGAAGCTGTGCCTTGAGCAGAAGATTGACCTGGGGCAAATTTTGGGGTGATTTCTTGGCACCCCTGATGTGAAAAACCCCTTTCCATCTGCCAATCTCTGGTTGTCAAATAGGCCTTCTTCCTCGGCCAGATTGAGACCTGCCAAACTAGTTAAAATGCTGGATTAGGAAGAGGGTTCTAGTCCAACTTCAGCCATAGATCTTTAATCTGGATAATGGGGGGGGGGGGGATTATTTTCTCTTAGTCCATCTTATCTTGCAGGACTCTTGCAGAGAAAAATAGGAGGAGGAAATGCCACAAGGAGCTCTGAATAAAAGGCAGCATTTTATCTTAAAATAATAACTATGTCAAGATCAGGATTGGCTCCCCAAAGCCACCACCATTAATCTTTCTCAAATATTATTTCGAGGCAAAAAAAGAAAAATTGCACCTAGGAACGGAAAACAGATGAATTTACATTAGCAAGATCTTTTCAATTTTGCTTATGAGCATTAGAATATTTTATGGATCACTTCACCTTCAATAATAATAAGTCTTTATTGGGCCATATCAAAGTACAAAGTTCCAGCAACAATTTGTTACTAAAATTTAATAAAAACAATTCAAAATGAAATTTGATAAAATACTATTTAAAATGGAACTTGATAAAATACAATTTAAAATGGAATCTAGACAAAGTACGATTTAAGATAAAATAGTAATAAAATACAATCTAAAATAAAATTGTAATAATGTACAATAATTTAAGATATAGATAAAATATAATAACCTTATATTTCAGAGTCATCCTTGCAGTCTACCCCAATCAATCCCACATAAGCAGATCTCAACCGAATCATTTTGTTTAAATACTGTGCTACTTTAAATGTTATTTTCAAGTTCTGGCCAGACATAAGGTAAGTTATTTTGATATGGGTATCCCAATGGGTCATTCGTCTGATATATAGACCAAGATACCTGTCTCTCGTCCTCTTATACAGGAACAGTCAAACAGGATGTGAGCCAGGACCTCTACCTCTGCCACTCCGCAAATGCAGAGATGCTCATTGTACGGTATTGCATGAAATTTCCCATATCTAATCATTGTGTCAAGCTGTTCAAATCTCTCTCCCATGAATATCTCCCTAAGATGTTTTGGGAGTTGTGACTTCAAGTAGCTATCTACTTGAAAAGTACATTTGTATTTACTCATCCATTTCAAGTTACCTACCTTACTAAGGATAGCTATATCAGTTTGTACATCTATATCCTTAATTCTTTGGGCAACTCTTTTTTTAGATTGTTCTCCTGTTACACAAGAGATAGGAAGACCACAGCTTCTTACAAAATTTGTTAGTTTAATGATCCAGGAGATTTGTGATTGTAGTTTATTTGCTCTAGTAGGCATAATTTGGTTAGTCTATCAGTCTCCATTTCATTATCTTTGCACCAGTAATTATAAGCTCTAATTTTAGACAATGCCTGAATTGTATAAATTCCCAATTCAGCTCTAACTGCTACAGCAGATGTTCTTGGGTCTACACCCAAAATACATCTCAAACGCTGGGACTGTGTTTGTTCTAAGACTGTGGTTGAGTAAAGACCCCAAAATTCTGCTCCATACAAGAGCATTGTGGTAACCTTAGCCTTATAAACCTTGATTAATGGAACTAGGGACCCTGAATAATTATGTTTTTTTTAGTTTGAGCAATAAATTCAAACGGGCTTTTGCTCTAAATGTACTCCATTGATGATGGCAGGCCCAAGATCCAGCCTTGGAAAAAGTTACACCCAAATATACAAAGGAATTAACCTGTTCAATTGGTTCACCATCCAATTGCTACCTATGTCTCTGATGGTTTCTTCCAAACACCATTATTTTTGATTTGGATTTACTAATGATTAGAGAGTTATCCTGACAATAAGAGCTAAACCTTCTTAATAGCCTACATAATCCTACTTGTGTGTATGATAATAAAAAGGGCGTTGGTACTTACCTGACATGCCCGTTCTCTTTGAGCTGTGAAGAGCATAAAGCAAGCTGTTACAGTAACTATTTAAGATCATTGGCATGTGTACCATAGTACCCTTCATTAACCCTGGCAAGTCATTGATGTATAAATTAAATAATAATGGGGCCAGGATACACCCTTGCCTTATCCTTTTATTTGTGCAAATCCTGTTAGTCAGGGCCCCGTTAACCCCATACTGCACCCTCAAACAGGTACTTGTGTAAAGGGCTTTAATCAAAGCCAGGAGTCTGGGTTCTATTTTAAGAGATGTCAGTTTACTCCATAGTACGTCTCTATTTACCATATCAAATGCTGCTGTAAGGTCTATGAAAGCAGCAAACAAGTCTTCTCTTATAGGCATATTGGCAATTAGATAATTCAAGACAAAGCAGTTATCAATAGTAGATCTGCCTTGTCTAAAACCTGCTTGTTCTTCTGCGAGGATGTTGTTTTCCTCTACCCAGATTTCAATTCTGTTCAAAAGGTACCTAGCATATATTTTTGCTACAATGTCAATCAGGCTAATGGGCCTATAATTACTAGGATCCTTTTTATTCCCTTTTTTTATATATGGGGACAACTATTGCCACCTTCCACCCATCTGGTATATGGCAGGTGTTATTTATGTGTGTAAAAAGGCCTGCTAATACAGGGCCCCACCAGTTGGGAAATTTCTTGAATAGTTCTGCTGGTAGAAAATCCTCTCCTGGGGCTTTATTGTTCTTTAAACTTTTAATGATGGACTATATCTCCTTTTCTGAGACTGGTGGCCAAGCGGGGAAAGTTCTAGGGTTTGTTAAATTACTGTTTAAAAATAATTTCTTTACCAGTTCGGTGGAGGCAAACAAGCACTGACACTAATTCTCTCAATCCTCAGCAGAGATTGGTATGTCAAACGCAAATCTCTGTTCTTTCAGGATACCTGCTACAGAATGCCAAAATAATACTGAGTTATGACTTCTGGCAGCCAACTCAAGTTCTGACCAGATTGAAATGGCAAAACTTGTTTTCTTTAATGTTATAGTTTTTTTATATTCCCTTTTTGTGTGCAACATCTTAGCTTGTATATAGGCAGTAGGGTTCCTCTGGGCAAGCCTCATGTCTGCCTTCTATTTCTTTTTCAGTCACTGGCAATCCAAATCAAACCAGCGAGGTCTACCCACTTGGGCTCTTTTTGTAGCAGGTTTAGTTGTTAGATGTTTCTTCAGCATGTTACAAAGATTGGAGAATGCATTGTAGTCTGACATCCAGTCAGTAGTAAATGACTGGATTGTTCTAGCCCACTTAATAGCATTCTCTGTTTTAAGGCATTCTAATATTGCCTTAGTACCAACCTTAGCCCAAATTAACCTTTTATTTTGAGTCACTTCTACCTTTTTAGTAAGCCATCTGTCAGCCATGTTATATGGTCTTAAATCTGAGCAGCCTCGCAATGTCACACTTATAAGCTGATGGTCGCTATTGTCGCTAAGGTGTACTGTGACCTCCGAAAAGAGGTCAACCTTATCTCTAGACACACAACAGAGATCCACTACACTACTTAAATTAGTTGAGTGGTGTGTGTAAGGGATATATGTAATTCTTATCCTTACCTCCCAAAATTTGGAGATTACCCTTAAAAATTAAGGAGACTAGGAGCAAACCAGCAGCATTACTTTTATAATCTCTCGAGAGCCACTGAGGATGGTTTTCAAAGAACTCCCCTGGGATTCCCTTCTTCTGGGCAAGCTCATACAAAGAGGGACCCAGTCTAGCATTCAGATCTCCTAATAAAACCACTATGGACTGAGGATACAATATTGCTATATCTTCTAGGATGACTTCCAAGGACATCCAATATTCAGAATTATAGTGCTGGGATGTGTTTGGGGGAATACACACATTTACCAATATTAACTCAAACTGGTCGTATTAAGATTTGACAGCTAGAAAGTACGGATACTTATCTTCGTTATATAATTTATCTCCCTGCCATTGCAACTCTTGCTTTTTAAGAATGCATAGTCCACCAGAGGGTCTCCCTTTGTTCTTTGTTTTTTGGGGCTGGGGAGGCCCATCCCTGAAAGCCTGGCAGTTGTACTGGTTCATCCACTTTGGTTCGCCAAGTTTTTTGAAGGGCTATTACGTCAAATCTAGAGAAAAAGCTCATTAGCCCACTATCAACTATCCCTTTCCAGCCTGCTATGTTCCAGGTCACCAACTGTATGGGGTTCTCAGAAGCAAGATGATCTGGCTTGGTTAATTGGCTGCATGGTAAAGATGTCAGATGTCAACTTGACATTGGAGCCAGATCAATATCATCTGTGTTAATATAGAACACCCCTCCCCTCTTGGTTTCACCCGACGGTAAGCGGGGTAGGCGGGGCTTCGTACTTGCCTAGTTGACTTGCGCGGCTCAGTATGTGTTTGGTCGCTGACCGGTTCGGACGGGCTCCTCATCACTCTCAACCCCTTCGATGGAACCGCCTGGAATGGTGAGCCAGGCCTATGGCTGCAACTCCCACCCGGTCTACCTGGGTCGGTCGAGTTGTCGGCTTCGCTGTTCCCACCTGGTCTCTCTGGGCTGGTTGAACTGGCTTGACTGGTCCTTCCAGGTGAAGCTCCCGTCTGCAAGGGTTCAAGGTTTACCGGTGAGTATGGTTGGTTTATTGTTTGGGATTGGCTTGTCCTGGTTGGGGGGTGTTCTGCTTGCGTTTGGGGGTGTTCTGCCTGTGTTTTAGGCCTTTCGTCTTCCCCTTGCTTGGTTGTTGAGGTTTCCCCCCCCTCTGGTTTCTTTAATTGTTGTTTGCGGGGACTCCGGGCTGTTAGCAGTTAGTCTTGACTGTAACTGGTCGATCTGCTGCTTCCAGCTCCTTCCGTCGGTGGTTTGCAGTCGGTATGATCAGGGGCCCGTTACCTGGATTATTTGTGCCAGTACCCAGAGTGGGTCTCCTGTGAAGTTTTTTGCGTAGACTGTGTCTCCGATGTTAAATGTTCGATATCTACTGGATGAGTCTGGGGTTTTTTCTGGGTTGTATGTGGGGTGCAGTCAGTCTAGTGGGAACCTCAATTTTCTGCCCATCAGTAGCTCTGCTGGGCTTTTATTCGTGGTTGTGTTGGGTGTAATGTGCTGTATGAATAGCATTTTATTTATTTTTTCTTGTATTTTGCTGGTTTCTATTTTTTGGATGGGGTTTTTTTGTGTATTGAACCATGCGCTCCGCCCGCCCGTTCGCCACCTGGTGAGCGGGCGAAGTTAAGGCGTGCCTTATTCCCTGTTCAGCCAGGTATTTTTCAAATGCTAGTGCCATGAACTGTGGACCGTTTTCTGACACTAGCACATCTGGCAAACCATGTGTCGCGAAAAGTTTGTTCAGTTTATTTATGACGGCTTCCGTTGTTATTGTTTTCATGGTGCTTACTTCCAACCAGTTGGAGTAGGCATCCATGGTGATGAGAAATGTGTGTCCCTTGGTGGGCCCGGCGAAGTCTATGTGAATTCGCGACCAGGGGCCTCTGGGGGTTTCCCATTCCAGGACTGGTGTGTGTGGGGGGTGGACCTAGTCTCCTGGCACCTTTTGCAAGTGGCTACCCACGTCTCAATTTGTTTGTCCATCCCTGGCCACCAAGCATAGCTCCTGGCCAGGGCTTTCATCTTGACGATGCCCGGGTGCCTCTCATGCAGCATCATTAGTACCCTTTTTTGTAAAGTCTCTGGTATAACCACCCGGTCTCCCCAAAGTATGCACCCCTTCTGTGTGAACAGTTCGGTCTGCCAGTTCCTGAAGGCTTTGAAATGTTCGTTGCCGTCACTTTCTGGCCATCCTCTCTCTACCCAGCTCAAGACCCGCGCTAGCCATTTGTCTTTATTTGTTTCTCCGGCAATGTCTGGCACGGTCAGGAGTGGGCTGGGTAGAGTCTCTTTTTGCAGGGTTGTTGTTGTGGGCACTGGGTCATCCTCCAGGTCTGGTAGGGGAGATCAGCTTAATGTGTCTGCATGCGAAATGTCTTTGCCGGGCCGGTGTGTCAGCTGGTAGCTGTAGGCAGCAAGGAACTCGGACCACCTTGTCATCCTGGGTGACAGGATGTTCGGGGGGGCCTTGTCCCCTGCCAGTATCCCTAGTAACGGTTTGTGATCTGTAATGATTGAAAAGGTCCTACCATAGAGATACTCGTGGAAACTTTTCACTCCGGAGATGATTGCTAGGGCTTCCTTGTCCAGCTGGCTGTAATTCCTCTCCGGCTTGGACAGTGTTCTCGAGAAGAAGGCGATGGGTGCTTCTTTCCCATTCGGTAACATGTGGCTGAGGATCGCCCCGATGCCAAAGGGTGATGCATCACATGTTACCGTCAGCGGCAGGGTCTCGCTATACTGGATGAGGACTGTGTCTGATGTTAGCAGGTTTTTGGTCTGTTGAAATGCGTTTTCCTCCCACTTCCCCCAAGTCCAGGTGGCAGTTTTATCCAACAGCCTAGGCAAAGGTACCGCCACAGTCACCTTTTGGGGTAGGAAAACATAAAAGTTAATGAATCCCCAAAACGCCTGCAGTTCTGCCTTATTCTTTGGTGTGGGTGCTTCCTTGATGGCTCTAAGTTTTTCCCAGTGGGGTGGATTCCGTGTCGGTCTAGGAGATACCCCAAGAATTCGACCCCCTCAGTGCAGAGTTGGCATTTCCCTTTTTTAACTTTAAGGCCAGATTCTTTGAATTTCTGCAGCACTGCCCTTAGGTGGGTTTCCATTTATTTTTTTGTTGGCGGCTGCCACCAGTACGTCATCAAAGTAGGGCACCACTCCTTTTATTCCCTGGAGAAGTCTTTCCATGAGGCTCTGGAAGACTCCTGGCGCGACGCTGACTCTGAATTGGAGTCGATTGCATCGGAAAGCCCCCCGGTGTGTAACAATCGTTTGTGCCTCGGCGGTTTCGGTGTCGACCGGCAGCTGCTGGTAGGCTTGATCCAGGTCGAGCTTTGCGAAGACCCGGCCTCCCCGCATTGAGTGGAGAAGGTGCTGTACCACTGGGACGGGGTAGGCACTTTGCTGCAGGGCATGGTTGAGGGTAGCCTTATAGTCACCACAGATTCTTATGGAGCCATCCGGTTTGATGGGGGTGACTATGGGTGTTTCCCAGCGGGCATGGTCAATTGGCTCTAAGACCCCTTGCACGATGAGCTTGTCTAGCTGCTCATCGATTTTGGGTTTGAGCGCAAATGGCACTCGCCACGGCTTAAGGCGGATTGGGGCAACGTTGGGGTTAAGGTTGAAAGAAATAGGGGCCCTCTGGTACTTGCCTAGGATGTCGTTAAAGACCTCCTGGAAGTCCCTCACGAGCGCTGCTTCCCAATCTGCCTTGTCAGTGTGGTGAACGCCCGTCACCTCGATTCCCAGTGGGGAGAACCATTGCAGTCCGAGTAGGCTGGGGCGGTCCTTGTCTACGATCGTGAGTGGCAGTACCTCGGTGTGGCCTTTGAAGGTGATTTTAAAGTGTCCGATGCCGACTAAAGGGATGCGGTTTCCCTGGTAGTCCTTCAGGGTCAGCTTTTGGTTGTCCAGTTCGCGGCAGCGGATGGTAGGCACCAGGCGCTTGATTGTGCGCCAGGAGACCATGGAGAGGTAGGATCCAGAATCCACCTCCATTTCACATAGTTGGTCTTTGATGCCTACCTCCACATGTACCTTCCGGGCATCGAGGGTTGAGGAATGGCCGATGACGACCGTCTGGTGGGTTTCCTCTCTTCGCTGCGCCTCGCTGAGTCGTTTGTTCCAGCAGTCTCGGCTCCATCAGCTCTCGGCTTGGCGGTCTTGGTTCCTGGGGGGGTGCCGTCTCATCGCTGGAGGCTGCTGCCTCGTTGCTGGGGGCTGTAATTCCGCTTTTTCTGGCATACCTTGGCGATGTGCCCCCGCTTCTCGCAGTGCCGGCAGATGGCATCAAGGAACCGGCACTCAGAGCAGGGGTGATTGCTGCCACAGCCGGCACAATGGAACCCTGACTTACGTCCCCTCCGGTCCCGCCGATCGCGTTCCACCTGGAGCCCGTGGAACTCTTCCTCCTCCTCGTCAGTGTCAGAGCGGGAATTGACGTCACCATGGTGGGTGGTCATTGTGCGGTGGTTGGTCTCCGTGTGTCTCTCTGGTGCTGGGGCCGTCTCGCTGGTCGTTGGTTGATCTTCTGCGTTTGCTTGCCTTATCTGGGCCACCGATTTGCGAGTGGCCTCAGCTGCAGTTGCCTCTGCGAGGGTGTCGGTGAGGGAGATGTTGCCCATGGCCATTAGCCTGCTCTGTAGAACGGGGTCTCTGAGTCCGAGAACGTCTCGGTCTCGCAGGGCTTCATCTAAGTCAGTAAACCCGCACAGGCCTCCAAGATCCCTTAGCTGGGCCATGAAGTCGCTGATGGCTTTGCCCTTACATTGGCCTCGCCGGTAGAATTCGTGCCTTCGGATGAAGGTAGGCACAGCAGGGGGGTAGTGGTTTTGTAGGATGGGCTCGAGGTCGGCCCAGTCCATTTCTTTTACGTCGACGGGCTTTGCCAACGCTTTGGCCATCTTGAACACTGCAGGCCCGCAGTGTGTCAAGAACACGGCTCGTTTTTTCTGCCCGTTGGCATCCTTAAAGTTGCTGCACTCCAGGAACATCTGGAACCAGTCGGTGTAGGATTCCCAATCCTTGGTAGCCGGGTTGAAGGGAGTGGGTGGTGAGGTGCTGCTGGCCATCTTGCTGGTCGTTTCGCGCCGTCTGCCACGTGCTTGTTGGTCTCTCGTCTCACGATCCCACCTTCGTCGCCAGTGTTAGATCGGGTAGTTCGGGTTCATTGAGACACGAGACTCACAGTGAACAAGTCAGCTCTTTATTTAGTATTTAGTTCTGAACAAGATCTGTGAACCACATAGCTTTTTTTATAGCACTGGCCGGCGGCTCGGCGGCCAATGACAGCGCTTTGAATCTCCCGCGATCGGCTCAGCCAATCACGGTAGACCCTTAGCGCACCAATCACAGTTGTTTAGTCAGCCAATCAGGTTGCGGTCCGTGCGGACCAATCAGAGTTCAGGATTTGGAGAATGTTAATATAGAACACATCTCTTAGGCCTTTACCTGATTGAGTGTTTTCTCTATATGTGTTCAAATTTTTGGGAGGAAAACGAGATCCTTCGCTAGTTTCATTTTCTGAGTTAGCCATCCCATATCTATCCACGGTTATCCTCCCAAGTCCTTCTACAGTATTTGAGTGGCTCCTAACAAACATTGCAAAAGATTCTTTCAGGCAATCGACTTTATTTATGACAATTGACAAAAGATCATATATATTGAGTTTACAGTTTGAGCTGTAAGCAAACATTGTCTAGAGAGGAAGTCTGTCACACTTTCCTTCTTTAAATTTGTTACATCTCCGCCCTGAGCAAAGAAGGCTGCTGCTGGGCTCCAAGAATAGGAGCCACCCTCCAAAAGGGAGGAGGACAGCTCTACACACAGCTTATCTTCCAGTTCGGTTTGTTCCAATGAATCACATAAATTAAGTTTGTCTGACAAGGTGCCTGTGAATGAGTTACTCACTGGAACAGACTGTCTGTTTACAATATAATCTTCATTTTCTGCTGCGTCAAAGGCTTGGATAAACTCTCTGCTGCAGAGTGTTGTCTCTTCCTTCTTTTCCCCATTCTGGTTTGTCCATGTAAACTACAAATATCTCTGCTTAGGGATTCTTCTAAAGCTCTCAAGGAACTTTCAAAAGACAGTGGGGAGGTGCCAATGGCAAACCATGGGGCCGAAGGCCAGTCTCTGCTGTCTTTTGGTTGGGATTTTCGACCTTTAATAGGGAAAGTTTAATGCCACAGTTTTACAGCCGATACTTATTACCTTAATTGTGCTTCTGAGCATGTCTAGTAGTTGTTTATTTTATCCCATACATTCTACATGGCTTCCTTTATGTTTCTTTTAAAAAGAATTTTAAGAGTGAGAAGTGAGGGTATGATGGGGTAGCCACAATTTTTATGGGCCAAAAGTCTGCAGGCAAAGAATGTGCAAATAAAATTGGTTTATAAAACTTCTAATAATGTTGGACATTGATAGTAATACTTAAAAAAAAATTGCTTGAAAAGAAATCAAGGAGAATAAAAATGTGGGCCTAGACTTCTCAAGGATTTTGCTTGGCTGTCACTATGAATTTGGAAAAGAAAAGCTTGCATTTTCTAGTAGCAAATTTTCTAACTGCAATTTGAAGCTCTACCTTTTTCAACATGTTTAAATTGAGATTGGACCTGTTAGGATTACTGTAACAGAAGATTCCTACAGCAGGACTTTACAGGTGTCTAAACTTGGCAACTTTAAAACTTGTGGACTTCAACTCCCAGAATTCCCCAACCGCCATGCTGGCTGGAGAATTTTGGGAATTGAAATCCACAAGTCTTAAAGTTGCCATGTTTGGAGACCCACAGATTAGATCAATATTTCTCAACCTCAACAATTTTAGAATCTGTAGACTTCATTCACTAGCCTGCTGTCTTAAGAAATGCTGGGAGTTGAAGTCCAGACATTTCAAATTTACTGAGGTTGAGAAAATTGATCTCCCAGATCCACTTGAAATCTTACATTCCATGATGCTATGATTGGCTGAGTAGCTGAGATTTCCTTTGTATGAGAATTGGTATATCCTTAGTTCAGTGATGTCATTTCCAGAGGTTTTGAATTCTCTGGGTCCTCTTGCTTATAGGCTTGATGTTATGTCCCACCCTCCAAAATAAACAGATAAGGCTGAAAGCAGCAGTCCTCGCAAATAAAGGCAGCAACCAGGAATCTTCACTGATAACAGCTGTAGTTAGCCTCCACAAGATAGTCCAAGTTAATAGTTCCAACGAAATAAATCCAAGTCCCAACAAGATATTTCAAGTTTAAATCCTCCAAGCCAAAATCTTCGGTTCTCCTTGCAAACAGTTTGTTCCGGACAGAGTGCAGAGTCATCTCTCTCCCTTTATAGAGCAGCAGCTAATTAGTCTAATTACTGATCTGCCCTCCTCCTGTGCTCCCGTTGGTTTCTTCTCGTAAGGAGACGCCTGCTTCTGACATCCACCCAGCAATCGTCTAAATTATTACTTTCACCTGAAGACTCCATAAGTTCCTCATTATCAGCCGTTCCCGGCTGATAACCTGATTGAGAAGCCGAGGAGGTTGAAGGTTCAGGCCGGTCCTGCAAATCAAATGTGACCTCCCTTGTAACATTCGTCTCCTCCTCTTCATTGAAATCACTAATACTTGCTGATTCATACAAGTCCTCCTCGCTGGAGCTTTCATTCAAAAAACCTGTAGCTGATGCCGGAATCACAACACTATCCCTCACCGCAGGGCCCTTCCCCCGGGTCTGACGATCCGGATGTGGTTTCGAAGGGAAGCGTGCATGAAAGTCTCGAAGCAGATCCGGAGCATGAAATGTAGACGCATCCGTCCAGGAACAAACCTCCGAATCATCTACTCTCCTCCTGACCAAGTACTGGAATCGACCCTTGAGCCAACGGGAATCAAGGACGCTGACCACCGTATCGTCAACAGCAGCCTTCTCAGGAGGCGATGATAACGGAATCGTTTCAGCAGAGTCACGTAGACGACAATCAGAAGAATCGGGAATCAAGAGAGAGCGATGAAAGACGGGGTGAATACGCATGGAACGCGGCAAAGTGAGGCGGTATGCCACAGGGTTAACAACTGCCTCAATCGGGAACAGACCAATAAACCGATGATCAAGTTTCTTAATAGGGCGATCGACCTTCAGATGTTTTGTAGATAGCCACACTTTATCACCCACAGCTAACGGAGGCATTGCCCGACGGGACCGATCTGCAAACCGCTTATAATCTTCTTTTGCCTTGTTCAATTGTTGCATCAGTAGACGGCGAACTGCGTGTAGTTCTTCCAAAAACTCTCGGGTCTCAGGAACCGGGGAATCCATCATAGTTAATGGGAAGAAACGTGGATGATAACCCATATTTGCAAAAAATGGCGTGACACGAGTGGAGGTGTGCTGCGAGTTGTTAAACGCGAATTCTGCTAATGGGAGATATCTCGCCCAATCATTTTGTCGCAAATTTACAAAACATCTCAAATATTGAGTAAGAATCCCAATCACCTTCTCTGTCCCGCCATCAGTTTCTGGATGGTGCGCTGACGCTAAACATACTTTCACTTGCAAAGCTGCCATTAACTGTTTCCAAAATTGCGCCGTAAACTGGACCCCACGATCAGAAACCACTCTATCCGGCAGTCCATGTAGACGAAAGATATGCTGCAAAAATAACTGAGCCGTAGTGCGGGACGATGGCAATTTCCGACAGGGAATGAAATGGGCCATTTTAGTCAGCATATCCACTACCACAAGCACTGTTGTGAACCCCGACGAAGATGGTAAATGTGTCAGAAAGTCCATGGAGATCGCTCCCATGGCCTACTTGGAGTCGGCAAGGGTTGCAAAAGTCCAGGGGTGCACCTGACGCTCGCTTTGCTTGCCTACATTGAACGCAAGAAGCGACGTAAGAGGACACATCATGACGAACTCGAGGCCACCAAAAAGTCCGGGTGACCAAATGCAAGGTTTTGTGAAAGCCAAAATGACCAGCGGCAGGGTTATCATGACATTGTGTCATGATGAGAGCCCTCAACGGTCTGGTAGGTACATATAATAAACCCCGATGTCGAAGCAGATCGTCTTCAAAAGACCATGGAGAATTAGAGCCAACGTCCCCCCGTCTCTGCTGCGCCCACGCATCCAAATGTTGCGCCTCTCGTAGTCGGGCCCGCAAATCTACCGGTTCCTGCAGTACGGCTAGAGATTCCGGTGGTAACACCGTCCGTAGAAAGGAAGAGGATCTTCGGCACAAGTATACTCTGGTTTCCGAGATAACGCATCCGCCCTCCGGTTCTGTCCACTTGGAACATAAGTAACAGAGAAATTGAATCTGGCAAAAATAACGACCAACGAATCTGTCGTTGATTCAATTTCCTAGCCGTGGTCAAATGCTCCAGGTTTCGATGATCTGTCCGAACCTCCACCTTGTGCCGAGCCCCCTCCAAATGATGTCTCCAAGTCTCAAAAGCAGCCTTAATGGCTAACAACTCCTTTTCCCAGATGGTATAGTTGCGCTCCGAAGCTGTAAGCTTCCTAGAATAGTATGCTTAAGGAAACAGAAGTGCGCCATCTTCCGAAGCTTGTAACAGCACTGCTCGATAGCGACATTAGAAGCATCTGTCTCGACCACAAATGGACGATCCGGATCAGGATGTTTCAATATCGGCTCGGTTACGAATGCTTTTTTCAAAGTGTCAAAAGCCTGTTGTTGTGGAGGCCCCCACACAAATGGAACCTTCTTACGGAGAAGCTGAGTTATGGGGTCCATTATTTTCGCAAAACCTGGAATAAAAGTCCGATAGTAGTTGGCGAATCCCAAAAGTCGTTGTACATCTTTGACCCGACGAGGAGCTTCCCAACTACACAACGCCTCAACCTTTTTGGGGTCCATAGCAATGCCCACGGGAGAAATGATGTGTCCCAAGAATTCTATTGACGACTGAAAAAAGAAACACTTTTCCAATTTAGCATAAAGTTTATGCTCCCGAAGACGCTGAAGCACTTGACGAACCTGCTGAAGATGTTGCTCTCTGGATCTTGAATAAATCAAAATGTCGTCCAAATATATGACAACAAACTTATCCAGCATGTCTCGAAAAATATCGTTCATCAAATGTTGAAATACAGCAGGAGCGTTGGTCAAACCAAATGGCATGACAGTGTACTCAAAATGACCATAACAAGTGCCAAAAGCCGTCTTCCACTCGTCTCCCTTGCGCATCCGAACCAGATTGTAAGCTCCACGTAAGTCAAGTTTCGTGAAAATAGTAGCTTCCCGTAATCGCTCCATCAATTCGGGAATGAGCGGTAAAGGATAGCTATTTCTCACGGTGATTGCGTTCAAGCGTCTATAATCACAACAGAGACGAAGTTCTCCCGACTTCTTCTTGACAAAGAGAACGGGTGCCGAAAGAGGAGACGACGAAGGTCGAATAAATCCCCGAGCTAGATTTTTATCCAGAAACTCTCGAAGTGCAACTAATTCGGGCTCGGACAAAGAATATAACCTCCCCTTTGGCAATGGAGCACCCGGTATCAAATCCACGGGACAATCGTAAACACGATGTGGTGGTAATTGGTCTGCCTCCTGTTCACTGAAAACATCGGAGAAATCCGACAGCTCTGAAGGAATCGAGACAGCAGAAGCGACAACGTGTTGGCCTGCGGAGACATGCCTCAGGTGGTCCACACATTGCAGGCTTGGAAAAGAAACAGCATTCTGCGCCCAAGCCACCAACGGATCGTGTAAACGCAACCAGGATACTCCGAGCACCAAAGGAAGATGGAGGTTCGAGGTGACATAAAAACTTATTGCTTCCTCATGATCCCCAATACGCATGCGCAATGGGTGGGTGGCAAAGCGAATAGGTCCCGACTTGAGTTCACGCCCATCTACGGTTTCCACCTGCATGGGGGGAGTCACAGACACTAAAGGAATTTTGAAATGTTTCACAAAATCATAGTCCATAAAGCTTGTCGTAGCCCCTGAATCCACCAGTGCCACAGCAGGAATTCCCTCCTTCCGGGATTGCAAGAATATACGAGTGTCCAAAAGTAAATGTCGAGGAGGGCCAGAATTTACTTCGGCAATTTGGGATGAGAGTGGAAATTGTGCCCGACCTAGGGTTTCCCCGAAGTCGGGCCTACCCAGTTTCCCGACGGGCCAGCACTGGTTTCTGGTACAGGTCCACGAGTCCCCTTCCGAGTGCAGGAATTTACAAAATGTCCCGAACCCCCGCAATAAAGGCATAAACCTTCCTGGAACCTTCTCGAACGTTCTTGCACCGTTAAGCGAGGGCGGAGTGTGCCTATCTCCATCGGTTCCTCTGCTGGAATCCTGGATTGGTAAACCCTCATAGGTGGGATGCGTGCACGAGAAAACACAGATGGTTCCGCAACGGTCCGTTTACACCCACGTTGTTGTAAGCGAGCTTCAATACGTAAGCATTGAGTAATTAATGTGTCCAAAGTTGAAGTGCGCTCTGCATGGATTAATTCATCCTTGATAATGTCAGACAAGCCCTCCTGAAATGCTGCCATATGAGCTGGTTCGTTCCAGGTAGAGTCCATACACAACAAGCGGAATTCTGCCACGTATTCTTGCAAGGGATGTTTGCCCTGAGTAATATCCTTCAACTTTCTGTCCACAATTTGTGATTTAATCGGGTTCTCAAACATTGCGTTCATCTGTTGAAGAAACCCCTGGAAATTGTCTAATAATGGGCTATCCTGTACTAATAAGGGAGTAGCCCATTTGGCAGCCTGCCCGGTTAACAAGCTAATAATAAACCCCACTTTAGCCCAGTCGGTTGGAAAATCTTCAGGCCTCACAGAAAAATACAGTTGGCACTGACCCAAAAATGTTGAAAACATGTCTGTTTGCCCAGAAAATTTTTCTGGCATAGCTACCGGGTTTTTCCTCATAGGGGGTGCAGGGGGGGCTCCAGCTGCAGCTGAAACAGTTTGAGAATTGGTAACAAACGTTAACAATTGAGTTACCTGATTCTGAAGGGACACGTTGCTCTGAAGTAACTGATTAATTTGTAACTGCTGCTGCTCGATCAAAGGTTGCATTTGAGTTAAATCCATCGTTGCAAAGATGGTCTGTTAGGTCCGGAACAAAAATGTTATGTCCCACCCTCCAAAATAAACAGATAAGGCTGAAAGCAGCAGTCCTCGCAAATAAAGGCAGCAACCAGGAATCTTCACTGATAACAGCTGTAGTTAGCCTCCACAAGATAGTCCAAGTTAATAGTTCCAACGAAATAAATCCAAGTCCCAACAAGATATTTCAAGTTTAAATCCTCCAAGCCAAAATCTTCGGTTCTCCTTGCAAACAGTTTGTTCCGGACAGAGTGCAGAGTCATCTCTCTCCCTTTATAGAGCAGCAGCTAATTAGTCTAATTACTGATCTGCCCTCCTCCTGTGCTCCCGTTGGTTTCTTCTCGTAAGGAGACGCCTGCTTCTGACATCCACCCAGCAATCGTCTAAATTATTACTTTCACCTGAAGACTCCATAAGTTCCTCATTATCAGCCGTTCCCGGCTGATAACCTGATTGAGAAGCCGAGGAGGTTGAAGGTTCAGGCCGGTCCTGCAAATCAAATGTGACCTCCCTTGTAACATTCGTCTCCTCCTCTTCATTGAAATCACTAATACTTGCTGATTCATACAAGTCCTCCTCGCTGGAGCTTTCATTCAAAAAACCTGTAGCTGATGCCGGAATCACAACAGCTTGATATGCAAATTTTCTTCCACAAGGAACATTGTTAAGTAATATGTTTGATTTAAAAAAAAAAGTCAAGGAGGGAGGCCTGGAAGAGTTTACAGGTGTTTTTGAGCTCCCTATGGAAGCTTCTGCTTCCAAATGTGCAAAATTCAGATTTAAAATTACTTGATATGGCTGGTTTGAAAAGTGGTAGTGAGGAAGCAACTGTATGCTGGGGAATTTTGGGAGTCAAAGTCCACATCTCTTAAGCCTGACGAAATGGAGAAGTTCATAGAACTTCTGAACATAGACTGAACTTAGATGCTTTGTTCTGGTTGCATTTGCTTAAACTTAGATGCTTTAGACCAGGGGCTCCCAAACTTGGCCACTTAAGGATGTATGGGCTTCAACTCTTGGCTGGGGAATTCTGGGAGTTGAACTCCACAGGTGTTAGTGGCTAGAGTTGAAAAACCCTGCTTTAAATGCCAAATAATTAATAATAATTCCTCTGACCCTTTTGAAAACAATGGGCATTTCCACATCATGCATCCAGGAGGAGTGGAGCCGGGTGGGGGGGAGAATTTAAACTAATTACATACTATCTTTTTCATCCAATGTTATAGCTGATGAATGCTACTCCACTTTGAGATCTCATTTTTAATGCAGCTTCTGGAATTCACAATCTGTTCTTCTTCCCCATGTAGGATCAACCATGCTAAGAGCCAAGTCCATCTTGGCTGCCTCCACCCTACAGTTTCCCTTCCTCCTCCTTTTCTTGACCAGCGTCTCTCCCTATTGCCACGTCAGGACAGCCGATGAATGCGATGAGGAAAAGGAATTTGTGCCTGGCTACAACCTAGCTGGAGGTGGCTTTGACATCACCACATTGAAGAAGAAGTCCCAGGTGTTGGATCTGAGCCGGTGGCGGAAAGCCGATGGCACGTGCACCATGTGCAGTAACCCTTTTCTGCAGGATAAACCTCTTCAGAGGCTTCCTTTAGTGGTTGTTGACTGGACAGCCAAAGTGAATTGTCAGAGGAATGTCCACAGTTCTCTAGAAACCTCGGGCATCGATACGGTTCACAACGCAGCATCTGATGTGAAGAATGACTGGAAGGTTGGGCTTGATGTACAGCCGAAACCTGGTCAACAGGTCCAGATGGAATTTGCTGGAACTCACTCCGCATTGGCAGACTTCACCATGGCGAAGAATAACAAAGACAAGTACAATTTTGCAAGGCACGAAGTCTCCTGCTCTTATTACAGGTGAAGGAGGCCTGGGCAAGGGATAATGGCTGGGAAATCCTCCAGGGTTTTACTACAATCATCCATTCGTATGGCAGAGGTTTTGAAGGCGCCTTAAGAGGAAGTGTGCAAATCTAGTTTTCTAGGCCTGACAGGTAACAGGCAGTCCTCAGACCACGACTGAGCCCAAAATTTATGTGGCTAAGTGAGACAGACAGTTGTTAAGTGGGTTTTGCCTTATTTTACGATCTTTCCTTCTGCAGCTGGTAAGTGAGTCCCTTGTTAATCATGGTTGTTAAATGAATCTGGTTTCCCCATTCACTTGGCTGGTTGGAAGGTTGCAAAAGGGGATCACGTGATCCCTGGAACACGACAACCATCATGAATATGAACCAGTTGCCAAGTGTCCGAGTTTTGATTATGTGACTGGGAATAGTATAGCGTTAGACTCATATACCGCTTTATAGTGCTTTACAGCCCTCTCTAAGCTGTTTACAGAGTTAGCATATTGCCCCCAACTATCTGGTCCTCATTTTATCCACCTCAGAAGGATGGAAGGCTGAGTCCACCTTGAGCCTGGTGGAATTTAAATTGTCAAACTACAGGCAGTCAGCAGAAGTTGCCTGCAGTACTGCACTCTGACCACTGCGCCACCAAGGAACGCTGCAGTTGTAAATCTGAAAAATGATTATAACTCACTAATGTGGACTTCAATTCTCAAAATTCCCCAGCAGGCCATGTTAGCTGAAGAATTCTGGGAGTTGAAGCCCACACAGCTTGAAGTTGCCTCAGGACACTGCAACTGTCATAAATGTGAGTCAGTTGTCAAGCATCCTAATATAAATCACGTCACCATGGAAATGCGGCAACGATTATTAATGTGAAAAATGGTGCCATTGTAACTTTGAATGGTCACTAAATGAACTGTTGTAAGTTGAGGACTATCTGTACACCTTCAATACAAAGGTAAAAAAGACGAAAAGAGAATGCAGGGGAAAGTGGAAATCTGTGCAACATGTCGATAAAGATTCTCAATCATCCAGGTTGAGTTGTTTGGAGTCATGGCAATTGGGCTTATTCTCTTGTCGGTCTGCCTAAGTAGCTTGCTCTTAACTGATGAAGCTGCTTGGATGAGCAGGTCTCAAACTAACAAGAAAATAAATCCCATTGCCGTGACTCAACCTTCAGATAACTGTACCTGGGCGACCATCGAACTTGGTTCAAATAGGTCTCTTGGTGGATCTTGCCTGAGATTCACTGGAATTCAGATCCCTTGCTATCTCCTGGTAGCATGTAGCCCTGGTATTTTTTTTAATCTGATATGTGCTTTTATTTAAGGTGGTACAAGACCTATTTTTGTGGGGTTGGGACAGCTGAGGAAGAAGGACTGGCTTGAAGTCACTCACTGAATTTCCATTGTTGATGGTGGATCGGAACATGGGGCTTTCTGCTCCTTGTTCAGCACCTTCACCCCCATACTATCCATTCTGGGCCAAGTTGTCAGCCAGTTCTAATTCTGCCAAACTGAAAAACCCAGAAGAGACTGATCATGTGAAGGTATCGACCCAGATAATATAGCTGGCATCATCCAAGTGATCGATATATGATGACGTACAAACAGAAGATATTTGTCTGTGCAAGCTGAACAAAACCAATATATGGAGTTGAAAAGTACAAGCTTTGAGAGGTCCCTTTCTTTTTTAAGGACTTGACAAATTCATGGAGGACAGATCCTTCTCTGATCATTAGAAAAATCCTCTGGGGATTGAACTATCTTCTTTCTAGGCAATTCAACTCTCAATAAGAGTGGTGGGGAACATCTCAGTATCTAACTCAATGGTTTTCAGTCTAAATAAGTTAGGATCTCTGGACTACAGCTCCAGAATTTCGCAGCCAGTGTGCTGGCTGGGGAATTCTGTAAGTTGAAGTCCAGACATCTTTAAAATCCAGGGAATTCTGGGAGTTGAAGTCCAGACATCTTAAAAGTTGCCTAATTGAGAAACCCTGATCTAGTTACTGACCAATTCTGCAAGATTGCTACCCTTTTATCCTCAAACCGCTCCTTCATTGGAAGGCCTGCCACTTCTGTCACCCTACTGTGTGATCTTCTGTCTTCCTTTGCAGCTTCCGGATCAGCCAATACATCCTCTCCAATCATTTCAAGCGCTCCCTTCGCAATCTCCCTGCCAAGTATCGACCCAACTCCCTCCTGGAATATCAGCAGCTTATCGACACCTACGGGACCCACTTCATCAACCACCTGCACTTGGGGGGCCGTGTGAGGGATGTGACAGCCTTGAGCGTCTGCGAGACAGCTTTGGACGGCACGTCGGCTGATGAAATCAAAGACTGTCTAAAGCTTGAGGCCTCGGCCAACATTGGTGGAGGCAAAGGGAGCCTCAGTGCGTCCTACAACGCATGTGAAGAGCTGAAGAAGAAGAAGTCGTTCAAAGGAAGCTTCCGTGAGACCTACAAAGAGAGACACACCGATGTGGTCGGAGGGTACCAACACACGGACTTGCTTTTTCAAACAATCAGAACTCTGAACATTATAAGCAGTGGGAGGAGAGCCTCAAATCTATGCCTGCACTCCTTTCTTACTCCTTGAAGCCCATCCATGATTTGCTGCCTAAAGGTGACCCAAAGCGGGACAGTTTGAAGCAGGCAGTGAGCGACTACATCAATAAAAGGGCCCTGTGGAGGAACTGCACCCAGCCTTGTCCTCCCGGCTCCCAACGCAGTGTCCGAGATCCCTGCTCCTGCATATGTCCCAATGATGGCGCCACAAACACCATGTGCTGCTCCCGGAAGCGAGGCCAGAGCAAGCTAAAGGTGATGATCCGGCGTGCTTATGGCCTCTGGGGAGACTACTTCACAAGTACAGATGCTTATGTCAAGGTATCCTTCCATGGGGTTAATAGCCAGACACACACTGTGTGGAATAACAACAACCCGGTATGGATGTCTCACTTGGATCTGGGGAGGGTCCAGAGCATGGGAGAAACCAGCAAGCTCCGAATACAAGTCTGGGATGAAGACAACCGTTATGATGATGATCTGCTGGGGACGTGCGATCGAACTCCCACCTCTGGGAAACCTCATATCGAGGTGTGTTACTTAAATCATGGGCACCTTGAATTTCAATATCATTTGGAATGTGGCCCTTTCTTAGGAGGGCCCTATTGCATGGATTATGTCCCTCAGCAGCCACACAAGGCTGCTTTGTTACAACGTGGAGCAAAGTGAACCCTGTGATAGAAAGAGGTTGCTCCAGGGGGTAAAATGCTACAGGTGGTCCTCAACTTAAGACCACAACTAAGCCCCCAAATTCCCATTCCTGAGTAGTTAAGTGAGTTTTGCTTCTTAGATGTCCTTTCTTGTCACAGTTGTTAAGCAAATTGCTGCAGTTGTTAAGTGAATCATGCAGTCATTAAGTGAATCTGGTTCCCCCCGGACTTTGCTTGTCAGAAGCCTGCTGGGAAGGTCACAAATGACCCCAGGACTGTCATGCAACTGTCATAAAATTATGCCACTTGTCAGATGCCGAAATTTTCATCATGTAACTTTGGGGATGCTGCAATGGTCGTATAAAAAATGGTTGTAAATCCCCTTTTTCAGGGCCATTGTAATTTTGAACAGTCACTAAATGAATGGTTGAAAGTTGAGGACTACTTGTATTCATGCTACTGCTTATCTTTTTTTTTAAATATAAAAAGTTTTATTTTTTAAAAAAACATACTTAGACAAATAAACATAAAACATAAAACTATCATCAAATTACATATATATAGTATGTCGGTTGGTTACATATCTTTTGTGCTTCCTCTCCATAGTCTTCCATAGTCTTCACTTATCATTTATATAAATTCTAATATTATCAATCAAATATCTATATATACATTAATTATCAATTATTAATCCCTTATTTGAGTAAATTGTTATTTACTTATTTTATATGAGATATTCTATATTTGCTATAAATTTATATTGTAAATTTTTCCAATGGTATAAATTTTTATATATTCTATATTATTCTATCACCTTTAAATTTTTCTAACATATTTCATTTCCATGTGTTTTTATCTAACCATTGATAAAATAAATTCCATATCTTATAAAATTGTTTATCCTCTTGTTCTCTAATTTCAAATGTCAATTTAATCATTTCAGCACTATCTATAATTTTCTTAATAACTTCCTCCTGTGTTGGCATTTTTTCATTTTTCCAATTGTTAGCAAATACAATTCTAGCCGCTGTTAATACATTTACAATCAAATATTTCAGTTCTTCGTTGTATATTTCCGGTATGATTCTCAATAAAAATATCTCTGGCTTAAAGTCTGTGTGTTGTTTTATCATTTTTTTCCAGCTATGTGTGGATTTTGGTCCAATATCTTTTTGCATCTGAGCATGTCCACCACATATAGTAATATGAACCAGGTATCTGATGACATTTCCAGCATTTTTCCGATTTATTCTTAAACATTTTTGCAATTCGTGTTGGGGTAGATGCCACCTGTAAAACATTTTATACAAATTTTCTTTATGCGTAGTTGACATTGTCATTTTATAATTTTGTCATTTTATAACTTTGAGACCACAATGTTTGCCATTTCTCTAGTTCAATCCCATATCCAAAAATTTTCCCCCAAGCAATAATTCTTTCTTTAACTTGTTCTTCTAATTTAAACTCAATATCCATAAAGTTTTTAAATTACCTTTTCAATACTACCTGTCAAAATTTTATCTAAATCAGTCAACTTATCATAGAAAACTTCTATTTTAAGATCTTTAAACAATTTGGTTTCAGAAAAAAACTATCCTGCGATCTGCAACTCTTATACTGCAAAAATATATGGACTACACAACTCGATCAGGGCAAAGCAATAGACACAATCTACATATACTTCTGTAAAGCCTTTGATTCAGTGGTACACAACAAACTACTCCTAAAACTAAAATCTTCTGGTATCTCTGGACATCTGCATAACTGGAAAGAAGCATTCCTGTCAAACAGACAACAAATGGTCAAAATTGGGAGCGTCCTATCAAATTATGTACCTGTCAACAGTGGTGTCCCCCCAAGGCAGTGTTCTAGGACCAACTCTCTTCATACTCTTCATAAATGACCTCTGTTATCATATTAAGAACATCTTCGCTGACAATGTAAAGCTATTCAACACCACAGACAATACTGCTACCCTTCAAAAAGACCTCGGCTATGTATCAGAATGGTCAAACAAATGGCAACTTCAAATCTCAACAAATAAATGCTCTGTCTTACATATTGGCAAAAAAAATCAGAAAATAAAATACAGGCTGAATCGTCAAGACCTTGCTGATGATCCAAACTCTGTCAAGGATCTTGGAGTACTCATCTCTAATCATCTAAGTACTAGAGCCCACTGTAACTACATAGCCAAAAAAGGCATTAAGAGTTGTTAACCTAATTTTACGTAGCTTTTTCTCTGGTAATATTACACTACTAACTAGAGCATACAAAACATTTGCTAGACCAATACTCGAATACAGCTCATCAGTCTGGAACCCACATTACGTATCTGATATTAACACAGTTGAGAAAGTCCAGAAATATTTCACAAAAAGAGTTCTCCACTCCTCTACTCGTTGCAGAATATCTTATGCCACCAGACTTGAAATTCTAGACCTAGAAAACCTAGAACTACGCCGCCTTCGGTCCAATCTAAGTATAGTATATAAAATCATACATTGCAATGTCCTACCTGTCAATGAATACTTCAGTTTCAACCACAACAATACAAGAGCAAACAATAGATACAAACTCAAGGTTAATCGCATCAAACTTGATTGCAGAAAATACGACTTCAGCAACAGGGTGGTCAATGTCTGGAATACTCTTCCTGACTCTGTGGTTTCTTCCCCAAACCCCACAAACTTTAACCTTAGACCTTCTACTATTGACCTCACCCCATTCCTAAGAGGTCTGTGCATAAGCTTACCAATGTGCCTGTCCTAATGTTTCTTTTATTTTTCTTATATGTATCCATGTATTCATAACTATGTTTTTACTTATACCTATTATCTTGTAAGCAATTGATAAACCAAATAAAATAAATAAATAAATAAAATGTATCACATCTAGAATGTATTTGCAGATATGAAAACCAGTTCATCCTTATACCTTGCTCTTCCAATTCTTGCATAGATTTAAGTTCACCCTTTCCATTCAGTATCTCCCCATATCTAACTGTTTGTTCGTTTTTATATGTTATTGGATAAGAAAAAGCTTCAATAGTAGATAACGAAAGTGGAATTTTTAAATAATATAGCTTTTTAATCTTTTTTTTTTGAATTTTTTTTATTGATTTTTAAAAACAAACATAAACAAACAACACATAAAACATAAAAAGATAAAACATCTTTTTTGAAAGCAGCTTGATCCCGGGTTACATTTCTTCGTACAGACACAAATTCAAATTCATGTTCATTTTATATACCATTCCATATCTTGTTACCATTCTACATTTTCTATATAGCTTCTCCCCTCTTTTAAATTTCTTAATTTTATTTTATTTCATCTCAGTTCAGATCATTATACTTATATTCTTTGTCTGTCCTGTTTCCAGCTGTCTATTATCTTTTCTCTTTAAACAAAATTTCTCCTGTAATCACTGATTGGAGTATGATGCCTTTATATCTTTCCTCTAAATTTATAACACTTAATATAATACATAACTTCCATTCAGATTCTGCTTAGTACATTCTAAAATTACACACTATATTTTAAAAAGAGTAAAAATTGTAAATATATAATATAATTAAAACCACAAATCCATGTCAATTCAACTCTATTGTTAATATTAATATTCATTTAAATCTTAAACATTTTATGGATTACTTTTCATATAAGTATCATACTGCTGTGGGAACACTTACAAACTTTCCATAGTTGCTTATTTTAAAACATTATATCATTGAGGTGTTCCCATTCCTTCCTAATTCAATTCCCTCATTTATTTCATTTCATTTATTTTGTTCATAAAAGTTTCACTGAGTTACACTGAGTATTTTATCCCACTTTTTAGTCTTATGATATTTCCAATCTTCTAACATAATTTCTAATACAAATATAACAATACAATCTTATGTACCTTTGCAGAATCACCTTTTCTGTTAGATTTTTTACCCGTTATCTCTAAATAAATCCTGTTTCTTTACATCTTGTTTCACACCTTTGTAGCTTCTCTTCCCTTCCTTCTTCCCTTGCTTTTTCTCTCTGCCCTTTTTACCCCCTTGTCTCTCCACCTCCATTTCCCTCTTCTGTGTTCCTTTTTTCTGTTGCTTTCTAGCCTTATATTCACTTTGCACCTTATTTTTCCCTTTTTTGGTTGTTTTTGGGGGTCTTAAAGTCTCCATTCTCTTTCTCCCCTTTCCCCCTTCTTCCCTAATTGAAGTTACTTGTTCATCAAAGATGGCTTCTTCTTTGTCCCAACCTTCTTGTTGCACAGTCAGTTTTTCATAGGTACAAATCGCCATTTCTAAGAAGTGAAAAACAGAGCCAAAAGAGCCCTTCCTTTCTTGTTCCTCTTCTTTATATTTTTTGAATTCCATTTTCAATTCATCCACAAGCAATGCCATTGTAAAAAAAAAAATTTTTTTTCAAACAACCACCCAAGTGTTTTTAATCATTTAGATATAATTTCCAGGAGTCCCAAAGTCACCAAGCAATCCAAATACACACAAACTGTTTCTTTTAGCACTTTTTTCTTTTTTAACTTTCTCTTCCTGGGGCTATTTAGTTACAAAGTTCCAGTTAAAATGTATCTTTTAGAAGTCTTGTTAGAATTTAATCAGATTATTGTAAATTCCAGGCAGTCTCCTTCTTCCAAATCTTATTTTTATTCTTTTCCTCTCCCTTCCCACTTACAGCAAGAAGAAAAAAAATTTTCTTTAATGTTCAGAAATCCTTATTATCCCCTTGACATTTAATTATCCAGTTTCAATACCTCTTAATGCCAAAGTGGGTTTTTCCGATTTCTCATAAGTTCGCTGTCAACATAAGGAAGGAGAGTGAAGAAAAAAAAAACTTTCCCTTTTAACTTTCATTCGCTGCTTCCGTGTCTTCTTAGGGAATGATGTATCTTTTACAAAATTTAAATTCCAGGGTACCTTAGTTGTTGCTTTTGTCCCGGTCAGCCAAAAAACTTTCACTTCTTAACTTCCTCCTGCACTTTCTTTTCCGGCTGAGTGCTTCTTTGAGGCAGCCATTTCTGACCGCCGCTCTTACAGCCTTCGGAAAAGGGAGTTTAGCCGGCGGGGGGGAGAGGTGCGATTCCTCTCGACCCTGCCTGATCTCCCCTATCTTCACCAACCTCTACTGGGTGGCTTAGCTCTGAAGCCAGGTGGCTCGGGGCACTCCAGCGACGAGCACAGGCAGAAACCAGGCAGAAACCACGCACGATCACGGATTCCTGCCTTCCCCAAAATGCTACAAACCGGAACCTCTCTCCAATATTGATTTTTAATCTTATCCCAGTTTAATAGCAATGGCTCTCGGTTATAATGTCTTCTAAAATACCTGTGTTTTGGTTCCCTTGTACCAGAGGAAAGCATGCCATCCCAACAGCAAATCATGTCCTTCTAAAGTCAATAATCTACTATTCCTTAGCGTTATACATTCCTTTACCCACATTAAATTTGTCACCTGATGGTATAATTCCCAATTGGGCAGGCCAAATCCTCCTCGAATTCTTGCATCCTGCAGCAGTTTAAGTTTTATTCTTGCTTTCTTTCCCTGCCAAATATATTTCAACACTATTTTATTTAAAACTTTAAAATAATCTTTCCCTAACCTAATTGGAATTGTCTGGAATAAGTATAGAATCCTAGGTAATATATTCATCTTAATTGTTGATATTCTCCCAATTAACGATAATTGTAAATTTTCCCATTTTGTCAAATCTGTTGTGATCTGTTGTTTGAGTTTAAAGTAATTATCCTCCTTAAGTGTACTACATCTTGCTGTCATATATATCCCTAAATACTTAACCTTATTTGTGACCTGGATCCTCAGAACTTCAGCCAATTCTTCCTTTTGTCTTACTAACATGTTCTTTGTTAATATCTTTGTTTTATCTTTGTTTATTTTCAAGCCTGCTACCTTTCCATATTCTTCTATCTTTTCTATCAATTTAGGTGCTGTTTCCAGTGGATCCTCTAGTATGAAAACCAGGTCATCTGTCTACTGTTTATCTTTAAAGCCTGCCTTGGGTTCCTTCATATATGACTTTGTTTAATTACTGAAGATCAGTGTTTCTTAAACCTTAGCAACTTTAAGGCAGGTGGACTTCAACTCTCAGATTTTCCCCTAGCTCGCTGGGGAATTCTGGGAATTGAAGTTCACACGTTTTGAAGTCACCAAGGTTGGGCTACACTACTGTAAATCTATCTATAAAAGCTAAAGCAGAGAACATAAAACAGAACACATTTCTTATGTACCATACAAACAAAACTAACCCTAGAGACAATGTAGAATGCTTTCTCGCATGTAGAAGGAGAGGTTTGTCTTCCAGAAATGCAGAAAAGAGGACGGAACCTATGATCATATAAGGTGAACTTGTGAAGAGACCAAAAGATTTTGGTTGGTGATCTACAGAACATGGATGGAAATCATAGGAATCCCTTTTCTGATGAAATCAAAACTGTACTTATTTGTCTAGGCAAGAACTGAGTAGAAAGAACAGTGCCTTACTGTTATGTAAGAACACCATGATTATTATTTGTGCAAAAATGGAAAAAATTAAAAAGTTCCAAATATTGAATATTTAAAATTATGGCCGTAGCAGAGATAGCAAAAGTGGTATGCCCAATCAGAGAGAAATTTACAGAAGAATTTATTAAAGACTGGAACTGTTTATGGATCATATTACAAAATTAGAAAAAAATAGCTTGATGATTATGGGTTTATAGATAAATAAGGGGAGATTCAGAAAATGTAAAGAGTGATTAAAACAATATGAAAGAATAAGAAAGAGTTAATGGATCCATGAGAAAAGTGAAGGCTTGAATTAGACTGTATGTATTTTTTTAAAGTTACATATTTAGTTTTATATTTGCAGGTTTAAGTTGCTGTACTACGTTCTGTATTGTTTTTAATGTTTATTTTATGTGTAGAATTTTAATGATTTTTTTTTTAAAAAATCCTTGAGCCTTTTTGAATTTCTCAGTTCTGCTTCAGCAAAGTGCTTATGCAGTGCACTCAAACATTGCAGTATACGCTGGTTTTAATCTAGATCACTGGTACTCTAAAACATGCATTTCTTGTCTTTTTACATTTAGGTGTGATCTCAAGACACCTGGAAAAGTTGTTACCCAAGTGTTATTTTTAATGGGACAGAAATATGAGAATTGCTAAATAATCAGAGTATTTAACTTCATTTAATTTTGTATTGTATTGATTTAATTTTAATGCAAATTACTGCATTTTTTGCACTATAAGACACACTTCCCACCCCCAAAAGTGGGTGGAAATGTCTGTGTGTCTTATAGAACGAATGTTGCCGAAGCCCTGCCTACCCACTGGCTGTCAGCTCCTACGGGAGGTCGCTGAAACTGGTTCAATAAAACACTTCACTCACAGTCTTTTTTTTTTAAACAAACTTTATTGATTACAAAACCAAAATATCAAACAAACACAACACACAGAAGAAGAAAGAAAAGAAATAGAAAAAAAGAAAATGATTAAAAAACTAACAATTCTACTATCGACAATCTATGGTTCCTTGTTTGTTATCAATATAGGTGATACATTTACAAATACATCTTATTGCAAATCTATAATTATGATTTACATTTTACGTTATTTACTAATATATTTTCTATTTTTGTTCTATCCAGTCATACCAGCATTCCCAGCTTCTATAATATTCTGATGTTTCTTTTTCCTTAAGTGCTAAAGTTAACTTGTCCATCTCTGCACAGGTGGTTATCTTCTGTATAACCATCTCCTCTGTTGGAATATCTGCTTGTTTCCAACACTGTGCAAAGATTATTCTGGCTGCAGTAAGAATATGCAGTATTATATATTTGACATTTTTAGGAATTTGTCTATTAAATATCCCCAATAGGAAGAATTCTGGTTTTAATTCAATTTGCTCCACCATTATTTCCTCTAACCATTTTTTTATTCTATGCCAGTATCTTTGGGCTTCAGTGCAGGACCACCACATATGAAAAAATGTTCCCTGTTTCTTTTTTACATTTCCAGCAATTCGGATTCATGTTATGAGACATTTTTGCTATTCTCAAGGGTGAAAGATGCCATCTATAAAACATTTTACAGGCATTTTCTTTATATGCTGCTGATCTTGTAATTTTATGATTCCTTGTCCAAACCTTTTCCCATTCTAATAATGTAATGCTACGTCCTATGTTTCTGTTCCAAGCTATCATGTTGCCTTTGACTACTTCTTCTTCTAATTCCGTCTCTAGTAAATAATTATAAAATTTAGTTATATTTTTTTTATCTGGACCTAATAAAATTTTATCTATTTGTTGTGCCTTAGTATAAATTCCAAAAAATTTCTTGTCCTGGCTATATCTATTTTGAATTTGCAAGTAAGCCCACCAGTCTACTTGTAGCCCCTGTTCTTGGAGATCTTGCCATGATTTTAAAGTTCCTTGCACATCAAGAAGGTCTTTGTATTTTATCATTTTATTAAGATCTAGATTGTTTGGATGTATCATCGCCTCCATCATTGAGATCCAAATTGGGATTTTTAAATAATGTTTTTTTTTAAGAAAAATTTGTTCCAATTAGCCAATAAGGAATCTCTAATTATGTGTCTGTGGAAATACTTCTGCTTAATTTTCCCAATGTCCCATAAAAATGCATGCCATCCCCTCTGTAAATCATGGCCTTCTAAAAATAAGATCCTTTTATTCCACAGATTTACCCACTCTTTCAACCAGAGCAAGGAGGCTGCACTATAATATAATTCCCAATTTGGGAGTGCCATACCTCCCTTGCTCTTCATATCTTGCATTGCCTTTAGGTTTATCCTCATTTTTTTTCCCTTGCCAGATAAATTTGGTGATTATCTGGTTAAGTTCCACAAAGTAATTTTTATGTATTTTTATTGGTATTGTTTGGAATATATAAATAAATTTGGACAGAATATTCATTTTTATAGTGGCAATCCTCCCTAATAAGATTTGCGATTTAACCCATATCTCTAAATCTTTTTTAACTTGCTGTAATAATTTATTATAATTATTTTCCATTAGAATTTTGCATTGAGCCATCAACCAAATTCCTAGGTATTTAACTTTTTTTACTATTTGTAATCCCATTATCCTTTCCAATTTTAGTTTTTGTTTTTCTGTTAAATTTTTAGTTATTAATTTCATTTTTCCCTGTTAATTTCAAGTTCTGCAACTTCCCCAAATTGATCTAACTCTTTCAGTAATTCTTGACCTGTTTCAATTGGTTCCTCTATGAAAAATACCATATCATCCGCAAATGACTGGAGTTTATATTCTTCTTTTTTAATTTTTAGTCCTTTTATTCCTGGGTTCTGTCTAATTCATGCAAGCAATGCTTCCAAAGATAATATGAAGAGCAGGGGGGATAATGGGCATCCTTGCCTGACTCCTTTCTCTATTTTTATTGAGCGCGTGTACTCTCCATTAATTATAATATTTGCCTTTTGTGAATTATAAATTGTAGTCACGATGTTTTCAAACTTAGTGCCTAGATTCATATTATAAATTTGTTGAATTAGGAATTGCCAATTTAAATTGTCAAAGGCCTTCTGTGCATCCAAGAATACAAGGGCTATTTGTTTTTCCAGGTGGGCTTCGTAGTATTCCAAAACATTTAATACTATCCTTAAATTATTCCTGATTTGTCTATTAGGAAGAAATCCGTTTTCATCTTTATGTATATATTCATTCAATATTTTTTTCAATCTATTTGCTATAATTGTAGTAAATATTTTATAATCAGTATTTAAAAGGGAAATTGGTCTATAGTTTTGTATGTCGTGAATCTGAATCTTCTTTCAGAATCAATGATATCAATGTCTCCTTCCATGAATCCAGCATTCTTGCTGCTAGTAGGACCTCATTATATGCTTCCACCATAAGAGGTCTTATTTGTTCTCTTATTTTTTTTATAAAGTTCCCCTGGTATCCCATCGGGTCCTGGGGTTTTATTGTTCTTTTGGTTTTCTATTGCTGCTTTTAACTCAGGCCACGTAATATCTCTAATTAACATTTCCTTCATCTCCTCCTTAATTATTTTATCTTTAGTAATACCCAAATAGTTTCTTATCATATCCTCATTTACCTCCTTCTTTTTATAAAGATCTTCAAAAAATTTACACGCAATTTCTTTTTTCTGTTCTATCCCTTGTTGGGCATCCCCATTCTCATCTATTAATTGGTAGGTCAATCTTTTTTCTTTTTCTTTTTTAAGTTTATAGGCCAACCACCTTCCTGGTTTATTGGACTGTTCAAAATATATCTGTCTGCCTGTATTTAACTTTGAGACCATTCCTTCTTGTTCGATTAAATTAAATTTATATTTAGTTATAAGACATAAGACATAAGAATTTATTTTGTCATTACACTCGCAAGCGGGTGCAACGAAATGAGGTGCTCTTCCACAAGTAAAACTGGACAACACCATTGAAAGAAAAATAAAATTAAACACAACAGACCATACAATAATCTCTATACAATTTAAAATGTAAATACCCCATTACTCTCAGCCATTAAATTCCACAAAATCTTATGTGACCCTGCATTCAAACTCAAAACTGCACTTGGATAAAAACTGTTCTTAAATCTAGTCGTCCTTGTTCTTAATACCCTGAATCTCCTTCTCGATGGTAATAGTTCAAAGAGCTGATGTACCGGATGAGAGGAGTCATTCAATATATTAAATATCTTCCTCTTACATCTATTCCTATACCGTTCTTCCAAAGAGGGGAGTGAGCAGCCAATGATGTTTTGGGCCATCTTAATCACCCTCTGAATTGCCTTTTTCTCTGCCACTGTGCAGCTCGAGAACCATACACAGAGACAGTAGGATAATATACTCTCAATTGAACTCCGATAGAAGGTAGTCAGTAGACTCTCAGCCAGTTGTTGTTTCCTAAGAATCCTTAGTAAATACAACCGTTGTTGTGCCTTCTTAATTAAAGCAGCGGTGTTTGCACTCCAGGTCAGGTCATTTGTAATGATGGTCCCGAGATACTTACATTCAACCACCTGTTCCACACGAACTCCCTCTATATACAGTGGCTGAATGTCTGCTCTTTTTTTCCTATAGTCCACTATAACCTCCTTGGTCTTCTTAATGTTAAATAGAAGATTATTATTTTTGCACCAGTGGGATAGCTGTAATACCTCATCCCGATATGCAGACTCATCATCCCCAGAAATAAGTCCTACAAGCGTAGTATCATTATTATTATTATTATCATCTGTTTTTTCAGTTTGCAATCTTTTGGGGTGTTTTGTAGCTGAATTTCTAATTCTTTGATTCTTTGTTCTAATTTATTTTGTTGAGCATATTTTTCTTTATTTCTTTTAGCAGTGTATGATATTGTTATGCCTCTTATTACTGCCTTCATTGTATCCCAAATGTTCTATTTTGTAGTTGCCTCATTATTATTTTCTTTTAAAAAATAGTCTAATTCCTCATCAAGTTTATTCATAAATTCTTTCTCTTTAATTAACTGTGTATTTAAGATCCACCTTTTCCTTGCCTTTCCACATTATCTGGATCGGGTTATGATCTGCCCATTCGTTTGGTAAGATTTCAATCTCTTTTAATTCATTTACTAATTCACCATTCATCCACACCATATCAATTTGTGTCCATGATTGGTGAGGGTTGGAGTAAAATGTAAATTGCTTTTTCTCAGGGTTTAATTTCCTCCACACGTCTATCAAATTTAGTTCAATCATCATTTCTTCAATGTTTTTGGTAGTTCTCTTTTTTCTTCTTTTCCCCTCCCACAACTATGATCTTTCTGATGGTCCACAATAGCATTGAAATCTCCCAAGATACAAATATTCCTTTTATCTAATTCCACTAACTTCTCATGTAATTGTTTAAAAAATTCCTTTTGGTTATCGTTGGGGGCATAGATTACCACCAGTAGAATTAGAATTGATTTAATCCAAATTTTTAACATCAGAATTCTTCCATTGGGGTCTATCCAAATTGGCTCTGCTTTCACATCGTCTTTCACATATACTGCTATCCCTTTCTTTTTCCTAAAATCTGTTGGTGACGTATACAAATTCCCTAGCTTGGGGCATTCTAAATATTTTTCTTCTTCCTTCCTTATATGAGTTTCCTGTAAACATATTATATCTGCATTTTGTTTAATTAATTTGGTTAATATTCTTTCCCTTTTTATCCTGGAGTTTAGGCCATTTATGTTAATTGATAGTATTTTTTTCTTCATCCATCACTTAATTGACTCTTGCTCTTTGTCTTGTAGTTACTCCTGTCTCTCTTTGTGGCTGCATCTTCAGTTTTTCTCTCTCTTGATGTTGTTTATTTTTTGAATTCCTACAATTCCCATCTCTATTTTTTTGGTAGTCTTGGTCGTCTTGCGAATTCATTTCTAACTCATCTCTACTACTCGATTCTTCATGGCCTATCAATCGTTTGTAGAAATCTTGGGCTTTTTCCACGGAGTCTACTTTAATTTTTCTTTCTTCCCAAGTGATTAGCATTCCCTCTGGGATTAGCCATCTAAATATGATACCTTTTTGGTTTAATTGGTTCACCAAGAATTTATAATCTCACCTCTGCTCTCTCACTCTTCTTGGGATTTGTTTAAGCACCAAGATTTCTTTCCCTTTGTATGTAATTGTTTCTTCTCTAGAAGTTTTATATATAATATCTCAAACTTTCCTTCTGGCAAATCTCACATGGACCTCTTTTGGATGTTTATGTCGTCTTGCATAATTTGTGCTCACTCTGTATACTTCGTCTAACTCTTTCAGAATATCGTCCTTATCTTTTTCCAATTGGTCTGCTAATATTCCTGCCATCTCTTGTTCTAAGTCCTCTTCTTTAGATTCCATTATATTTTGGAATCTTAGATATGCTGCGGCCTTGTCCATTTCCAGATATACCAAGGAGTCATCCATTTCTTTATTCACGTTTCTTAATTGCTGACCAACCATTTCCAGCTTCTTTTCCGTTTTTTCCGTTCTTTTCTCAACCTCCTTTATTGTTGATTAATTCCTTTCTAGTGCTTACTGTATTGTTTCAAATTTTTTGATCCAGCTTTAGAATGTCTAGTTTCATTTCTGCCTTTAAGTTTCCCATCTCTTCTTTTAGTTCATTTGTGTCAGCTCTTGATTCGATATGATTTTTTACCACTATTTCCTGAAGCTTCAGCATGGACTCTTGTAAAGTAAGAAGGGTCGATTGAATATTGGCATTCGTGATGATAGGTTGTCTTTCTCCAGATAAAGTTTTTTTCAATTGTCTTTTGTGCCATCACTGAGGTTGATGGCATTGAAGTTGTTTGTATTGAAGAAGTCTTCTTTCCAGTTTTAAGCATTGTATTAGTGACGGAAGTCATTTCTTGTAAAATTTGTTTTTGTTTTTGTATTATATTAAATATGTTGTCCCAGGTTAACATTCACTATTAAGAAATATCAACTATAAATGGCCACTATGCTAAATAATATGATACGTTACAGGATAAACCTCTCTTATCAATATATATATATTTTCCAGAACACTTTTACAGCTAATTTCTAAATCAAATATCTAGATTTGTAATTCTTAATAATATATCAAATTCCTCTATTTAAATTTAAATAATATTAACCTGTATAATATTAATCTATAAATACTATAGAATCCCAAATCTCAAAACAGTGTTATAAAATAATATTTCAAATATTTACAAATCTAAATATAGATATATCAACCTTACTATACAATAATTAATTAGTTAATCTGTAATAATCACAATTAATCACAATTAAGTATTTAATTCAATCTACTCAACGCCTATAATCAAATATCTATACCTAAATAATTAATTATCACCTTCCTTTTTATGTGTGTTATAACCAAATATAAACTACAATATTACTAATGTATCAATTAAATATATATAAATATATATAAATTACATTTACCACATTCAAAAATCAGTTAAGTTGGTGTCAAGAAATAATTGTTGCAATCTGCAAATTTAAATGCTTAAAGTGTCCTAATATAATTGTTCAGTTCTTCAAGATTCCTTCACCGAGCGCACCAGAAGTACAGAGTTGCTGAGTAATGTCTCTGATTTCACTATCTCACCACACTTTCTGCTGTAGTCATTTCTCCTTTTGTTTGAAAGTTTAACAAGTCAATTTTTAGATTCAAATAGTCTCTTTCTTTAATAAATCTTCTCCACTTACTACAGCTCCAGTCCAATAATCCAAAAGGAGACTAGTAAATTATTCAATTTCTTTCGTGGAATATTTAAAGTTGTAGTTTAATTCCTTACTTCAAGTCTCCCCTCATCTCAAGTTCATCCTTCCAATTTTCCCCAAAGTCCCCAATTCAAATCCTTCAAAGTTCCCTTAAATTAAATTATTCTTTCTTTCTTCGTTTTTCTCTCTCCCCCAATTATTATCAGTCTCTCAGATCCCTCAGATTCTCTTATCTTCTCTGTTCGATCGCTCGCGTTCTTACCCTCTTTCATCTCACAATCCCTTTTGCTTTCGCCGCCGTTCATATCTGCTTTGGCCGCTGTTTTCGGGCTTCGCTCCGACTAAGATACTCCAATATTCAACGCTCAATCAGGATCGCAAATTCTTTCACTCGCACTCTTCATTCACCAAAGTCTGCCACTCATTCGCTTCCTCTTGTATGCAACGATCAAGACTTTAGGACCACCATTGCTGACAGTGTCTTGTTGTTGGTCTCCACAGGGTTTCTCTACGTCGCGATGAGAATCGCCTTTTCCACACCACGACTTGTGTCTCCCCACACTGGCACACTTCTCTACAAGATGCGTGCACCCCTAAGGGTCACTCCAACAGCAAGAGGAGATAGCATGAAACCCAGAGCGAGCTTCAGCACCTCCGTTTGCCCATATCTCATCACCGGAAGTCCCATTCACAATCTTGATGTAGCAATGTGTGTTTATTTTGGCTTCCTCCAACAGCAGCAACAAACGGAAAGTCCAAGTAAAGCCAGCGCTGAGAGCGTCTGCCTCTCAGCGCTGTTTATATTTCCCGTTCAACCCCCCTTTAATTAGCTAACATCCACTCTTAGCAAAACACCCAACATTCATTTACAGCAATCTTGCGCGCTACCACCCAATCCCCCAAATAACACCTTCCCCTCCCCACCCCGATCCATTCGATATTCCCTATGTGAAATGCTGACCAGCCGAAATGACATCCTGAGGTATTTCCCGGCTGGTAAGAGTGGGAGGCATTTTGCTTAGAGATTTGCAAGATGCCGAACAAGTGATAAGGCAGTTTCCCAGTCGGTTGCACCAAAGTAGGGAGGGACAGTTACGCCTGGCTTCACTGGCTGTCATTGACATCGATTCGGGACCTTCAAGGTAGATAGCTCTCCCCCAACCACAGCGACATGTCAGGCTTCATTCCTTCAGCAGCGTTGTTGAAGCCCAACACTGGCCCCCCACCCTTTGGCCTCTGCCTTCCAGCAATTTGCCTCCTTGCAGCAAACACCAAACAACCTGATAAAGCTTCAGCACAGCTTAATGTAGCATGAGCAGCTAGTTGGTGGTTGGATCAGCCTCCTGGAATAGTGATGATCAACTGTTCGAGGCTGCAAGGCTCACCGCCACTCACCGCTGCCTATCGCCGCTTCCGCACATCCTTTTTCAGCCTCCATGAGCCCCATTTTTGGCCTCCGCACGTCCTGTTTTCAGCCTCTTTGTGCCCCGTTTTTTGCCTCCATATGTCCCATTTTCAGCCCGTTCCAGGTGGTGGGGATTACCACTGCCACCTATCTCAGCAGCAACAGTGATCGGCTGCGATAAGTGGTGGCGGTAATCCCCACCACCTGGAACAGGCCGAAAAGGGATGTGCAGAGGCTGAAAATGGGGTGTATAGAGGTGGCAATAGGCAGCTCCAATGGGCGGCGGCGATTCCCAGAGCCTGGAACAGCTGATCATTGATATTCTGGGAGGCCAATCCAACTACCAATCAGCTGCTTGTGCTAAATCAGGATGTTCTGAAGCTGCCCAAGCTATTTGCTGCTTGCTGCAAGGAAACAAATTGCTGGGAGGCAAAGGCTGGTTCCCCACCCCCCCAAAAGCTAGGTGTGTCTTATGGTCTGGAGTCTTATAGTGCAAAAAATACAGTAATTACAATCACATTTATTTTTCTGGCTTCACCCATTACTTTTAAAATCATGGCTACACACAATCAGAATAGAGCTGGAAGGGACATTGAAGGTCTTCTAGTCCAACCTCCTGCTCAAGTAGGAGATCCTATACCATTTCAGATACAGTTGTAGACTCTTCTTAAAAACCTCCAGTGATAAAGCACTCACAACTTCTGGTGGCAAGCTGTTCCACTCGTTAATTGTCCTCACTGTGAGGAAGTTTCTCCTTAATTCCAGGTTCCTTATCTCCTTGATTAGTTTCTAACCATTGTTTCTTGTCTTGCCTTCATGTGCTTTGGAGAATAATTTGGCCCCCTCTCCTTTGTGGGAGCCCCTCAAACAATGGACTATTGCTATCATGTCACCCTTGGTCCTCCTCTACTCTAGACTAGCCAAACCCAAATCCTGCAACTGTTCTTTATGTTTTAATCTCCAAGTCTTTAATCACCTCCATTGCTCTTCTTGGTACTATTCCCAAACTCTCAGCATCTTTTTTGTAATGTAACATGGAAAGGAAGAAAGAAAGGGGGGGGGGAGGGAGGGAGAGAGGGGGGGGGATGGAAGTGATTATGCAAAATGAGAACATGAAAAGATAGGTATCAAGTCATTTGGTTTTGCAAATGGAGAAGAAAAATGGTAGCAACCTGCATTTCATGTGCAATAATTTCAAATTAATTCAGCCAGGCTGAGGAAAAATGAAACCTCTTAACATTTTTGCAGCGCTTACTCAAAGTTTCCTGCAAAATTGGCTTGAGTGGTGGGAGTCAAATGACAAGATGGTGACTCTCCAGAGACTGGCGTCTTTGACATCAGCCTTCATTAATAAATCACATTAACCAGTCACACAACTGCTTGGGAGGACAACAATCAGAACCATCTTGCAAATGCAGGATGATTACACACATCCAGGCATTTCTGAACACTAAGCGCAGGGGGACATTAAATAAAGAGCAAGGTAACGTATAATTTATTTGAAATTACTGTTATGAGAGCCTCTTTTACAAGCATCAAATGGAAACCAAAAAGCCCACATCGGAGTTTATTTCCCGCCTTGTGTATCCTGTATGAGGCTGAGTCAGGAAGTGGAAAGAAATACGACACATCAGAGCTACTGGTGGCAGAATTCTTTTTTACCCTAAGTATTGAAGAAAGCAGGTATTAAAACAAATACTTGTTTCTCTTCTCCAACCTAATCCAATTGCTACTCTTCTGCTACCAATCTTACATAGGAAAAGCTAGACATTAATTCTAAGAGGCACTTGTTTTTTTCCCCACAGGATTACATCAAAATGCCATTTTGAAGATTGGGGGATATTTAAGAATGGAACTCTATTCATCACTAACCAGCAGGGAAAGCTGCAGGGGGCAGGGGGAAGCACACTGATTCTCACACGGTTGAATTCCACAAAAGGAGGAATAAAAGAACAAGGAGAAAATTTATGGGTGCAGTGCTGCACTATCCTAAAATTACTTTTGCATCTTTGGCTACAGCTGTTAACAGATTGGATCCATGCATTTTGAGATCTGGAAACATCCTTTAATAGGTCTAACATAATCTATTAAAAAAAGCTATAACCTACTCACTCAATATAACAATTTCCCCACCTACTTGTCTATAGAAGCCAAATATTTTGTTCTATAACAAGGGGCCTCAAAACTTGGCAACTCATAAGACTTGTGGACTTCAACTTTCAGAATTCCTCAGCCAGCGTGGAAGTTGAAGTCCACAAATCTTAAAATTGTCAAGTTTAGAGATCCTTGTTCTATAATGAGCTATTCCTCAACCTTTCCCTAAAGTAGCCAAATCTTAAAACTTTGAGCTGGTTGGAGGCAGGAAGTTCTGCATTCTCAACTACTAAATTCAAGTAATCATTCATTTTCAGAGTCTTTTGATCCCTGGCTGATGCTGCGTATATGATAACTCTCAAATCCCAGGACATATCCTTAAAACCAATCTGCCAACATCTAGTTCAAGTGATAATGTTTTGTTCAATTTGAGAGCCTTTTAATGCAGCAAATACTTTCTAGTTTATCTTGCTGAACTTGTAAAAAGAAGACAAGGTGGATGTCTGTTTGTAGACCCAGCTATGGCTTTTTCCAAGCTTCATCTAGCAATGGAGTCCAGCAGCTCAGGTACGGGGTTGCTATGCAACAGGAAGGCTGGTACAGCAACAAATCCCAAATGATCCATAGACCCTGATTAAATGAACAGGGTCTCATATAGAATAAAGCTCCAGAGAGCCTTAAGAAACTTCCAAGTGACCATCGCTACTTGTGACCCGACATCTTGGCTAATATCACACTTGATGCGCCACTGGACACATTTCTGAAATGTCCATTCCTACTTCTGGACCCAACCAGGTCTGGATAATACATGCCAGGTTGGTCATCTCATCTATGAGTAAATCATCTCATTTCTAAATCACAGATGAGGGAGATCTTACTACAGACTTTCCTACAGACAAACCTAGCATTTACTAGTAGTAGTAGCTGAAAGCCAAAGTCTCTGAAGATCTATGGTTGCGAAGGAGCACATTTCTTTAGAAAAAAGACAATCTTCATTGTTTTTAAAAGTGCTTTTATTTTATATTACAAAATATAGTCAGCCTGCTTTTGAGTACATTGAGACTTCAAAGCAATTAGGGGAAAAAGCTTAATTCTCTGGTAATTTTTTTTCAAAATATAAAAGTACTGGATTTTTAGAAACAGGACCAGGAGATCCTAATTTCCATTTGCATCATGATTTCCCAAAATAATTTAGCTGGATTTGCATGGAAAAACATACCAGATGACTTGACTTGCTAGACTGTTTGGGACCTTGATTTAATCTGGTCCTCTGAACATGATTTTTAGGCCATATTTAGGTCTCTGTGCAAATCCCACAAGGGACAAAGTTCACTCTAAATCCATTTAAGATTGGCACCTGAATATTAATCAGGATCAAAAGATCCAAGAGAGAGAATGAAGTAATCTGTAGTCACGACCAAAAGTTGGGCACACAATTCCTAAGGCACATAGGTAGAGAAAAGACACAGCAACAACTCTAAAGGAAATTGGAAAAAAGCTTGGCAACCCCAATATTTCAGCCAAGAATGGACCAGGATGGGTTCATCTGCCATCCTTTTATCAAACTAGGTTCTCTCTCTAAGACAAAGAGAAAAATCCAACAGATCAGCTCAGGATGAAGAGAAGATTCCCCCCCTGCACGGTTGAGCATAGGATGGGATGGATCAAGATCTACCCCAACCTCTGCAGAATATTCTTATCTTCCTTTGCTCTCTGGTGAACACAGAATATTTTGGGTGGGGAGGAGCCTATATTTTTAAAGTGTCATGGCATGAACTGTGAAGGGTTGAAGAAGGTGCTGAGGCAAGACTTGTGACAGAAGTAGAGGGAGAAAATGTGCCATGATTAGTGAAGGAAAACTAGGGTTGCTCGTGGTATTGCTTTGTTGTGTCTTTACAAGAATAAACAACAACAACAAAGGATTCTTCCTTTGAGGATTCTTTCCTGGAAGTGACTGATCACTGTTTTTGAGTCAGGACTGCAGTAGCCATTGAGGAAAACTTTATAAAAATAATCCAGAAAGGTCAAAACTGAAGCAGCAAAGAGCGTCTTCTAGATTATGACCATTATAGGCACCTGGACATAGTTTTGAATGTAGGGAAGATTTCTAGGCATAGGCAGCATGTGCTTCCAGGACTGAAGGGGCCTAGAGGAGCCCCACCAGTCACCTGTAGTGCAAAGGCCTCCCCAGTGAAGGGGGAACAGTTCCAGGATAGAGATGCAGCCCAAGGGAAATCCTAAAAAAAAAAGAGAAAAACAATTCCAGAGAGAATCACTATTTCCATTCTGACCCAACTGAAAAGCTCTATCTAATAAATGACCTGCGGACTTCAACTCCCAGAATCCTGAGCCAGCATGGAATTCTGGGAGTTGAAGTCCACAGGTTGCAAAGGAGCCCATCGTTGCCCACCCCAATCTAATATACTAGCCTTCCCAGTTGCCTAACTTGTACAATAAGCCTTTCCAAAGGTTTCACTTCCTTCCAAGAGACATGGGACTCTAAGGAAGCATCTCTATCTCTGCGAAATGCTGAAAAGAGCTGCATCCTTGAATCACAGGAGAAAGAGCACATGGGAGCAACATGTGTCTGGTTAAATAGCTACGGCCATTTTCGTTCGCTCATATATTCATATACTTTATAATTTAAATACAAGTTTAATACATTATAATATAAAGCCCTTTTAGGGATGCATCTTGTCACCCACAGCATCTGTTCAAGCCTGCTTAGTGGGCCAACCAAGTTTAACTCAGCCCAAGCTTAACCTTCGGTTTTCATCTCATTGCACGTACCATCAGGCTTTGATCATGCAGCATGAAGAGAGACACAGGTGGGGTGGGAAAGTCCTTTTAAAGTGCAAGGGACAGGATGATGATGAGAATAATGATGAGTACTGTGATGGTCAAGCAGATGCCGATCATGAACTTCTTCTGTAGAGCCCCAAAGGCAAGAGAGAAAAGGCAGAAATATGTGAAGAAATATAGATGGAGAAGCATCTCCAGCTACACTGATTTTTTCTCTGCTAGCTTCAGGGAATAAAAAAAGGTACTTTCTCACCCACAACCTACTTGCTCAACGCACCTTTCATCTCTCTGAGACTTCACCTTGTGCTGCTAGCTATTTTGGACTGCAAGGACTCAAAATATCGTCCTACCCCACCCCACCCCTGAAAGCAGAAACTCCCAGAGAGTTAACCCTTGTAAGAAACACTGGAAGGGTATTTCATTTTATACCATGTTCCTTGAAAAAAAAAAAGACCCAGTCTTATATTTTTCGGGCTTCAAAATAAGCACTAGGCTTATTTTCAGGAAAACATGATTTCAGCCCAGTTGGGAGCTCCACCCCCGGTGTGCGTAGAAGAGGTGGCAAGCATGCGGGGGCTGATGGTATGAGGGCTGCAGATGGGGACAGTTTACCTTGAGAGCTTTCTTCTGACTCTCCTGGGCTTGGTGAAGGTGCGAGTTGCCCCTTCTTGACATAGTCCCCGGAGTCTAGAATATTCTTCTCTATCCTGTCAATCATGTCTCCCTGAGTGGAATTAAAAGGGGATGTTTAGATTTCAGGCAAAAACAACCAGTTCTTGTGGGGGGCAGAACAGAAAAAGCAGCAAGACTAAGAGGTTCCACTGCATGACTATGGGACAACTAGTGGTAAAGTGAAAACAAAGCAAACAAATGAAAGTTCAAAACTGTTTAAATGTAGTGGCTCAACTTTTGCATCATTGATAGCGCTTAGACTTGTATATTGCTTCACGGTGCTTTATAGCCCTCTCTAAGCTGTTTACAGAGTCAGCATATTTGCCTCCAACAATCTGGGTCCTCACTTTACTGACCTCAGAAGGATGGAAGGCTAAGTCAACCTTGACCCTGGTGAGGATCACTGTTAAACTGCAGGCAGCCGGCAGTTAGGAGAAGTAGCCTGCAGTATTGCATTCTGACTACTGTGCCACCATGGCTCTTGGTGAGAAAAACCTCCTAGAAAGGCCATACAGGAAGTCTACTTGACAATAGTACTGATAGGAAGGAGACTGGATGCTTATAGAGAGTTAGAACAGGTTAAAAAAAGGGAATTAAGGGGACTGCAAAAATATTCCTTTCTCTCTTCGGGGAAGTATTGGCTATCTTTTCATGCAAGAAATCCAAAGATCAATGGTTAACATCTCCAAAGAAGCTGGGAAAGATCTTTGACACCAAAAAAAGCCACAATAGGTCAGTGTAAACCCTACTAAGGTAATTGGGCTGATGGTGTGATTCAATAAAGTCTGACCAAAGCAAAATCCCCCTTGCTTTTCTTTCTTTCCACTTCATACTTGCAGCTCCACTTCTGTAGCCAGGAACATAAACAGGTCATGTAGCTCTTGGATACTGCGCTCCAATTTCAGGATTTCATTGTGCCTGGTTTCGATATCATTGAGAGCCTGCTTTGTCACTTGTGTGTCCTTCATGAGCTGCACGAAAAAGGTAAGGTAGATGAATCCCCTTGTTGAGAGCCTTTTCCTCCTTTCAAAGGCCCCAATATTTTGATACTCACATTTGAAATAAATACTTCTGTCTGACCACTCTCCAGCATCTCATCCAGTTCGTCATCAGATACCACTGTGCTACCAGCTGGAAGGAAATAAAATACAATGTCAATATCAATAAGCAAGAAATGTTTTCACTCTTCCATCAAAAAAGAGAAATGAAATTCAAAATATCTTTTTCTCAGGACTCTAAAGCTTGTTTTGCCCTATGAGTAGAATCCAAAAATTTAGGCGCTCTATCTGAAGCATAAGACCCAAAAGTCAAGGGTGCACTGGAATCCTGAATTTATCTGCTCTGTGCTAGCACCACAATGCCCTCTCGTGGCAAACTGCACAGCTGAAAGGCAGAAAACGCAATAAAGCTAGGAGTAAAACCCTCTATATTTCACAACTGGGTGATATCATCAGACAGCTTTGTTGCTTGTTTGCTTTTTTTCCAGAGATGCTGAAATGACTGTGATTGTGATTTTACTAGTAGTTGTTTCAACTTTTGATGCTAGGAGTTCATCAACACATCTTGAAGTTGCCAAGGTTAAGAAACAGTGCTTTATGACATTATTCCTCAGATGCTACCTTTCTGAGGGGTAATGACTTGATTAACATATAAATAGCACACATTGCTGAAGGGCTTTATAAAACTGAACATAAAGGCTAACCCTGTAAACTCTAGTAAACTTCTTCTAGAAAGAATGTATCAAACTTTTTGAGAAGGGACAGACATTGAACTATGATCTCCCTCTTTTACCATTTATATTGGATAAGTTTCTACTTTTCTCCTCAAAAGAGAAACAGTGCTTTTGGTTTTCAAGAAATCAGGGTCAAATGAGCTTCCAAGGGCTACAAATGGGAGACTTAATAGCACATGTAACTTTGGGGCTGCAGGATTTCTAGGAAAGGTTTTGTCTGGGATACTTTAAGGATTTTTGCTTTGGCAGGTGACTGGATTAGAAGACCTCCAGGGTCCCTTCTAATCCTATGATTCTAAGTTGTCTTCCCTGTTTTGCTTTTAAAAAAACAGGGAACGAGGATCCCAGGTACTGAACTATAAAATACCCTTTTCCTGTGGTGGGCCTGATGCCTTCCCACCTTGCTGGAGAACACACTAGGAGGTATGCTCTCCTGTTTTTGGTAGACTGGTGCATGAAATAAGCCACAGTGTATCCATCTTTTTCCTCATAAAGGCTACTGATGAACAAGGCATTTTTACAACTGGAAATGTGCCAAAGCTAGTTTTGAGCTTCACAGGAGCACTTGTTGTTGCTGTTCTGAGCATGTTCTGGCCTATCTTGTCTTTACCATACCCAGGCCTACAAAAACATATCAGATGTATAAATTGAATTTAAACCTAAAATGAGGGCCAGCTTTAGAATGTTGGAAAATTATGTGATATTTTTCTACTGTGGAGTTCACGTTTCTTTTCACACATGAATATCCAAACAATTATGTTGGCGGGGATGTCATAGCAAATCACAAAATGGAACAGGCTGGCAGCAGAATGCTTCATATTCCTTCCGGAAAGTTCCCTTAATTTCTCAGAATATGTGAATCAGGCATTCTGGGAGGTCTTGCGCTGTTTCGGAAATATGACTCGAATTGCTTTGGCCAATGTATTTTGAGGAATTGCTCATAAAATCCCTGATCAGCTTACCTGGTAGATAAATCTAATACTTTGGGGGAGGGGATTTTAAATTAAATAATCTCTGGCCATCCCATTTTACATATTCCAAATGTAACTGGTTAAGTCTCAGAATTACACTATAGTATGTTCCTGCACCTTGGGCTACAGGACCATGCATTTTAAAAAAGCCACTCTAATCCTCTTTTTGAAGAAAAAAAAACCTTCTGGTTTTGAGCTTCCCCGAAGACGGACCACTGTCCACGACTGTGCACAGCTTTGGTCTGTACTTTGGCGTCGGACAGCCCCAGTCGACCAGATTTGGGGCAGAAGCCACCTTGTAGGGGTGGCGGAGGAAGGGGAGACCGTCAGCCGGGTAGAGGGGAGTCGCAAATCCCCTCCCCAGCTTGGCAATTGCTCCCTCCCGAAGTTGCATGAAGTGGTGGTCTAAAATGGCCACCCTGAAGGGGAAGATTAGACTGGAATAAGTTTGTGCAGCAGAGAAAGAAACGAACAGCAGGAGGAATGGGATGAGATAATTAAATGGAAGGTACCCCAGGATTAACATTTCAAAGAATTTTTAAGAAAGGACTTAAAGTGGCGAATAGAAAGAGAAAAAAAAGGTGTGAATTGCTTTGACAGCAGTGGGGCTTTGAACCGAGAAAGGTAGAAGCTGGAGAAGGAATCATCTAATAAATTTGGAAAAGTATATTTTGATTCTATATAGGCACTAATAAAGCCTAACTATAGATTGTTAAAGAAAAAATTTAATGTCAATTGGATTTGACCTTTTTTTGGAAATTTGTGTTTTAAAAAGCTCTGATTAGGAAGAAAAAAAGGGGGTGTGGACTTGCCAGAACAAAGAGTGCCAAATTGAATAAAGAGGGAAATATCTGGAAAATTAAAAAAGGGAAAAAGAATCAGCAGAAATTCGAAGGGCGGAAGGAAGTTATAAATAGACAGGGGGATAAAAACTGTACTGAAAGAATAAAGGGGAAAATACAAGTGGAAAGAAGGGATAAGAAACAGGACTTGGGAACAAAGAAATATGGGAACTGTAAAAAAATGGGGGGGAAATTATTTAATTAGACATAAGAGATAATGGCTGATTGATATTTGGAGAGAGGATTGTGCAAGGTGCTGGGGGTAACATAAATAAATTTGTAGTTGTGAAATGGGGACATATAGATTGATAAGATGAAAACTAGAACTGTTATTTTTTGATAATGCAATGCTCTTATCCTTTATGTATAGAGATAATTGTAACAAATAATGGAATAGGTTTATTAAATATATTGCAATACTTTTAGGATTGGAATGCTGATATTTTTTGTTTAAATATGAATGGAATAATTAATGGAATATGTGTATTAAATATACTGAACTAAATGAAATGATATAGGAGAAGAACTGAAATGGAATTAACACCAGGGTTTAGGATTAAATGAGTAGATTAATATGTCCTTTTTTCTGAAATTGTAGATAAACCTTATGAAATTAAAAAGGGGAAACCATGCAGAATCTGATTTATATATGTTATGTAGTTTTAAATGGGATTATTAATATTAATGTTTTAGGTAATAAAATTTTAAACATTTAATGGGATTTAAAAGGGGAGATAATTAATGAATATGTAATTTAGAGGTGGTGCACTTAAACTGATATGTTAGGGAGGAGACCAATTTATAGAAGTTGTGTTATTAATCAGAATTTAAGAGGAAATATACAAATGTGACAGTTAAAAGAATTTAATAATTATGAAGTTAATATATGTGAATTAAATAATGTTATAAGCATTTGGAATAATATAATAAAATGGAAAATGTATAAAACATTGTTAAGATAAGAAATTGAATACAAAAATTAAATATGTAATTATGGTCATATTTCTATGTATATGTAAAACCTGTAATCATGCTATTCACTAAAAAGAGATGTTAAAATGTGGAAAACTGAATAAAACTTGTTTTTTTAAAAATCTTCATTTCAGAAGCATTATGCACATTACGTTTGCATACTAGTTTGTTCCGCATAATTTTTCTATTTCTATATTCACTGACAGAACTAAGAATTTAAAAAGAAACTTTTTTTCAGTTAAATTAATGTACTATTCATGGAATAGAACACAAGATTCTTGCTTTTTTCTGCTATTTTCTTAAAGAGAAACAGTATAGAAAATAGGATATCACGTTTGGACATTCTCCCTTATTTATTTAATGTATTTTTTGTACTGCTTCCTACGCTGAAACATCTGTAAGCAGTACAAAAACACTGGAAATACTGTGGGATGCTTTTGAAAAAAGAAATGAGAAATTAATAAGAATTTTAATAGCGATGTCTATTTCTGTAGAGAGGTTATGTCAAAAAATGTTTTGGAAGAAATGATAGAAGAGAAACAAGTTTTATCTGACAAATGACAAGCTACAAAAATGACATGGAAAAAGATGTTTCATTAAAGTCAAAAGAGAATTACAAATAATAAATCAAAAAAGTGATCTGGATAATTGTGTCATATTAAATTTATAAGACGTTAGTTAAAGCTTAGATGAATCTTGTGGGAAGGGGTAAAAAAAAGTAGTTCTACAAGAGTACTTGATTGGATTAAAATTAAGACTGTTGGAAGTAAAAGAAAGGAACATGAAGTTGGCTTATTTGATCAAGGATAAAACAGATATGTTATTTCTGGCAACTTTTAATGGACTTTTGCTGACACCAGGACTGAACTAATAATGAAATAAATTTACGGATTTATTAATAGATAAGAAATGAAACGCAGGATAAAGAGATCATTGGTTGTAAAGTAAGAGGTCAAAAATTACTAAAATTGTTTATATTTGTTGTGATGAAGGTTGGAAGTCACTTCTTTTTCTTTATTCTTTTCTTTTACATTTTTCTTTTCCTTGGCATTTTAACTCTTTTATTGTTGCTTTCTTCCAGTTTGCATTAGTTTTTATTGTTGCAATTATAACCTTTAATAAAATTACTTTTAAAAAACAACAAAAGCAACAATAAAATATATATAATGATAAATAATATATTAAAGGAATGTATTTTTTTAATAAAATCTTAAAAGTTTCTGTAGGTGGTATCTTTCAAATGTCCAGAGGAAGAATCATTTTAGAGGTACTATCATTAAGAAGACCCATCTGTGAGCAGTTGCCAGACTTTTCAATAAATGCATGATAATCTCAGTGATTGAACAGATCTAAAACTGGGATTCTCTAACAGGTGTCCTTGTCCCAAATAACTAAACATTTGAATTTGGCCCAGTAACTAACTGGCCACCATCTGGGACTTTCCTTAGCCATAAAATATCCAAATAAATTTGGCTGTTGCAATCTTTCCAAAGCAGGCACATGATTTGGGGCAATTCTACAAGATGATTTGACATTAAAATGCAGCATTTTCTGTACCTAGCAAAGGCAACCACAAATACTCACTAATCTGTAGATGTCGTTTGATGCGCTCCAAATTTCGGTCTCGGTAGTCAGACTGTACAGAGTTGCATTTATTGATGAGATCCAAGAATTGTTGGGAAAGGATCCCATGCTGAAACAGAAATATATATATAATAAGTTACGCAGACCCTTTTTGCCTCCTCACCTTCTTCCCCATCAAAGGCAACCAATTGCTTTGCTTCTCACTTGATTTCTCTTCATTCGGTTGTTGAATGAATTTCTGTTCTCATCTTGTTCCTCCTTCATGGGCTCAATTCCTACATAATTAAGAAGTGGCTATAGTTAGATTGTAATGCTTATTTCAAGAAAGAATTCTGGGAACTAAAATATGGTATTTTTCAGAGCACTAGATTCTAATTCCCAAGCTGAAGAGTCAAGATACAACCCTGTTTGTTTTCTTCATAAGGTGTGCACATACTCACTCTTCAGCTGGGCTCGGATGTCTTTTGCTGATTCCTTGATCTCCTCACGCAGCTTTTGTAGGCCTTGCTTTGTATCTAGAAAACACATTGGAAATGCAAAAATTAATTTTCACCATATCCAATTTTTGCAAGCATTGTGACTGAGCTACACTGCCCCATCTCCCACCTTTCCTCTGGGAAACTAATGAGGACTATCTGTAAATGATGGGAACAATTTTAGTCCTCGTTTAGTGACAGCATTAGGGACCATCAATCCAGTTAAGCAAAACAGTCACAAAGCAAAAAATCATGTGATGGTTTATGATTTTTCACCAGACAGCCCTATCAACTGACTGTAATGGCAAACCTTTGGCAGAGAAATGCAAAGGCTGCAAATGTGGGCATTAGTCACAGAGTTATTTTTCATTTTAAGTAGGAACAGTTGTTTTCTGAGGCCCTCAGTAAGCAAGGACTGCTTTGGTGGTGCAGTGATTAGAATGTAGTATAGCAGGCTAATTTTGCTGACTGCCAGCAGTTCGATTCTCACTGGCTCAAGGTTACCCTGGCCTTCCATCTTTCTGAGGTCGGTAAAATGAGAAGCGAGATTGTTGGGGGCAATATGCTGACTCTGTAAACTGCTTAGAGAGGGCTGTAAAATACTGTTCAAGCGGTAAATAAGTCTAAGTGCTACTGCTACTTGCAATCCATTGTAAGTCACACCACTTCTTCCTGAACAATTCTATAAAGCTGTCTCCTTTATGCCTTTGCTGAGTCTGATTTATAACTGCTCATTTTCTTCTGTACAGGTAGCCCTTCTTAGTAACCACAATCGGTACTGGCAGCTCTGTTGCTAAGTGCCGCATTTGCCTAAGCAAAATATCATGTGTTTACAATTTTATTTTTGCCTTCTCTATTAATGCAGCTTGTTGTAAGGCAGTTCTGAAATGCCCGAATGGTGATCACCTGATTATGATGGCTCTACTCACAGCACAAATTCCTTAGCCTTATTTTTAAAGATATTTAAGTGCAAGTCATTTTCTTTCAGTTGTTAGGTTTAAACATTTGGATTCTATTCTTGATTCCTACTCTCAACTGACCAAAGGTCTCTTGCTTTCTTGATCAATATGATCGACAAATCTTCCTTGCTGCCTCATTTGTGTAAGTCTCCTGTTTGAAGCACCTTTCCTTTTTCCACTAATTTCTTCTCAAAGATGGTATTTTCTGTCATTTTTGCCCTGTCATCTTAAGCCTCAGTCCTAATTTAACTAAGCTTTAAAGAGGGACTGTAGCATTTGCTGTTAGTTTTCCGTTTGTAATTTTGGAACACGTAACCTTGTAAGCAACAGCCTGCAAGATGCCACATACATTTAAGCCACATGGTATTTTTCAGCAGATTGAAGCTTGATTGTTGGAAAACCTACTGTCATCAGGGATTGGTGAAGCCAAGACTGTAGTCTGGTTTTTTTCTAGGTCCTTCACTTTGTTTTCCAGTATCTTCAAGGCTTCACGGATGTCACGTGTCTATAAAGGAGATAAATGATGTAATGAGGTCAGTACCAATTACTGAATCCTGATCTTATATCAGAGAGCTCAGAACAGTGATGATAATTGTTCTAGGTCAGTGGTTCTCAACTTGTGGTCTGTGGACATATGGGGGATGGTTGTGATGTTATCTCAGGGGGTCCATGAAAGCTTGAAGAAATTATATGATTTAAATCTTACGTCTTAGGGGTCTGTGGCCACAAAAGTATTTAAAAGGGGTCCATGGTGAAATAAAGGATGAGAACCACTATTCTAGGTTCTATAGGTTGTTTTCTAAAGATCATTTCAGAAGAATAAACTAATTAAAGGTAGTCCTCAATAACTACGCTTTTAAATTCAAAGTTACTGTAGAACTGAAAAATGAACTTTACAACCTGTTATCCCTCTTACCACTGTAGCATCCCTGAAATCATTTCCCCACTTCATAGCCAAGCAGAGAAACTGGGAGATTTCAAATCGCAAACACGTGATGTCTTATTTAATGACTGTATCACTTAGCAACAGAATTGCTGGTCCCATTTGTGATAGTTAAGTGAGGTCTACCAAGTAACAAAGTGGGCAGAAGGGATTTCTTAAAGCCCCACCACAACATCAAATGAACTAAGCATTAAGCATTCAGTTTTTCTCACACGTGCTTCTATTGTACTGTATATCACTCTAACTGTATTCAGCAAATACATATCATGCAAATTGCAACTTCATATTCAAGAAGAGAATGGGAAAACTCGTCCCTGGCCAACTCGCTGCGGACAACTCACCACGGGAAAACTTGCTGAGGGACAATTCAAGGAGGGTTAACTTAAGAGAAAGACAAGAGGGACAAGTGACTCCATATTCTAGTTCATCCCAGCTTCGAGGATGTCTGACTTGAGAAGGTTCAAATCTAAAGCAAGACCAGGCCCCACTGCAATTCACTTGTCCCTCTTTGAATTACCCCGCATTGAAACAAACAAAATGTTAAAAAGTGATATTTATGTAGATACTTACTAAGCACATCTAAATTATGTTAAAATAACCAAAATATTTTTACAATCCCCAAGGCATTTCACAACTTTAGAGCACCTGTAATGTTTGGAAACTGAAAGTTGAAAAATTTGATAGGGCCCTATTTGCCGCAAGTCGGCTGCAGCAACTTGTCCTAGACCCATTCAAGCAAAATGTTCCATTATGCAAGTTATTGTATTTTTTGGATTATAAGATGCCCCCCAAAAAAAAAAAAAAAAAACTGGGTGGAAATGTTTGTGTGTCTTATAGAGAAAATATGGGGCTTTTTTTGCCCTCCCTGCATCCAGAAGAACTCTGCAGACCAAAACCAGGCCTGTTTTTGGGCTTCCCCAACCTTCCATGCGTTCCATTTTCAGCCTCCCTGATGCCGTGGAGGGCAAACTCGGGATGCGCAGAGCAAAAAACTATTTTTGTTGTTGCTTTCCTCCTCTAAACCTAGGTGTATCTTATGGTCTAGTGCGTCTTATAGTCTGAAAAATACGGTATTTACTTTATGATAGATTTCCCAACATATTTTCCAATTCTCATACTCTTCAGTGTCTTGCTGAAAATCATAAAACTTATCTACATACCCCCAATCAATGCACTTTGTATCTATCAAAATTCTGCTAAACATCTTCCCAAGCACTTAAACTAATACTTCTGGGGAAGGTATGTTGCATTTACACAGCTGTGTTTTTCTGTACAGCATTTTCTTAACAGCCAGATTTGAATGTACTTTTCACATATTAAATATTTTGAATGGGGGGGGGGGGAAGTACTGTTGTACCTTGTTTAAATGTTGTCTACTATTTCCTCAAATTCATTCCAGATTCTTTTTATTATCACCATTCTATGGACTGTAGCATGCAAGCTATTTTCATACATACTCATAGCAATCCAGTTATACCAATACATAATTGCTAACATACATTTTAACTCTGTCGTTCATAATTAAACCTACACCTTCACTTTCATACATATATTCATCACCATGGCTCTTTAAGAATACACCCAAGATTCATTTAGCTCTACTGAATTCTTTCCCCTTCTCTTGATTTCATGAACAGCATAGCTACTTCTTTTTTTACATTTGAAACATCTGGATAGATACGCTTTCAATGGCAACTAAAGTCACTATTCCATATAGATAGAGTGATGCAGTGTAGTAATAGATCCAAAATACTAGTGGATACTGATCAAAAGAGTTTTAGAAATTTTCCAAGTACAGTGGAACCTCAGGTGACGACTGTAATCTGTTCCGAGAATTCAGCTGTCATCCAATTTTGACATTCCCGGAAGCGAATGTGTGAAAAAAAAAAGGCACGGTGCAGAAGGGAAAATTGGCATGGAACAGCAAATTGCTGTGCCTGAGTTTAGTCACCACTCAAGCACCGTTTGCGACCAGAGATAAAAACCTTTGGTTGTCACCCGAATTGGTCACAAACAGAAGCATTCGTGACCAGAGGTTCCCCCTTTAGTTGGTATTCAAAAGGAAGTATAAAAAGAAAATGCAGCTATTAATATAATTCATATAGTTACGATCCTATAAAAATAAATTATCTAATCATCAACAGTTATGAGACCTAAATCATGTAAGGCTTTGGAAGTATAGTTTTATTTCCTGTCCTCTCAATATATTAGAGCAGCAAAGTAATATTTTCTGCCACCCTGGAGATATCAAGCAATTAAACAGTATGGTACTGTGGCCAAAACCTGGCTCACCAAAGCAACCAAACTGCTTTGAAGATATAACATAAACAGATTAAGCATACCACAGTGTACATCAAACTTCCAGCAAAGCACTGGCTGCTTGCTGAGCAGCTCTGAGGAAAAGTAAAACTGCAGCTTTGGTCTCTTACATTTCAAAGATCAGATAAAGAAAGAGGAAGACACAGTGTTAATTACAGCATGAGATTGGAATGTTTTTGGATAAACCCATCTTGATGCTCTTCTCATTACTGATTCTTTCTTGCTAGATCTGTATGCTAGCTGTACTATCTTTGAGCTACAGCAAGTGAATATAAATAATCTGAGTTATTTGGGCTACTGGTTCCTGTCTGATTTGCCCCCTGTTGCCATCCAGGATCAATTTAGCTTGCTGTGAATGTTTCATTAGAGTTCACATGTGTGTGTGTGTGTGGGGGGGGGATTGCCAACCTTTTGGACCTCAGGGACCACCAAACTCATAATTTTAAATCCCAGGGACCACTAACTGATTCTGTGGGTGTGGCTTGGTGGTCATGTGACTGGTTGGGCATGGCTTGTATGTAAATATATTTATATAAATATTGATTTTTTTTTTATAAAAAAGAGCAACTTTTACTCCAAATCAGGCAAAGTAGGCAAGCAGATTGAGTTGCTCACAGAATCATTCAGTGATCTATCTGCCATTGGCTAGCTCAGTCTATCACATAAAATTTGCTTGCCTTGAGTCTGCACTGAATAATAGAACCTTCAGTCCTAAGGGAGGTTAGATTTAAAGACTAGCTAGAAAGCAAGAAATCCAACCATTTCCTGCTTCCTAGCTAATCTAAATCTCCCGACACAGCAGAACAGATGATGGTTGGAAAAAGGAAAAATAGCAATTTAGCAGGCAAGTTTGCCGGGTAAAGAGTGAGTGGGTGGGAAGGGTTCCCGCGAGCCATGTGGGCTGTGCAGCCTTGTGTTTCTGCGTAGCCTGGATTAATTGTTTTGGGGGAGGGCTCTGGGGGTGAGATTTCTCTGCGGCCCACCAAAATTTTCTCATGGCTCACCAGTAGGCCGCGGCCCACAGGTTGGTGACTGCTGTGTTACACCATTACTAGGGAATGCAGTTGACGTATATAAGTGGGTATTTTTAATCACTACAGGAAGAGAAATCAGAGATGGAGAGTTTTTACAGAAGACAGAAAAAAATATTTCACTATTATTTATATGTACATATATAGAGAGAGAACAAAACAAGTGGATTATAAACCCCTAAGTGCTCAGAAAGAAGATCATGATACCATTTGGAAGAATCCATCAGTAGGATCAGGGAAGTTACTGTGTATTGCTGATCCATGCTGCGTGACTAGAGCCACACTTTCAACATTTTCATTGTCTGATTCATCATCCTTCTGTGGAAAAAAATAAAACAAAAAAAATCAGGTACAGTATGTCCAAGAAAGCACATATACCTCATGCATGGCAGGTACATGTGACCCAGGGACACTGCAACGCAAGTACCAATGGTTATCAGTCACTTTTTTCAGTGTGATTGAAACATTGACCAGTCACTAAACAAATAGTTGTAAGTTGAGGATTACCTGTAGTTGAATGCTACATTATCTGGATTGCCAATGGATGCAGAAAAGTAAGGCCTTACCAATCATATAGTTCCCATCCAGATGTTTGCAGTCCAAATGGTATAGCCCAGCCCCAGGCACTACTTGTTTAATCTTTAATCTAGATTAAAGACTGAAATGAAACGGTTTATTTTATTCCTCTTCCTGATTGTATAAGATGTGGCTGTAATTTGCAAGGTTTGTAGAGGCTTTTGTGTGTGGACTCAAAAGTTTAATGCTACTGCTTAACCAGAAAAGTCCATCTTGCTAACCAGTATTTTTTAATGTATATGATTTTACAGAATTTAGAGTGGGGGAAAGCTGACTTTAGCAACTTGGCATGGCTGGTTCAGGAATTCAGGGAAGTGAAGTCCATAAGTCTTAAAGTTGCCAAGTTTGGAAACCCCTCAGCTGTGTCATTGCTATAACTCAGTGATCCTCAAATTGTGATTGCATCAAATACATATTTTTCAGAAGACACCAAGAACTGGCACAGCACTTTCAGAGGTCTTTTAGGGAATCATGAGTTTCCAAAAGCAAATGATTTCCAAAAGAAATCCTTTTTCAAAATGTAAGAGAAAGTAGTAGAACAATTGCTACTATTTAATTAGAGATAAATGCTTTGGCCAATTAAAACTTTAACCATGAATTACAATTATCGAGCCCTGCTTAATTAGTAGGGTTTTGCTCAAAGAACCACAATTACGTTCTGAGAATAGTTGAACCAACTCTCTTCCTTCCTTTAGAAATTTTTAGAAGGCTACTATTAATTAGAAATAAAATTATTTTTCATCGAATTGTGAAACTGGTGCCCTTTCTAACAAAAACCATAGAGAGCTGGAATCAGTCCCCTTTGGGGTTAAAAAAGTCATATATTTTTTTAAAAATGGATGTTTTAAAATAATTTTAGCTGGGGCAGCTATGCTAAATCAGTATTAATACTATTAAGCTACACAGGGATTGAAGAATTTTGGAAGATTAAGGAAAGTCCAGAGACCCAAGTTCATGGTAGTGTTTAAGGCATCACCTAGAAAATGGGAGACTGATTCCTAGTCCCATCTTCGGCACACATTTACTTGGGTGACTTTGAGCCAATTATTTTCTCTCATCCTACAAAGGAAGCATTTGCAAACCATTTCCAAAGTGTTGCCAAGAAAACTGCAATGACTTCTCCAGACAGTTGCCAGGGGGCAAAACTGGGTCAAAGGGACAAAAAAAAGTCCACAATATAGGCATAATGAGTATAGATTTAGCGACAATTGCTGAGATGATAAAAAGCATGCATAAATACATGTATAAATAATTTTATACCAACACATTTGCAAACCCACTCCAAGACAAAATTAAAACTTGCCCTTCCACTGCAATTTAGAATAGAATATAGAATTCTTTATTGGCCAAGTGTGATAGGATACACAAGGAATTTGTCTTGGTGCAAATGCTCTCAGTGTACATAAAAGAAAATTCCATGTCAAAAAACCCAGGCTCACATTCTTATCCTGGAATCCAGGTCAGCTTTCCCCACTTATGTTTATCTTGCCTCTATATTAGATTGGGAAGCGGCAACTGACCCTTGTCCAGATTGTCCCACCTGGTGCTTTTATCATTAGGGGCAGGGCCCAGCCAGCATCAGCTACTGGAGTTGTAGTGCCCCAGATTGAGGATGGCTCCCAAATCATTTTGTTTCAGCTTCTGTCATTTCAAGCTCGCAGCCATTGCCTTAACCTAGAGTTTCTCAATCCTGGCAGCTTTAAAGATGTGTGGATTTCAATTCTTAGAAGGGAATTGAAGTCCACACATTTTGAAGTTGCTAAGGTGGAGAAACAGTGTCTTAAACTTTCTCTGGGGTGACACTGAGAATTCAGGAGTGCCAGCAATTATGCCAAGAAAAGCAACTATGGAGAAAGGGGGGGCACTCTAAAGTTTATGGGCCTCTAAAGGGGAGAAGAAATAAAGTACAATGGAGTGTAGGAAGCCCCTCCCCCAAGGAAATATTAAAAAGAGGCAGAATATTATATTTTCCCAAAGGAGAAATGAAGAAACATGCTCTTAAAGGCAGAAAGCAACCGTCTTCCTGCTATAGGAAAACAGCCTCCAGCAGATGCCTGAAGTCTTTTAGAGATGGATATTTTGTACCTATTAAGACTGGGCCAATCTATAAACAAAACATCTTCAGCTCCAGCTGATGTGATTTAAGAATATATACCCCTCACCCAGCTTCTAAGACATGAGCTTTAGGACATAATAGGATTTAACCCACCATCATTAGACTAGGAAAAGGCACAGAGCTTATATTGCACAACTCCCTGCAGCTTCTCAAGAATCCTATAAAAATCCACCCATGCCTAAAGCCAAGTGGGTCAAGCTGTCCCAGAATTGCATGCTGTTGCTGGTTCTGCTCATGAATAAACCTTCCTTCTGAAGCAGCGTCAATTTATGGAAGGGATGAGAAAATTGCCGCTGAGGGGGGCCAGAGGTGAAGGGGAGCGAAGCCAGGTGGAAAGAAAAGGGGGCTGCCGCCATTTTAAATGTGAATATTGTTAACCTTTCCCACTCCTGTGCTGGGAGAAAAAGAGGCAGAAGCGAGGTTTTGCTCCACGCCAGCCCGTGGAGGACCTTCTATCTCCCCGGGCAAGAAGAGAGGCACTGAGGGAACCACCAAGAGTCGAAGGGGGAAAAGAGGATGTTTGTTTGTTTGTTTTGTCAAGCGATTATAAGATTAACAGATATAAGTATAAACATAGTTATGAATACATGAAATGGATACATATAAGAAAAATAAAAAACAATAGGACAGGGACGGTAGGCACTTTGGTGCGCTTATGCACGCCCCCTACAGACCTCTTAGGAAAGGGGTGAGGTCAATAGTAGAAGGTCTAAAGTTAAAGTTTTTGGGGTTGGGGGAAGAAACCAGAGAGTCAGGTCGATGTCTGAATGGGGTCCAGCGGTGAGAGGAAGTTGGGAGTGGGAAACGGGAATGAGCCATGGGTTTGATTGGGGGGTTGTTGAGAAAAACCACCCAATTGCGGCGGGGGAAGGGAGGGGAAAAGAGAGAACAGCCTAGAGGAAGCGGCGGAGAGCAACGCGAAGTCAGAGCCGCCGGTAGCGCCAAGGCAGGTGTAAGCGCGACCGTTGTGGGCGGGGCTAAGCCGTGCGTCGTGAAGGGCACGCGGGCGTCGTTCTCACCTCTCTCAGCTCCTGCGTTCGGTCTCTCATAGCTTTGTTTCTATTTTTTTTTTTTTGCACCTCGGAGATGAACCGGCGGAAAGGGCGTGAGGAGGGGAAAAAGGAGGGGACCCACAGCGCAGGCGCACGAAAAGCTCGCAGGCTCTTAGCCGGCTCCTCCTTTCCTTGGCAGTTCGATAGCTTGAGGGCAGGAATCCCCCTCGGCCAGAGAATGACTGAAGTAGCGCACGCCGTCTCGTTCTACGCATGCGTACCTGCGTCCTCCCACCTTTCGAGGGTTCGCTTTTCCTCAATTTCCCTCCCCCCACCACACAGCCAACAGTGAAACAATTTCAGACAGGAAATATATCAAGACCCAATAATGAATGTAATACGTTGCGAGGGTGGCTATCTAGACACGGCCGTCTCTTTTCTCTCTCGACCGGAAGTTGGTTCAAATGTTTAAAAAAAACAGGAAGTAATTTCAGAGTACCGTGCTGAAACGTTACTTGTCGGTTTTAAAATATGGCGTCGCCGGAAGTTCATTTTCCGCAACCGGAAGTGTTCAATCTAAAAAGTGCCATAGAGCTACGTAATAGAGTGTCTCTTGCCATCGAGACTTTTTCCTTATGTTCCAGGTTTGGAATAACTCGGTTTTATCTGCAAGATGAACTACCCACATATATTTTCTTGTCCATAATCATTAAATAACCCGCAGTGTCCGTCTCTACACAATTTTAAAGATAATTTATTATCAGCAGTCAAAAAGGAATATTTAAGCTCTCTTCTCACAAAAAGCAAATAGCCGACTTTCTCTCCCATTTCCTATTTACTTTTTTAGAGATGAATAGAAATTCAGACTCCCGGTGCCATTATGACAAAACGATTTAGGGGCTGATTTTTTCCCCCCAGGATGTTAGTCAGCCGTTGAAGAGAAAAAATAAAATAGCTGCTTCCATCTGTGAATGAAACAAGCAGCCCCCACCCTGCCTCTTCCACTAATTCTCCTATAAT